>NC_090442.1:636099610-636471276 GCF_031143425.1 Pleurodeles waltl
CTCTTTCTCCTGCTGGGAAGTTTGACCACCCTTCTTGATGTCACCCCCACCCTGGGTCTTCCTGGACACCCTGATTCTGACCCACTTGTCAGCTATCCTCACCAGCTCTCTGGGAAAAGACAACTTAGAATCTACTAGATACTGTCTCAATTTTGCTGTGATGGAGCTGGCTAGAATGTGCTCCTTTATAATTTAATTATAAAGCCATTTGCATGTGTCCTCCTCACTGCCTTTAACCCAGTCCTCTAGTGCTTTGACTGAGGAGTCTACAAAGTCCACACAAGTTTGGTTTTAGCCTTTTTGGGTGTCCATAAACTTGACTCTGAAGTTCTCTGTGGTGAGTCCAAACCCTTTTATGAGGGTTCCCATCATGTGCTGATAGGACACGGCCACTTCCTCATTAAGGGTCAGAAGTATCTCTGCCCTTCACTGAGAATAAGTCTCAGAGTAGAAAGCCCCAGTGTTCTCATTTTGCAGGCCCTCTCAAGCACATGCAAACCATCTATCAATGTCATCACCATCACTAAACTTGGGAACAATCCCTTTGGTGATCTTAGGGACAAAAGATTCCTCTTTTTCCCTGTGGGTATTGTCATATGGACTCTCGCAAAGTAACAAAACTGCAGGATTTGGGGCAGCAGCACCTCTTCATTGTAGGCCATTGAGTCACTCCCACACCAGTTGGCAGCTGTTGGCCCAACCTTCCCAGCTCATTAGCAGCACCTCACCAAAACCCAACCAGTAAAGGTGATTTGTGGGAGCCCTGTATGGACTCTGAATACACACAGAGCAAGAAAAGAGAAGAAGGACAGTTTTCAAAACACGTATTAAAAGACTGCAATCTACTATAAAATGCATGAGCTGCAATGATTAGGATAATGAGGAATAACAAAATCAGGATTGTGAAAATCAGAGATATGATTATAAACAGCCTCAACATATTGGTCATAACATTAATACGCAATTCCTACCTAAAAGCTGAATCCCTAGCCCTAAGCAAGATCAAGCTGATGTAAGCTAAATCTGTCCGTACAGTGTCCATGAGAAACACAGCCCACCTCCGTAACCTTGGTACAAGGTCAGGCCGTCAGCCTCCAGATCAGGATCCGTGGAGACACAAAGGCTGAGGTTGGCCGAAAACCAGCATGCACCATGGATGGAAATTATGGCTGGAACCCCCTCTAATGCCCTTTGCCCTACAAGATATTTTTATAGGGGACATGTTTATGTTCATGCATAGAAGCCTGACGCTGGTATGTACCTAAGTACTGGAGTATTTGCTCAGGCTTGGGGCCGGCAATGCAAAATATTATGCTGTGTGCCTCGCATTCCATTCTTGTGATTCTGAGAAAAAGAACATGATGCAAAGCATGTTATCCATAGCACTGATAATGACACTTTTGCAGAATAGCAGCTGATATTGAATTTAAAATAATACATCTAAAAATGTAAGAAAATAAAAATGAATAAAAACAACAGAGCATAACTGAGTAAAAGGGTACAGGCTGCAAGCTTAGGCTAAGCTGTCACTGTGCTCAAGCGATTAAGTAAAATGAACCCATGACAGTATTGCTGCAACCATCCTCCTTGGGCTTAAGTCCAATTTTGACCCTTCTTTCTTCAAGGACTAGTTTCCTTTCCTCACGTTCCAGCTTTCTCTCCTCTAGAGAGTGTAGGTCAAGATCATTCTCAAAGTTTTGCTACCACCTTACCAATGGAGGGGAAGGGGCTGCTAGAGTCACTCCTGTCACTTCCCACTGATGAAGGGGTTCTAGCTTTGGGCATCACCTTTTCCAAGGTCACTTTCTGAGGTACGGGCCTCCCTCTTTAACCTCTCTTCTTCGTAGGACCTAAGGAGTTTTTCAAGCTCCTCCTTTTCAGCGTTAGCTCTATAGCTAATGCCCCTGGCTTTGCACAGAACCCTTAGATTACTGATCCTCAGGGTACAGGATGACTGACAGGTCAAGCTAACTTTTATTTGGAATTTGGGACCTTATTATAATGTTACAACTTTTAAAAACTTATGCCTAACTTTCTAAAACGTTTTGTTTACTTTTAAAACACTGCTGGAATGGGGGTCTACACACAACCCTAACAATTCCATTTTAAAAACCTGTTTTAAAAAATCTGAAAATTTACTTTGATTCTAATGACAATTGAGGATTTCTTGTGCACTAAAAATACTTATGACCAAGTGGTACTGTGCAAGTTCATGATTCCACTGCTGTAACACCAATGTAGGAAAGTGGAGTATTATGTAGTGATGCCAGTTAGGCTTAACTATGTAATACTCTCACAGTACCACAAAGATGGTCCTTTGGATTCACAATAATAAATCCTTAGCTCAATCCTGGTAGAGCAGTCAGGCTTTATTAGAGGAACATGTGTTATGCATTTCAGAGTACCAACATGGGCAATACGTAATTGACACAACTCAAAAGAAATCCGACACTAATTTATGAAAATATAGTAGATTTTTATATTCAGACACCAAAACAAAGTAAGTCGCATACATATAACCAGACTTATGGATTTTCGAAGGAAAAACAATTCAGTGCAGCTCATGCTGTCAAACCTTTACCATTGTGGTCAATGGAGAAACTCACTAGTGGCACTTGATCACTTGTGGGGTGATTTCAAAAGAACCCACTGGTAGTTAAGCTTGTGAGGGTCTGTGACACTCAGACCAATTTTACCTGGTTTGTGGGCCCTGGGTGCTGAGGTATCCTTGCTCTCTTTAATGTTGAACGCGGGAGCCGAGGCTGCTGAAAAATTGTACTTGTGACACTCTGTCACTTGCAGGTCGAGTTCTTAGAAGCCCACGGGGGATAGACTTGTGTGGGCTCCTGGACCAGGGATCACCAGGCAGAACAACTCCACCTAGCTCAGGTGTCTCGGGGGCAGAAGTGTGCTTCGCTTTGTGTGGTGCTGAATGGGATCTACAGTTGCTGGCTTTACCACTGTGACAGTGCAGGCAAGGAAACGGATGCAAAAACTCATCAAGGGAGTCACTGGTGATGTCGGATGCAGGTGTTGCAGTCTACCCTCAAGTTGGAGCATCAAGTAAAGGTGGTGATGATCAGACTGTTTGCAGGAAACTGGCCCCTTGTTGCAGTACCCCCCCAGTTCTGATATTTGATGATAACTTGTCTGAGTGGGCTGGGATGCTGCTAACCAGGCCCCAGCAACTGTATTCTTTCCCTAAAACTGTCCCTTTGCTTCCACAATTGACACACCCCTGGCACACAGCTAAGCCCCTTGTAAAAGGTACCAGTTGTACCAAGGGCCCTGTGGCCCGGGAGGGTCCCTAAGGGCTGCAGCATGTATTATCTCACCCTAAGGGACCCCACCACCAAACACGTGCACACTACCCTTGCAGCTTGTGTGTGCTGGTGGGGAGAAAAAGGTGAAGTTGACATGGCATCGCTCTCTGGGTGCCATGCCCACAAACCACTGCCTGTAGCATAGGTAAGTCACCCCTCTAGCAGGCCTTACAGCCCTAAAGCAGGGTGCACTATACCACTGTTGAGGGCATAGCTGCAAGAGCAATATGCCCCTACGGTGTCTAAGTCCATTCTTAGATATTGTAAGTGCAGTGTGGACATATAAAGTACACAGGCTGGGATTTTGTCGTTACGAACTCCACAGCACCAAAATGGCTTCACTGAAGAATGGGGCGTTTGGTATCAAACTTCTCAGAAACAATAAACCCACACTGATGACAGTGTTGGAATTATTGAAAAATACTCACATAGGGCAGCTTAGAGATGCCCCTGTATTTCACTCAACCCTACGGTGCAAGGCTGACCGGTCTGTGCCACCCTGCCACTAACAGACAAGTTTCTGACCCCATTGGGGGAGAACCTTTGTGCCCTCTGTGGTCAGGAACAAAGCCTGATCTGGGTAGAGGTTCTCCATGCCTCCCCCTACAGGAACTGCAACACTTGACATTGAGCCTCTAAGGCTCAGCCCTCCTGTTACACTGTCCCAGGGCACTCCTGCTAGTGGAAATGCCTGCCCCCGGACCAAGCCCCACTTTTAGAGGCAGGTCCAGTGGGAAAATTAGGAAAAACAAGGAGTGACCACTGCAGCTGGGACCACTGCCAGGGTGTCCACAGCTGAAGTGACCCCCTCCTTGCAGAATCTCCCATCTTGCTTTGGAGGAGAAGAGCCAATAGGGATAGGAATGTGCCACCCCTCCCTGAAGGGAGTGGGCACAGAATGGGTGTAGCCACTCTCAGGGACAGTAGCCATTGGCTCCTGCCCTCTGATCCCTGTAACACCCCAAAATCTATAATTTAGGGGCACCTCTGAACCTTGTTCATCAGATTCCTGGTGAGTTCAAGAAAAAGAAGAAGGAGTGAAGAGCCAACACCAGCAGTGACTCCAGATGGCAACTGACTTTGCCCCAGCCCTACCAACCTGTCTGCAACTTCAAGACTCCTGCTACAAAAAGGCGATGCGTCCTGCAGGACCAGCGACCTCTACAACCCCGCCATAGGACTGCCTGCCCACCAGAGGGCCAAGAACTCAAGAGGACTCCGGCCCTGTCCACAAAGAAACATCCAAGAAGGACTCCAGAACCGCCCTGGATCCGTGAGCCCTGCCCACTCCGCACCTGATGTCCACGACTCATGTCCAGGTGGCCCATCAGTCCAGAGAAGGTCCCCAGATGATTCCAACCTCAAGTCCACCCTGGATTGACCCCTCCTGGCCAGGACGACGACACCTGCAGCCTAAACCTAGAGGACCCCCTCGACCGGATCGGACGAAGATTCACGATGCCTAAAGGTACCCTTGCAGCTAAAGCCCCCTGATCTTCATCCAGTGGCAAATCTTCTACTTGTTCAGCCTTTGGTTTTCCGCAACCGACTCCCTGGACTCACCCTGCAGCACTTTTGTGACCCCTGGGGTTCCCCATTGAAAAACATTGGGAGATCAACGCTGTGTTTGCACCCTGCTCCCGGCCGCCCCTGTGCCACTGAGGGTGTGTGTTTGGTGCTGACCTGTGGCCCCCCGATGCTCATCTAAACCCCCCAGATCTGTGCCCTGAAGTCGTGGGTACTTACCTACAACCTGTTTCTTTCCGAGTTTCCCCAGTCTCCATAGGATTCCATTAAAACTCAACACCAACTTTGACCTCTTCATTCGGCCCGCCCTGTGTTGCTGGTGGTTCACTTTTGAGGTCAACTTGAACCTTGACATGTGGACATCCTAAACCCCGAAGGTTTGGATCGTAAGTCGAGTACTTACCTGTGAACTGTATTAAGTCTTTCCCTCCCCAAGGAGTATATTGGAGAAATTGCATTGTCTACTTTTGAAACTGAAAAGTGTTACTTACTTGTAAACTGTTTTATCTGAAAAACCTAAACAAAATGCATTTGATACATAAGCTTGATACAAACTTACCAAAATACCTGCAACAAAGATCCTTTCGGTTCCAGAAATAAAGTAACAAAATATATTTTTGCTATAGAGAAACATTGGCCTCGAGTTAGTCATTGAGGGGCATATTTATACTCCGTTTGCGCCGGAATTGCGTTGTTTTTTTTTACGCAATTTCGACGCAAAACTAACTCCATATTTATACTTTGGCGTTAGACGCGTCTAGCGCCAAAGTCCATGGAGTTTGCGTCATTTTTTTGCGTGGACACCTACTTTGCGTTAATGAGATGCAAGGTAGGCGTTCACGTCTAAAAAATCGACTCCGAGGCATATGCGTCGGATTTATACTCCCGGGCAAAATTCACGCCCGAGAGTGGGCGGGTCAAAAAAAATGACGTACGGCCGCTTTTGCGCCGTTTTTTAGCACCTGCAAAAGGCAGGCGTTAAGGGACCTGTGGGCTCTGAAGGAGCCCAGAGGTGCCCTCCCATGCCCCCAGGGACACCCCCTGTCACCCTTGCCCACCCCAGGAGGACACCCAAGGCTGGAGGGACCCATCCCAGGGACATTAAGGTAAGTTCAGGTAAGTGTTTTTTTTTTTTTTTGTGGCATAGGGGGGCCTGATTTGTGCCCCCCTACATGCCACTATGCCCAATGACCATGCCCAGGGGACAGAAGTCCCCTGGGCATGGCCATTGGGCAAGGGGGCATGACTCCTGTCTTTGCTAAGACAGGAGTAATTTCTATGGGGGTTGGGAGTGAAAAAAAATGGCGCAAATCGGGTTGAGGCGAAAAAATTGCCTCAACCTGACTTGCCCCATTTCTTGACGCCCAAGCTCCATTTTCCCCTACGCCGGCGCTGCCTGGTGTACGTAGTTTTTTTTAACGCACACCAGACGGCGCCTAACGCCGGCTAACGTCATTCAATAAATACGGCGCCCGCATGGCGCTTCAGAATGGCGTTAGCCGGCGCTAATTTTTTTGACGCAAAACTGCGTTAGCGCAGTTTTGCGTCAAAAAGTATAAATATGGGCCTGAGTGTGTGCCTCATTTCTTGACTGTGTGTGTACAACACATGCTTTGCACTACCCTCTGATAAGCCTAACTGTTCGACCACACTACCATAAAACAGAGCATTGGTATTATCTACTTTAGCCTTTGTTAAGCCACTGGGGATCCACTGGAATCTGTGCACACAATAGCTCATTTTGGTATAGTATATACAAGCCAGCTTCCTAGACTGGCCACCAATAAGCCTTGGCAGTGGTAATGTGGAGAAGAAGCTATCTTCTCTTCCAGAGGTCGTTAGGTAAAAGGTAGCTGGCTGTAATTGGTGGCGAGCTGGAATACACTTCGCACAACGCACTGGAACACCTGCTTTTGAGCGACCCCTGAGAGGGCAGTATGGCCAGTGCTTCTTCTGTTCCGGTAGGTGCTTTTTACCTGCGGTGGTCAGGGGACTAGTGCCACTAGTCCAAGGGAGTCTGGTCTTGCCTTTGGATCACAAAAGGTTCCCTCTGACTGGGGTAATCAATCATTGGTCCAGGAGAAGCTGCAGTTGAGCAATTCCAAGAAGCTTACCACAGGTTCAAGGTATCACACCTTTGGTTTATCCAGGTTCCTGTTGTCATTGTTGTGGGTCTCCTCTTGTACTTTCTTCACAAGTTTTTGCAGATCTCAGGTTCTAGCGCCAAGGGTGCCTCTTAAATCCTAGATTTAGAGGTGTTAGGGGTGTGGGTACAAGTAGCCGATAGGCTACTAACCCCAGCCACTTATCCACCCATGAGGTGACCACAGCTGGTGGGTTGTGGCACATTTTTCTACCCAGAACCCTCTATTTTGCCTCTTTTCAAAACGGCAGAGTTCTCCTCGATTGTAAAGATCAGGCTTCCACCCTAGAGGTGTGGCTATCCTTCTGGGGGTGTACGCCTCCTGACTAATTTTCCTACCTGCCCGGGTACAAATGTTCCTAGGGGAAGGGTAGTAGCTTTGTTCTCCACTCGGGGACCGAGTGCTCATATATCAGAGGCAGTGTGCCCTTTGAAGCTCACCGCCTTGATGTGCCACTTCACTAGTTTTCCTGGGAGGGAGGGAGGTATGGCCTCCTTCCCATCCAGGCCATTGTTGTGACTCCTGGGAGTGTTCACACTTCTTTCCAGGGGGTCAGAATCCTGTCTTGGCAGCAGCAGCTGCGCGCTGGTAGCCAGAGCACAGGAAAACTGAGACAACTCATTTGGCAACCACTAAGGTTGCTCTGTGGGTCCATGCCACATCACCCTTGTCATGAGATTCATGTCAGGGGTCAGAAGGCAAGTTGTTTGATACCAAACTTGACCCATTTTGGAGGTACCATAATGGAGTTTTGGGTCTGCTCAGCCTCCAGCCCATGTTATCCTGTGTTCACCTATAGTAGCTTTCAATGGAAAGGACATTATAGGGACCTATAAGCTTGCCTTTATATGTGCACACCTTTAATATAATGCACCCTGCCTTCTGGACTCAGGAGGACTTCCTTAGGGGAGACTGACATATATTAAAGATAGTGCTTTGGCTGTGCCACACATGGTGTGGGCACAGTCTGTGGGCACTGTCGAGTTCAAGCATATTAGACTGCTCCTGCACTTTGCAATGGCAGGCCTGCTGTCAGAAGTTCACTTCGGTCACTTAGGGTGGACCACCAGTGCTTCAGGCCCTGGTGACCCCTTTAATACCCATGCCCTGGGTACCACTGGTACCATATATTAGGGCCTATAAGGGGGTTAAAGTACTTTCCAATTGGGAATACCAATTCATATGTACCAGTTTGGGAAGAGAGCACTTTTAGTTTGCCTGTACCAATCTTGTGTATTGTCTTGTGTGCATACTCATCTACCTGTGTGCTTGGGATGGGTTGGGGTTGAGGAGAATGGGACTGGGCAGTGGAAGTTGGAGGGGGGAGGGTAGAAACAGGGACAATGGCTGCCATCAGAGAGAAGGCCAGAGCCTGGATCGATCTCTGTTGGGCTGCCAATCCACTGTGAATGCCCTCCAGGAATACATTAGATTGTTGCATCTTGGCTGCCAGCCCCTGGATGGCATTCTCAAAGGTTGACTGCCCTATAGAGATGGATCTCAGGATATCAATAGCCTTCTCACTCAGGGCAGCAGGGCAGCAGGGCTAACTGGGGCAGGGTCTGAGGTGCCCGGGGAGAAGGAGATGCCCACCCTCCTGGGTGAGCGGGCACGGGAAACTCGATGAGGGTCTGCTGGGAGGGCGGTGCTGGTACAGGGGTGGCAGATGTACCTGTAGCTGGGTTGGTCACAGAAGTGTCCACCACCACCAGGGAGCTTCCTTCGGAGGAGGTATCTATGTCAGAATTGTCCCCTCCAATCTCTGGCGTGGTGCTCCCCTAGCCCTCTCTCCCACTGATGCCCTCAGTGTTGGTGGACTCTGCCTCCTGGGTCCTGTGGGATGCAGCTCCCTCCGTTGCCGGTGCCTCTGCTCCTCCGCCAGATGATGCTGATGCACATAAGGACAAGATGACAAAACAAAAGTGCTGGGGAGAGACAAAGGATACACTTGGTCAATGGCTGCACTAACAACACTGTTGGCGTACACAGCACCCTCACTCAATATGCAATATGCCATAGCTCTACCAGAGAAATAGTTAGCAGCCAAGGCATGGGGAGGGGCACACACCGCCAAAGCAGCAAACCTGGGACCCCTGCAGCCCTGACCAGTAGTGGATGCATACGAGCTAGGTAGCAAGATTTTCCCTTCAGAATCCTAGCCTCCAGGAGACCTACACTGCAATGTCAGGCCTGGCCTTGGGGCACCCACTGACACACATTCCCCACCCGGATACCTCCCTACCATGCGTACGTTGTACTGATGGGCACTGTACTCACCCCCTTGTGGCTGCAGTGATGCCCTCAGGCGCCCATCCACCTCAGGATAGCCCACCGCCAGTATGCGGGCCATCGGGGGGGGGGGCAGTGTTTGACAGGCACCCCTTCCTCCTTGGGAGGCCATCCCCAGCTGGGCCTCCGCAGTCTTCCATGCCCAGCGTCTCAGGTTCTCCCACCGTTTGCGACAGTGGGTGCTCCGCCTGCCATAGACCCCCAGGGTCTGCACCTCCTTGGGGATGGCACACCATATACCCTTCTTTTGATAGGCGCTGACCTGCAGAGGCAATACACACATGAAAATTGAATTACACAAACAGTCCTGCCTGTTACACATATGGCCCACCATACCCGTTTCCATCACCATTGGCACACACATGGCCCAGTACACAACCTATACAGCGCCCAGAGGACATCTACCCACCCCCCTTACACGAGGCCTTCACACACACCACTCCATGCATTCATGCCACATGCATCGTGCCCACAGTATACTCACCTGGAAGCCCATACAGCAGTCCGTACTGGGGAATGACCCCATCCACCAGTCTCTCCAACTCCTCCTAATTGAAGGCTGGGGCCCTTTCCCCAGTCAGACGTGCCATGGTAGGTTCCAGACACAGGTCACAAGAGCACATGCAGTGTAGGTCCTCTCCTATGGAAGATCAGGTAGCAAGTGAGGAATCAGATAGAAAATGGCAGTCACGTCCTTGGCGGTGCATACAGTCACCACCGGCGTATATCATCATTGGTCACTGTAACCCATAGGGCCCAATGTTAGCCAATGAGGAGTTGCACGGCGGTTCCCGACCGCCTCCCTCAATGGCACCCAACGTCAGTGGAATTATCTTACTTCCACCTGTCTGTCCACACAGGACAGGCGGATGCCATTTCGGTGGGGGGGTGCAAGCCCTGGAAAATTGCTGCATCACTGGTAAACTTAGGACATACTGGACAAATTATACTGACCCACTACAAGTTAACAGCATGCAAAGTTCTGTTGTAGCTCCATGTTCAGTTTGTGACTAGCTCCTCACTCTTTTGCCCCATAGATTCCTTCCGCTGCGGATGAATAGGAGATGGAGACATACCCCTGTGTACAGACCACTAGTGGACTTGGCAACACAGGAGGATAGGCACATTATACTCACCTATAGACTTGACAGGGCTACAATCACAGAGCTGTGTGCCCAATTGGAGCCTGACCTGATATCTGCTATCCATCACCCCACTGGGATCCCCCCTCTTGTGCAAGTTCTAGCAGTGCTCCATTTCCTGACGACTGGTTCTTTCCAAGTGACAGTGGGCTTGGTAGCAGGAATGTCACAGCCAATGTTCTCCATAGTGCTGACAAGAGTATTCTCTGCCCTGATTAAACACATGCATGTGCAGCTACATTGTTTTCCCCCAGGTTGAAGATTTGGCCACAGTGAAGGCCAAGTTCTATGCAATGGGACATATCCCCAACAAGAATTGGGGTGATTGATGAAACACATATTGCATTTGTCCCCCCCCCTGCCAGAATGAAAAGGTGTTCAGAAATCAGAAGAGTTTCCACTCTATGAATGTACAGATGGTGTGCTTGGCGGACCAGTACATCTCCCACGTCAATGCTAAGTATCCTGGGTTGGCACATGATGCCTTTGTCCTGAGGAATAGCAGCATCCCAAATGTGATGGGCCAACTACATAGGCACAGGATGTGGCTAATAGGTGAGCCCTTGTTCCCACCCAGTAGATGTTGGTGTATGGGTATGGTGTGGGCCATAATGGATAGTGTGTGGCTAAATGTTGTCCCTAAATATTTCAGGTGACTCTGGTTACCCCAACCTCTCATGGCTGCTGACCCCTGTGCGGAATGCCAGGACAAGGGCAGAGGAACATTATAATGAGGCCCATGGGCGATCCAGAAGGATAATTGAAAGGACCTTTGGCCTCCTGAAAGCCAGGTCCCGGTGCCTTCCTCTGACAGGTGGATCCCTGTACTACTCACCCAAGAAGGTCTGCCAGATAGTGGTGGCATGCTGCATGTTGCATAACCTGTCCCTCAGACGCCATGTCCCATTCCTGCAGGAGGAGGAGGCTGGAGAGGCCTGTGTGCCAGCAGTGGACCCTGTGGACAGTGAGGATAAGGAGACAGAGGTTGAGGATGAGGACAACAGAACATCTGTGATAAGACAATACTTCCAATGACACACAGGTAGGAAAGTGTTACTTCACATTTCAATGACATTTGTTTGAATTTCTATGGCATTGGCATGCTTTTTCCCACCTCTGTGCCCACTTACTGGGCCACATGTAGGTATCTTTGCCGCAAACAGCGAATTTTGCTGTTTGCCACGTGCAAAAAGCACGTCATTATGCACAAACCCAGTTTTGCGGTTCAGTAACCTGGTTACCGAATCGCAAAACGGGTTTGCGACTCGCAATTAGGAAGGGGTGTTCCCTTCCTAATAGCAACTCGCAGTGCAATGTAGGATTGTTTTGTGATCGCGGTCGCAAACCAATCGCAGTTTGCACCCATTTCAAATGGGTGCTAACCCATTTTCGCAAAAGTGAAGGGGTCCCCATGGGACCCCTTCCCCATTGTGAATGTCACTGTAAAAAAAAATTCAGAGCAGGCAGTGGTCCTATGGACCACTGCCTGCTCTGAAAAAATGAAACAAAAACGTTTAATTTTTTGTTTTTGTAATGCGTCTCGTTTTCCTTTAAGGAAAACGGGCTGCATTACAAAAAAAACTGCTTTATTGAAATGCAGTCACAGACATGGTGGTCTGCTGTCTGCAGCAGGCCACCATCCCGGTGAGGGCCGCCATTCGCAAGGAGGTCGCAAATTGCGACCCACCTCATGATTATTCATGAGGTGGGCATTTGTGACCCCCTTGCGAATCGCAGATGGTGTCAGGGACACCATCCTACATTTGGATTTGCGACCCGCAAATTGGTTGCAAATCCGACATTTTGTACATGTGGCCCACTGTTCCCTCTGGCAATTTATTTTGCAGATGTTGGTGACCTGGTGTGATCACTGCAGCCAGCTACAGGTCGTTAATCTATGCTCATTTTCTGTGCAGTTGAATTGCAATGTTTGTACCTCTTTCAATGAATGCATAATTGATATACATGACATACTCCAAACCTTTTTTTTTCAAGGGTGTTTAAAATATAGAGAGGCAAGTGCAATGGGATGGGGTGATGATAAAGGAAAGTCCAGGGATCTCTGCAAGTGCCTCCTGGAGAGTCGGTTCCCTGGGCCTGTCCTCCTCTGGTGCACAGCAGTCCTCCTAGTTTCCCTGTTGGCCTGTGCCTCTGTCCCCTGAACCGTGTGCCCACTGCCACTGACCCCAGGTCCCTGATTGTCTTGGGTATGAGGTGTGGCCTGGGGTCCCTGTAGAGGTGGACACACTGCTGATTGATGTGTCCTGGAGACAGAGGTGCGGGTACGCTGGTTGGGTGCTGTGGTGTTGTTTCCTGATGGGGGAGGCTCTGTGGTGGTGTGTGACTGGGCCTGGATAACCGGCTGTCTAGTGGTCCCTGATGGGCCAGGTAGGTCATCCAGATCCTGAAGACTGGAGTTGCTGTCATCACTGTGGGCTTCTTCTGTTGGGGGACTGGATATTGCTGGCACCTCCTCTCTGCTGGCATTGGCTGGGGTACCTGTGGGAATGTAAATGATGTGTTATGGTTTCTGTGTCTGACATGTTGTGCATCTGTGGCTTGCCCTCTTTGGTTGTATTTACTCTGGCAGCTTTCACTTGTGTATGTTGGTGTATGGTGGGATGATTAGTTCTCTATAGTGTGCATGCTTTAGTGATGAGTGTCCATGCAGTGCTGTGTGTGGTGTCCATACATTGGTAGAGCATGCAGGGGTTGGCATTGGGATGAGTGAGATGTGATGGTGGGGTGAGTGGGAAGTGGTGGAGTGATGGGAGTGAAGGTGGGTGTGGGGCTATGTGATGGCATGCAGGTAAGGGGTGGTAGTATTAGAGAGTTGACTTACCAGAATCCAGTCCTCCTCCTATTCCGGCCAGGCACTCAGGATTGCCAAGACTTGCTCATCCCATGCTGTTAGTTGTGGGGGAGGAGGTGGGGGTCCACCGCCAGTCCTCTGTACAGCAAGCTGGTGTCTTGCTGTAATGAAACGTACCTTACCCCGTAGGTCGTTCCACCTCTTCCTGATGTCATCCCTAGTTTTTGGGTGCTATCCCTCGGCGTTGACCCTGTCCACGATTCTCCACCATAGCTCCATCTTCCTAGCTATCGATATCTACTGCACTTGTGCTCCAAATAGCTGTGGCTATATCCTGATTATTTCCTCCACCATGACCCTTAGCTCCTCCTCTGTGAAACGGGGGTGTCTTTGTGGTGCCATGGGTGTTGTGTAAGGTGTGTAGGTTGAGGGTGTGTTGGGTAATGTGTTGAGGGTGTGTGATGTGGGGTGCGTGAGTGGTGTATAGGTGTGTATAGTGTGTGGCTCTGGTTGTGTCTGTGGTCTTGATGTCTATCTGCTGGCAATGGTTTGGAATAGTAAAGGGTTGTGGGTAATGTGGTGTGTGTTTTATAGTGGTGTGGATATGGTGTGTGTATGGGTGTCACGTGTGTGTTGTTTGAATTGTCCAATGTGGTGGTGTTTTGTCTGTGGGTGTCCATTTTGAATGCAACGGTATGTACCACCAATGGTTTACCACTGTTGAATGTCTGCGGTGGTGATCCGTGGGTCATAATGTGGTGGGTGTTGTTCTGTTGGCGTAACAGTGTGGGTTTGGATACCGCCAGTTTATCACTGACCTTTGGTGTGGCGAATTTGTGTCTGTGGCTGAATACTGACGGATTGGTGTGTGTGTCCTAATATGGTGAACGGATATCCTCTGCGGCGGTGGTAAGTTGGCAGCACTCAGCGTGGCGGTAAGTGGGATTTACCACCAATGTCATAATGAGGGCCACAGTGTTTGCAACCTCATTGAAACTATGTTCTTCCTGTTTCAGAACAGGCAGGTTGCCAGACTTTATAGACTAACACCTTGTAAAACAGATTTTCTGATCAAGCACTCCACTCAAGAGATCCATATTGTAAAGGCCTCAGCTAGGAAAGTGAATCCTAACTCCCCAGATGGAGGAACCAAGAAGAGTGATGCCTTTTGCCAACATGTTTTCCTCCAACATTTTAGCACTGCAGTCTGTCAATCTGGCCATTACAAACATGCCCTTTGGAACATGGACTGGGCGATCTTGCCCTAAAGTCCTTGAGAAGCTCAGAGTCTCTTTGGCTCAGATGATATATTATGGGCAGGACATAGCCAAGTATGTTATCTCTGCAGATCCAATCACCATAGATTGCCTGGATAGGGCAGTTGATAACAGTGTTGGCCTTCATAGACATGCTTGGATGTGGTCCACTAGGTTCTCTGACAAAGTACAGCCTTCCCTAATGGGGACGGCCTTTGATAAGTCATGCCTCTCCAGAGAGAAACCATACCGTTTTGAAATGCTTTAAAGCGAGTAGACGTACTGCACATTCCTTGCTGCTCATCAGCCCTGCTAGACAATTTCCGCATCAGTTCCGGGAATTTAGGATCCATCCCAGAGGGATGGAGTATAAGAGACAGTTTTCCCAGCCAGTGATGCAGTCTTCCAACTTCCCCTTCCCTGATCCAACAGACAGTGAACCACTTTAGTTTGCCCTCAGCAACACATACCCAGGTAGTGGGAGACGGGACCCAGCATGTCTTCCCAGATTGGTGATCCATCATGTCCTTCAGATGGGTCCTGCAAATTGTTTCAAAAAGGCTATGCCCCTCTTTTCTGATGGATACCTCTAGCTGCAGATTTCTGTCCTTTAAATTATCCTGTGGCGCCACACTGGTTCTGGAAATTTTCTCAGACGTGCCCCTGAGCACAACTGCTCAGCACCACGTTGGCTTTGTACCACCCTGGAAGTGTTGGAGCAGAGCCCGCAGTAAGCATCACCCCTACACACCGATGTCAGTTCCATTCTTGCATTACCTTCAAACCTGGATCCAGAGCTTAATTCACTTTTTCATTAGTTTTCAACAAGTTTTTCCATTTTAATCCAGTTTGCAATGGAATGATCTCCCCACTTAAAGCTACCATGCTGTAACTGTTAATAAAAGATGTCAGTAATGGCCCCCCACAAGATGTGCATTTGCTGTCTGGGCTAGGGGCACGTCTCTCAAGTTGTGCAATGAGTGTACCTTTATGCACCCAAATGTCATCTGGGATCATGAAGCACAGCTGTACGTTGCAGAACATCAAGTGAAGTCACAGAACTTGCATTAAACCCCCCAGGCCTCCAAATCGAGGGCACTGACCTGCTCCTACTCTCGAGGTTGATCCCGGGAAAGTTCTTCATAAAGTTCAAAATTATTGTATAAGTCCGAACATAATAAGGAGAGTGGGACTTGATTCCATGCCACCGCTCTCTATCTAAAGAAAAGTTTTGCCAATCAATCTCACTTATGATCCCCGATTGTGGAACCAATTCTGCAATTGATCACGATGTGCCCTGAATTACCGGTGCCATTCAAGATGCAGCAGCAGGTCGAGACTGGTCCTATAAGGAGGCCATGCTGCTTTGTTTTGGCACTCTCCTGGCTCTCTCTTGTACACTTTCTGGCCCCAAAGATCCGCAGGGGCCTTCAGTCAGATTCCATCTCAACACCATCTGAACCTGTAGAACCTGTCTCCGGCTCTGCATCGACTTTAGTGCTGACTTCCATTTCAGCTCCAAGACCTGCACCGGTCCTTTCATCAAAGATGATAGCACCTGGGGCCAACTCTGATGTCCAGCCCTAGCCAAATCCATCTTGACCCAACCCAGGCCTCACTCTGATTCTACTCCAGTGCACCCGGTTCCTGTACAGACTGATTCTGACATTTTACAACCGCATAGCTGTCCACAGGCTCCATCACCATTTGAGTCTAATTCAGGCCAAAGATGATAGTGGTGATGATGAGGTTGATTTACCCGCATATAATGATGATGACAAATTACATATATTTCTACAGAAAGCCGGTGGACTTGATACTTCCCCTGATATGGGGTTGGTTTCCCATCTTGGGTCCCCAAAAGAAGAGAGGGCTTCCTTTGCTGTTGTAAATCGATTTAATGCTAAGGTCCTGGACATAAAACTGCCCTCAGTGGAAATTAAACATCCTTAAATAAGCTCTGCATCCAGGGCATGTGCCCTCTGAGCTCTTTTGCCATTCAACGAAGCCTTAGACACTTTGTCTAAGCCTTGCTCTTGCCCACCGGTGAACAGGTAGAGTGCCAAATGCCACAGACCAGCACCCTGCAACCCTGGTTTCCCTACACCAGCATCCTACTCCAGAGAGTTTGGTGGTCCGTTCTACCACCAGCATGGTGAATGCCAATGAATTCCCTATCCCTCTAGCCCCTGACCCCCCCATCCCCTGCCCATCCCTGGACAAGAAGTCACAGGGGATTGAAGCATTCTTGAAACAACTAAACTCTTCAGCCATCGTAGCCTTGAGGTCGGTTAATGCTGTTTGCCTGTTAGGTGACTGCACCCATGTTCTTTGGGACATGGCCAATGGGATCTTGCCAGTTGCCCCAGATGTATTTATGTCCTATATAGGTGAAACTATTCAAGATGGTCAAGATGCAGCTGTATAAGTAATCCATGCATTGTATCCAGTGCTGGTGCTCTAGTTGTGTTGAGAAACGCATGGCAGAGTCCCCTGCATCCCATAATAAATGTTTTTAATTTGGGACCCCCCTCCAAAAGTATATTGCAAGGATTGGGGAATGGGAAAGGCATTGATGAGCACAGGGAGGATGTTCACATTAAATGTTTAATGTTCAGGGAGTAGTTCACATTAAAAGTAAGAGTTATAAAAGTGCAAATGCATCAAACAAACAGTGACTAAAAAAACTCTGTTCACCACAATTGGGGTGCTCTCAGCTGGCAATCCAGAGCCACAATTCAACTGCACATGCTACCCTAATGATATCTTGCACCCTGAGTAGCAGGCTATCTCCTCTGCCTCTTTCATTCCTTCACCACCATGTCTAATCTCACTCGAGTCTTGTAACATGCTCTTAGGGCCAGATGTATGAAACGTTTTTGCATTCGAAAACGGTGCGAATCACAAAATTCGACTGTTTGCAAATGCAAAAACGTGGTCTGCGATGCATGAAAGGCATTCGCAGACCTGTTTTTGCGAGTCACATTTTGCGATTCGGTATTTCCAGTAGGAAATTGCGAGGCGCAAAATGCAATTTGCAAAATCCAAGTCGCAAATCGATGCCCCAAAAAATCGCAAATTGAGATTTTTCGCAGAATGGCATTTTGCACATGCAAAATACCACTAAGTGAAACCAGGTGGTAACCAGGTGCAACCTATATAAAGAGGCCCAGAATGCCTCAGACTTTTTCAACAATGGCTGCACTCCATGACATGGCGAGGAGGATTAGGATCTTGGCAGGTTGGAGGAGAGGGAGGAGGAGACAGGAGCGCATTTTCAGAATGCGCATTACACTTTTTGACCAGACTGAGGAGGAAATATTTGAGAGGTATAGGTTGAACTCAGCCATGATACTTGATCTGATAGCTGAGCTACAACCCATACTGCAGTGCAGAACACATAGGACTCATAGCATCCCCACCCATTTGCAGGTATTATGCTCCCTCCACCTACTTGCCTCAGGGAGCTATCATGGGGTCATAGCAGCAGCTGGAGGGGTCTCACAGAGTACCCTCTCTAGATGTTTCAATGCATTTATTAACGCCATGCTGAGCAGGATACACCAGTACATCAGATTCCCCCACACCCCACAGGAAATACAGCAGACAAAAATAGATTTCTACCAGATAGCACAGTTCCCCCATGTCCTAGGTGCCATAGATGGGACACATGTTGCAATCTGTCCACCATCAGCCACAGAGTATGTGTACCGCAACCGTAAATACCAACATTCCATGAACATACAGATGATATGCAATGTCTCCTACATCATAACTGATCTCATGGCCAGGTACCCAGGGAGCACCCATGATTCATACATCTTTCGCCATAGCGGCATTCACACAAGACTGCTAGCTGGGGAGTTTGGAGAAGGACATCTACTAGGTATTGTCCCTCTGTACACTTGTGTATTGATGGCGTGCTGATGTCAGATGGCTCAGTTACTCAATATACCCTCTGTCCCTTCCAGGAGACAGTGCCTACGCAGTGCGCAACTACATGATGACGCCCTACCTAAATCCTACTACACCTTCTGAACAGAGATACAATGCAGCACACAGGGCGACCCGCAATGTGGTGGAGTGCACATTTGGACTGCTGAAGAGTTGCTTCCGGTGCCTCCACAAAAGTGGAGGGGCACTACAGTACAGCCCAGAGACAACATGTAGAATATGGCTACTTGTGCAATCTTGCACAATATAGCTACCACCAAGGGCATACCCGTAGAAATATGTGATTCTGCATCTGATGAGGATGATGATCCCATACCACCCCTACAGCCAGCAGACAGGACCAGTGCAGCAGAGGGAAGGCAAAGGCGTGCTGACATCACACACAACCATTTCAGATGTAAGTATGAACAACACAAATCCACTCACAAATGTACCTGTAGTGAGTAAATTTATTACCTTAATGTCAGGCAATGTTAGTCCAACGAATACCAGCAAAAGTGATTTTAACAAAAAACAATCCACAGTAAAGCACTATTCCTTCATAGTGTACTCATTACCCCTCTGGCCACCACAGTCACTTCTTGCGCCCATGCACGCCACTCGGGTGCCCAGTTGCCTCACTGGCACCTCAATTGTCTGCCTCTGTGGCAGTGCTGGGCCTTGCACTGCCCGGCTGGTGTCCATTGCAGGCACAGCTAGGCTGCTGAGGCTGGATGTGTTCTCCATGTCCCCCAGTCCAAGCTCGCTAGGTGTGGCTGACCTGTTTCCCATGATGTTGTCAATCACATTTGTGATTTGGACTAGTCCATGAGCCACATCCCTGCTGCTGTGTGCTGCCTCCACCTGTGCAGCCACTGCACGACGTGAAATTTGGGAGGTGGAATTAGCCAGCCTGTCGACAGAGCGACAAAATCCCCCGAACATGTTCATGAAGCGTCGCTCCTGCCTGCTGTGGCTCACACTGTCATGGCGCAGCTCCTGACATAGTTCACGCACAGCAGAAGTGAGCTCCCTTGTGTCCTGCGATGCCTGGACCTGTCCCTCATGCAGCTGTTCAATGTTTGCATTCAGGCACTCCAGCTGGCAATGCAGGCCCCCAAGGTTGGCATTATGTTGCTGCATCTGTTTGTGTAATGCAGTGATCTTTTTATTCTGCAGGCGCTGCTGCGGCAACATAGCCGATTCCAGGCCACCAAAGGAGGTTCCCTCACCTGCCTCATACGCCTGTGCACCTGCATTTGTAGCCATCCTGCAGGGTGCTGTGGTCTGCTGCGAACTAGGGTCCTGCATCTGGGTGCATCGGCCAGTTGGGGATGGTGTATGTGGGCCTTCCTGCTGCTCATCGGAGTCCTGACTGAGCTCTGGCAGTGGCAGTGCCATGGGCCTGCGTCGGAGTGGCGCAATGGTCCGAGACCCACTCGTGTTGGAGTCTGAAGCTGGATGGGTGTCAGTCTCCCCTAAGCTGGTACATGCTGTGGCTGCTGGGCCTGGCCCACCTGCAACGACAGTATGCAGCATGTCAGTTATGTTTGTTACAATTACGGTCACACAATGGTAATAAAGGTACAGGTACTTCTCTTCACTGTGTTGTGGGTGTTGTGTTCTTCTCGGTGTCGCTCTACTTAATTACATTGTATGTGCTACTTTCAGCTCTGGGTTGTGGACTGCCACTCCCATAATGCATTGTTGTGCTGCTTCTAGGATGTGGAATGGACTACTTCTCACAATGTTTTACATTACTTGCTAATTCCTAAGGGGCTTTTGTGCATACACATTTGGGGTTACAATTCAATATTGCACTTACCTTTGCTGGTACTTGGTGTGCCGGAGGTGTCTATCTCTGTGACCCCACTCACTGCTTCAGGGAGGAGTGTGGACTCCACTAGGTCCTCTAATGGGGTGGAGGGTGACTCTGTGGGTGGGCCGCCTCCTGTGCTCCTGGCGTCCTGCAGTCTTCTTGCCACCCTCTCCTTGGCATGGGACCGCAGGTCGTAACACCTCTTCTTAATTTCTTCAACCGAGCCCTGTGCCACTCCAACAGCGCAGATCTTTGTTTGTATGTCTGCCCAGAGTCTCCTTTTCTCACTCTCAGGCACCTTGAGTGAGCTTTTGCCAAAAAGCCGGTCATGGCTCCTGACCACCTCCTCTGTCAGCACCTCCAGCTCTTGCTCGCTAAATTTGAGCTTACGCTTTCTTTCTCCCTTCTCATTTCCATGGGCTGAGGTGTCCTTGGTTGTTCTGTCGTACTGCCTCCTTCAGAGTGTTGCTCAGTGTGACTGGGCTGACTCTCCCTGGATGCTAGTTTGGGTGTGGCACCTGAACCTGCCTGGGATGACTCACTTCCGGCTTGTGATGCCATCAGGCTCCTCCAGGTGTGCTTTCTCGCAATTTCTCGCAATTTGCGATTTTCAATTACCGAATCGCAATTTGCGAAAATGCAAATTGCGATTCGGTAAATGGGCCTTGCAAATCACAAATAGCGATTTTTAAGAAATCGCTAATTCTGAATGAATCGCAATTATGATACATGGCCTATTGCAACTAGGAAATCGCGATTTCTTAAAAATCGCTATTTGAGATTCGCAAAGCCATTTCTTCATACATATGGCCCTTAGTCCCTTTCAGAAAAAAATTAGCTCCTATGTGTTGCGCCTGTTTTTGCAGTAAAGGTGCTCTCAACCCTAATACTAGAAAGAAAACGTGTTCCCTATACCCCTTTATTACAGAAAGGCAATCATAATTTTGATGCAATGGGCCCTTAGACCCCAGCTACACCTGCTTCACTAATAAAAGTTACTGCCTTGAGAAAAGGGCTGGCTCCTCAGTCCTTTATTAAGAATATGGGCTCGCATATTGACTCATACCTCTCCCTGTCATCTCCATAAAGTCCAAACTAAGGTAACTCTTCTGCTTTAATTTGCATCTCCCCTAGGCCATGTGTAGGAGGCCCAGCTCACGATTGGCACAGCAAATGTGCACTGGGCCATAATGCAAACAAAGAAGGATACTAAAACAACCATATTTGGGGTTTAGTTGCTCCCTCTTAAAGCTGGGCCCTGGAACCGCAGCACCAGTGATGACTAGAGTTCTGCGAAACAGTCTGCATGCTCAGACTCCTCCAGTGGTCCATCATTCCTAGGCTTGGGACACAAGGCATGCTTTCCCTTCATTGGTTTAAAAGAAAAAAAAAAGGAAAAAGACCCACATCTCATCACTCCCTTGGGCCCTCTTCTGTGCACAGCAAGGGTGACTTGGGCTCTAATACTAGCTTTTGGTATTAAGACAGACATAATTTGGATTCAGTGGCCACTCACATCTTTGGTCCTAGTGCCACACCACATGTTCCACTAAAGGTAATGATAACACCTCATAAGAAAAACACCATATATCTCCCCCTTACCCAGGGGCATCTCTCCAAGGAAGCTGTCTCTGTACATTTATAAACAAGAAAAACAAATCCCACACCTCATGCATTCTCTTTGACACTATCCATGGATCTGACCCCTCTCCTCTTTGACTTGGACCATTGCTCTGGGGCCCCAGATGATCGGGCCTCTCCATTCAAATGCAACCCTTCTGGCTTCCTCCCGGCCACACACCGGACTCACCCTTTTACAAAAACAACTGTACTTGAAAGGTTAAGGCTAACCTTACTAAGCCTCTGCCTGTAAGTGAAGAGGGGTTATTTCTGTGCTATGAAGCTGAGGGAGGGACAGAAGACTAAAGAAGAAACAAGCCTTCTCACCAGGGTGCTTGCTACCTGAAAGAAATATAGGTATGTCACCAAGTATAAAGGCTGCTTGGCAGCTAGGCTAGTGTATGCATTAATTTATGGAGTTACTTGTACCACAGTGACAAAGACTGGTTCTCCTTGAGAGGCAATGAAGGGGGGGTGTTACCAGCTGAGTTCTGGAGTACATCCTTTGAATGGACACATAAAAAAATTCCTAGGTACAGTGTGATAATTTACTTTAAAAAATAGAGTGTTCTGTTTGGCCCACAAAGCTTTTTTTCCCCTTGGCCAATTTGCTCCTGCGGGAGTCAGCTTCCTGCTGCAACAAGAGCTCTGATTGGCTGCCAGCAACATGAGAAAAATGTTGCTGGTGGCTATTACAGGACTCAGGGACTTAGGCCCCTGTTCTGAAATTGAAAAAAAAATGATACAAGGGGGGCATGGTAGGGATACCCTGCCCCACTAGGCCCGATTAGGAGGTGTGGGGTATCCTGGCCCCCCCCAAAAATAATAATAATAAAAAATTTAAAAAATGGCAATCGCGATTATTTAAAATATATTTTTGGAGGAGGGTGTCCTCCCCAGTCCATTTAGAACCTGGGGACTCATCCGCTGGGGATGTGTATGTATATTTAAGGAGGAGGAGGCACACACCCCCTCCCCAAGCCTTTTTTGGCCACAGGGAGCCCATACCCTGGGCCGATACTAGTTATGAAGAGGAGGGCAGTTCGCGGCTCCCAACATGAGCTCTTTTCGGTCCTCCTCCCCCAGCTGTTTTTGGTCCTGGGGACCCCCCTCCCAAGCCATATAATGCCCCAGGGACCCATCCCCTATGGCTAATGTATTCAATAAGGGGAAGTAGGCCGTGCAGTCCGGCCTTTAAAAGGGCCCTAGGGACTCCCCCCCAGGGCTGATACATACACTAAAAGGGATGGGGGCTACAAAGCTCACCTACATGAGGCCTTATTGGCCCCTGGGACCCCAACCCCCGGGGCCGACACACTTACTGTGTCCCAGGGAGCCCACCCCCGAAACAGTGGCTTCCCTGCCCGCACCGGCGCGGGCAGGGAAACATGTGTTTGCTCCCATTTGGCAGGAGCATTTTCAAATTTCCCACCAAACAAGAGGAAACACAAGAGCTGTTCCCAGCAGGTGAGAGCTTTAAAAATGCTCCCGCCAGCTGGAATCATACTTGTAATTAGTTTCCTTGCCCCATGTAGGAAGTTGGCTCTGTATGTACTATTTCAAAGTAAGAAATAGCATGCACAGAGTCCAAGGGTTCCCCTTAGAGGTAAGATAGTGGCAAAAAGAGATAATTCCAATGCTCTATTTTTTGGTAGTGTGGTCAAGCAGTAGGCTTATCAGAGGGTAGTGTTAAGCATTTGTTGTACACACACAGGCAATAAATGAGGAACACACACTTAAAGACAATTCCAGGCCAATAGGTTTTTGTATAGAAAAATATATTTTCTTAGTTTATTTTAAGAACCACAGGTTCAAGATTTACAAGTAATACTTCAAATGAAAGGTATTTCACTTAGGTACTTTAGGAACTTTGAATTAGAAAAATAGCATGTACAGTTTTCACAAAAATGGCAATAAGCTATTTTAAAACTAGACACACTGCAATTTTCAACAGTTCCTGGGGAGGTAAGTGTTTGTTAGTTTTGCAGGTAAGTAAACCACTTGCAGGGTTCAAAGTTTGGTCCAAGGTAGTCCACCGTTGGGGGTTCAGAGTAACCCCAAAGTTACCACACCAGCAGCTCAGGGCCGGTCAGGTGCAGAGGGCAAAGTGGTGCCCAAAACGCATAGGCTTCAATGGAGAAGGGGGTGCCCCGGTTCCAGTCTGCCAGCAGGTAAGTACCCGCGTCTTCGGAGGGCAGACCAGGGGGGTTTTGTAGGGCACCGGGGGGGGACACAAGTCAGCACAAAAAGTACACCCTCAGCGGCACGGGGGCGGCTGGGTGCAGAGTGCAAACAGGCGTCAGGTTTGCAATAGGTTTCAATGGGAGACCCAGGGGTCTCTTCATCGAAGCAGGCAGGCAAGGGGGGGGCTCCTCGGGTAGCCACCACCTGGGCAAGGGAGAGGGCCACCTGGGGGTTGCTTCTGCACTGGAGGTCAGATCCTTCAGGTCCTGGGGGCTGCGGGTGCAGTGTCCTTACCAGGCATCGGGTTCTTGGAAGCAGGCAGTTGCGGTCAGGGGGAGCCTCTGGATTCCCTCTGCAGGCGTCGTGGGGCGTATCAGGGGGGTCA
The DNA here is from genome assembly GCF_031143425.1 of Pleurodeles waltl. Classification (NCBI taxonomy): domain Eukaryota; kingdom Metazoa; phylum Chordata; class Amphibia; order Caudata; family Salamandridae; genus Pleurodeles; species Pleurodeles waltl. Next base: position 636,124,045 of record NC_090442.1, read on the forward strand.
ACTCTTACTACTCTCAGGCTCGCAGTCGCCGGGGAGTCCTCCCTGTAGTGTTGTTTCTCCGCAGGTCGATCTGGGGGCGTCGGGTGCAGAGTGCAAAGTCTCACGCTTCCGGCGGGAAACGTGTGGTCTTTAAAAGTTGCTTCTTTGTTGCAAAGGTGTTTCTTCTTTGGAGCAGAGCCGCTGTCCTCAGGAGTTCTTGGTCCTTTAGATGCAGGGTAGTCCTCTGAGGCTTCAGAGGTCGCTGGACCTTGTGGAACGCGTCGCTGTTGCAGTTTTTCTTGAAGTGGGGAGACCGGCCGGTAGGGCTGGGGCTAAAGCAGTTGGTGTCTCCGTCTTCTCTGCAGGGCTTTCAGGTCAGCAGTCCTTTTTCGTCTTAGGTTGCAGGAATCTATCTTGCTAGGTTCTGGGAGCCCCTAAATACTCAATTTAGGGGGGTGTTTAGGTCTGGGGGGTTAGTAGCCAATGGCTACTAGCCCTGAGGGGGGGGAGGCACATCCCTAATCCTATTGGGGGAATCCTCCATCTGCAAGATTGAGGATTTCTAAAAGTCAGAGTCACCTCAGCTCAGGACACCTTAGGGACTGTCCTGACTGGCCAGTGACTCCTCCTTGTTTTTCTCATTATCTCCTCCGGCCTTGCCGCCAAAAGTGGGGCCGTGGCCGGAGGGGGCGGGCATCTCCACTAGCTGGAGTGCCCTGGGGTGCTGTAACAAAGGGGGTGAGCCTTTGAGGCTCACCGCCAGGTGTTACAGTTCCTGCAGGGGGAGATGAGAAGCACCTCCAGCCATTACTGGCTTTGTTACTAGCCACAGAGTGACAAAGACACTCTCCCCATGTGGCCAGGAACATGTCTGGTGTGTGGCAGGCTGGTAAAACTAGTCAGCCCACACTGGAAGTCGGGTATGTTTTCAGGGGGCATCTCTAAGATGCCCTCTGGGGTGTATTTCACAATAAAATTTACACTGGCATCAGTGTGCATTTATTGTGCAGAGAAGTTTGATACCAAACTTCCCAGTTTTCAGTGTAGCCATTATGGTGCTGTGTATAGTTTGTGTATGACAGACTCCCAGACCATATACTCTTATGGCTACCCTGCACTTACAATGTCTAAGGTTTTGCTTAGACACTGTAGGGGCATAGTGCTCATGCACCTTTGCCCTCACCTATGGTATAGTGCACCCTGCCTTAGGGCTGTAAGGCCTGCTAGAGGGGTGAAGTATCTATGCCATAGACAGTGTGAGGTTGGCATGGCACCCTGAGGGGAGTGCCATGTCGACTTAGTCATTTTCTCCCCACCTGCACACACAAGCTGGCAAGCAGTGTGTCTGTGCTGAGTGAGGGGTCTCCAGGGTGGCATAAGACATGCTGCAGCCCTTGGAGACCTTCCCTGGCATCAGGGCCCTTGGTACCAGGGGTACCAGTTACAAGGGACTTACCTGGATGCCAGGGTGTGCCAATTGTGGAGACAAAGGTACAGGTTAGGGAAAGAACACTGTTGCTGGGGCCTGGTTAGCAGGCCTCAGTACACTTTCAAATCATAACTTGGCATCAGCAAAGGCAAAAAGTCATGGGGTAACCATGTCAAGGAGGCATTTCCTTACACAACCCCCCCCAAACGAAAGAGGATGAGACTAGCCTTTCCCAAGAGAGTCTTCATTTTCTAAGTGGAAGAACCTGGAAAGGCCATCTGCATTGGCATGGGCAGTCCCAGGTCTGTGTTCCACTATAAAGTCCATTCCCTGTAGGGAGATGGACCACCTCAACAGTTTTGGATTTTCACCTTTCATTTGCATTAGCCATCTGAGAGGTATGTGGTCAGTTTGAACTACAAAGTGAGTACCAAAGAGGTATGGTCTCAGCTTCTTCAGGGACCAAACCAAGGCAAAGGCCTCCCTCTCAATGGCACTCCAACGCTGCTCTCTGGGGAGTAACCTCCTGCTAATGAAAGCAACAGGCTGGTCAAGGCCATCATCATTTGTTTGGGACAAAACTGCCCATATCCCATGTTCAGAGGCATCAGTCTGCACAATGAACTGCTTGGAGTAATCTGGAGCTTTGAGAACTGGTGCCGTGCACATAGCTTGTTTCAGGGTTTTCAAAGGCCTGTTGGCATTCTACAGTCCAGTTTACCTTCTTGGGCATTTTCTTGGAGGTAAGTTCTGTGAGGGCTGTCACTATGGATCCATATCCCTTCACAAACCTCCTGTAGTACCCAGTCAAGCCAAGGAATGCCCTGACTTGAGTCTGGGTTTTTGGAGCTGCCCAGTCCAGAATAGTCTGGATCTTGGGCTGGAGTGGCTGAACTTGGCCTCCACCTACAAGGTGTCCCAAGTAAACCACAGTTCCCTGCCCTATCTGACATTTGGATGCCTTGATAGAGAGGCCTGCTGCTTGCAGGGCCTTCAAAACCTTCTTCAGGTGGACCAGGTGATCCTGCCAGCTGGAGCTAAAGACAGCAATATCGTCAAGATAAGCTGCACTAAAGGACTCCAAGCCAGCAAGGACTTAATTCACCAATTTTTGGAAGGTGGCAGGGGCATTCTTTAAACCAAAGGGCATAACAGTGAACTGATAGTGCCCATCAGGTGTGGAGAATGCTGTCTTTTCTTTTGCTCCTGGTGCCATTTTGATTTGCCAGTACCCTGCTGTCAAGTCAAAGGTACTTAAGTATCTGGCAGCACCTAGTTTGTCAATTAATTCATCTGCCCTTGGAATGGGATGGGCATCTGTCCATGTGACAGAATTAAGTCCTCTGTAGTCCACACAAAACCTCATCTCTCTCTTTCCATCTTTGGTGTGAGGTTTGGGGACTAAGACCACTGGGCTAGCCCAGGGGCTGTCAGAATGCTCAATGACTCCCAATTCCAGCATCTTGTGGACTTCCACTTTGATGCTTTCCTTAACTTGGTCAGACTGTCTGAAAATGTTGTTTTTGACAGGCATGCTGTCTCCTGTGTCCACATCATGGGTACACAGGTGTGTCTGACCAGGGGTTAGGGAAAAGAGCTCAGCAAACTGTTGTAGGACCTTCCTACAGTCAGATTGCTGTTGGCCAGAGAGGGTGCCTGAATAGATCACTCCATCAACTGAGCCATCTTTAGGGTCTGTGGAGAGGAGATCAGGGAGAGGTTCACTCTCAGCTTCCTGGTCCTCATCTGTTACCATCAACATATTCACATCTGCCCTGTCATGAAAGAGTTTGAGGCGGTTCACATGGATCACACTTTTGGGGGTCCTGCTAGTGCCTAGGTCTAACAGGTAGGTGACCTGGCTCTTTCTTTCTAGCACTGGGTAAGGGCCACTCCATCTGTCCTGAAGTGCCCTGGGAGCCACAGGCTCCAGAACCCAGACTTTCTGCCCTGGCTGAAGCTCAACCATAGCAGCCTTTTGGTCAGACAACATCTTCTGGAGTTGTTGGCTGGCCTCAAGGTTTTTGCTTGCCTTTTCCATGTACTCTGCCATCCTTGAACGTAGGCCTAGTACATAGTCCACTATATCTTGTTTAGGCTCATAAAGAGGTCTCTCCCAGACTTCTTTTACAAGAGCTAGTGGTCCTCTTAAAGGATGGCCAAACAGAAGTTCAAAGGGGGAAAACCCTACTCCCTTCTAAGGCACCTCTCTGTAGGCGAAAAGCAGACATGGCAAGAGGACATCCCATCTCCTTTTGAGTTTTTCAGGGAGCCCCATGATCATGCCTTTCAATCTTTCTACAAGACCATTGGTTTGTGGATGGTATGGTGTGGTGAATTTGTAAGTCACCCCACACTCATTCCACATATGCTTCAGGTATGCTGACACAAAGTTGGGACCCCTGTCAGACACCACCTCCTTAGGAAATCCCACTCTGGTAAAAATACCAATGAGTGCTTTTGCTACTGCAGGGGCAGTAGTGAACCTAAGGGGAATTGCTTCAGGGTATCTAGTAGCATGATCCAGTACTACTAGTATGTATTGTTTCCCTGAGGCTGTGGGAGGTTCAAGTGGACCCACTATGTCCATACCCACTCTTTCAAAGGGGACCCCACCGCTGGAAGTGGAATGAGGTGGGCCTTTGGGTGTCCAACTGTCTTACCACTGGCTTGACAGGTGGCACAGGAGACACAAAACTCCTTTACGTTCGGGGACATGTTGGGCCAATAGAAATGGTTGACTAACCTCTCCCAAGTCTTGGTCTGTCCCAAATGCCCAGCAAGTGGAATATCATGCGCTAAGGTTAGAATGAACTCCCTAAACTCCTGAGGCACTACCACTCTCCTAGTGGCACCAGGTATGGGATCTCTTGCCTCAGTGTAGAGGAGTCCATCTTCCCAATAAACTCTATGTGTTCCAGTGATTTTTCCTTTGGACTCTTCAGCAGCTTGCTGCCTAAGGCCTTCAGGAGAGGGACAGGTTTCTTGCCCCTTACACAACTGTTCCCTTGTGGTTCCCCCTAGGTCTAGGAGCTCAACCTGATAAGGTTCTAACTCCATGGGCTCAGTTCCCTCAGAGGGCAGAACTTCTTCCTGGGAAGAGAGGTTCTCTTTCTCTTCTTGTGTTGAAGCTGGTTTCCCAGTCTTCTTTCCTTTTCTCTTGGAGGGTTGGGCCCTTTTTCCAGCCTCCAATACCACTTTTTCACCCTGAGGCTTGCACTGTGTCCTTGTCTTGACACACACCAGTTCAGGGATACCCAGCATGGCTGCATGGGTTTTGAGTTCTACCTCAGCCCATGCTGAGGACTCCAGGTCATTTCCAAGCAAACAGTCTACTGGGATATTTGAGGAGACCACCACCTGTTTCAAGCCATTGACCCCTCCCCACTCTAAAGTTACCATAGCCATGGGATGTACTTTAGTCTTATTGTCAGCATTGGTGACTGGATAAGTTTGTCCAGCCAGGTTTTGACCAGGGGAAACCAGTTTCTCTGTCACCATGGTGACACTGGCACCTGTATCCCTCAGGCCTTCTACACTTGTCCCATTAATTAAGAGTTGCTGCCTGTATTTTTGCATATTAGGGGGCCAAGCAGCCAGTGTGGCTAAGTCCACCCCACCCTCAGAGACTAATGTAGCTTCAGTGTGAACCCTGATTTGCTCTGGGCACACTGTTGATCCCACTTGGAGACTGGCCATTCCAGTGTTAGCTGGAGTAGAGTTAGAAGTGGAACCTTTCTTGGGACAGGCCTTGTCTCCAGTTTGGTGTCCCTGCTGATTACAGCTACGACACCAGGCCTTTTTGGGATCAAAGTTTTTACCCTTGTATCCAAAATTGGATTGTGAAGAGGCTTTGGACCGTCCCTCCTGAGCAGGTTTTTGTGGCCCTGTAGAAGACTCTTTACTTTTTCCCTTGGATGTCTTAACACTCTTCCCCTGGGGAGCCTTTGTGACCCCTTTCTTTTGGTCACCCCCTGTGGGGTAGCCTTCATGAGGTCATAGGATTCTGCATCTTTTCCAGAGAGTGTGAGGAGTCTATCCCTACACTTTCCAGTGAACATTTCCCAAAGGAGAGCACCCCAGTGAGATCTGTTTACTTTTCTGGTTGCACAAGCCCTCTCAAAAGCTGTGAACCATTTGGTGATATCATCACCATCTTCATTTTTAGTTACAATCCCTTTAGGGATTTTCAACATGTCAGGAGAATCTCTGACCCTATTTATGTTGCTGCCACCATTGATGGGACCTAGGCCCATCTCTTGTCTTTCCCTTTCTATGGCTAGGATCTGTCTTTCCAAAGCCAATCTTTTGGCCATCCTGGCTAACAGGAGGTCATCTTCATTGAGGCTGCCCTCAATGCTTCCAGAGTTGCTGTGAGAGAAGCAGTATCTCTGACTATCACTTGTGGAGTCAGGGTTGGAGGAACCCTGGTCTCCCTAACTAGGAGTGGGGGTGGGAAATCCTCCACATCACTAGCTTCCCCCTCTGGGAAGGTATCATCAGAGGGGTTGTTTTTAGCAAACTCTGCCAAAAGCTCCTGGAGCTGTACTTTGGTAGGGTTTGAACCAGTCTTTATCTTTTTTATTTTGCAGAGAGACCTTAACTCTGACATCCTAAGATGCAGGTAAGGGGTGAGGTTGAGTTCCAACACTATCTCTTCTGCAGCAGACATTATGGGGGTCATTCTGACCCTGGCGGTAATTTCCGCCATGGCGGAGGTTGGCGGTAGCACCGCCAACAGGCTGGCGGTGCACCGCTGGGCATTCTGACCGCGGCGGTTCAGCCGCGGCCAGAAGCGGAAAGCCGGCGGGCTACCGCCGACTTTCCGCTGCCCGCCTGAATCCTCCATGGCGGCGGAGCGCGCTCCGCCGCCATGGGGATTCAGACACCCCCTACCGCCATCCTGTTCATGGCGGCTCTCCCGCCATGAACAGGATGGCGGTAGGGGGTGCCGCGGGGCCCCCGTAAGAGGGCCCCAAAAAGTATTTCAGTGTCTGCCCAGCAGACACTGAAATACGCGACGGGTGCAACTGCACCCGTCGCACCTTCCCACTCCGCCGGCTCAATTCTGAGCCGGCATCCTAGTGGGAAGGTTGATTTGCCCTGGGCTGGCGGGCGGCCTTTTGGCGGCCGCCCGCCAGCCCAGGGCAAATGTCAGAATCACCGCCGCGGTCTTTCGACCGCGGTGCGGTGTTCTGACGGCGGTACCTTGGCGGACGGCCTCTGCCGTCCGGCAAGGTCAGAATGACCGCCTATGTTTCTAAAAGTTGGAATACTTTTCAAGAATCTAAAACTATCTCTAGAACTTAATTCAAACTTTTACAAAGCTTTTAAACTCTAAAAGAAATGCTAACAGGGACTAACACAAGGCCCTAGCAGGACTTTTAAAATTTTTGAAAAATAGATCAAATTTCAAAAATCAGTTTCTAATGACAATTTTTGGAACTTAGTCATGTGATCAGGTATTGGCTGAGTAGTCCAGCAAATGCAAAGTCTTTTACCCCACCGCTGATCCACCAATGTAGGAAGTTGGCTCTGTATGTACTATTTCAAAGTAAGAAATACCATGCACAGAGTCCAAGGGTTCCCCTTAGAGGTAAGATAGTGGCAAAAAGAGATAATTCCAATGCTCTATTTTGTGGTAGTGTGGTCAAGCAGTAGGCGTATCAGAGGGTAGTATTAAGCATTTGTTGTACACACACAGGCAATAAATGAGGAACACACACTCAAAGACAATTCCAGGCCAATAGGTTTTTGTATAGAAAAATATATTTTCTTAGTTTATTTTAAGAACCACAGGTTCAAGATTTACAAGTAATACTTCAAATGAAAGGTATTTCACTTAGGTACTTTAGGAACTTTGAATTAGCAAAATATCATGTACAGTTTTCACAAAAATGGCAATAAGCTATTTTAAAACTAGACAGTGCAATTTTCAACAGTTCCTGGGGGAGGTAAGTGTTTGTTAGTTTTGCAGGTAAGTAAACCACCTACAGGGTTCAAAGTTGGGTCCAAGGTAGCCCACCGTTGGGGGTTCAGAGCAACCCCAAAGTTACCACACCAGCAGCTCAGGGCCAGTCAGGTGCAGAGGTCAAAGTGGTGCCCAAAATGCATAGGCTTCAATGGAGAAGGGGGTGCCCCGGTTCCAGTCTGCCAGCAGGTAAGTACCCGCGTCTTCGGAGGGCAGACCAGGGGGATTTTGTAGGGCACCGGGGGGGACACAAGTCAGCACAAAAAGTACACCCTCAGCGGCACGGGGGCGGCCAGGTGCAGAGTGCAAACAGGCGTTGGGTTTGCAATAGGTTTCAATGGGAGACCCAGGGGTCTCTTCAGCGAAGCAGGCAGGCAAGGGGGGGGCTGCTCGGGGTAGCTACCACCTGCGCAAGGGAGAGGGCCACCTGGGGGTCGCTTCTGCACTGGAGGTCGGATCCTTCAGGTCCTGGGGGCTGCGGGTGCAGTGTCTTCACCAGGCGTCGGGTTCTTGGAAGCAGGCAGTCACAGTCAGGGGGAGCCTCTGGATTCGCTCTGCAAGCGTCGCTGGAGGGGCTCAGGGGGGGTTAGCTCTGGCTACTCACAGGGTCGCAGTCGCCGGGGAGTCCTCCCTGTAGTGTTGTTTCTCCGCAGGTCGAGCTGGGGGCGTCGGGTGCAGAGTGCAAAGTCTCACGCTTCCGGCGGGAAACGTGTGGTCTTTAAAAGTTGCTTCTTTGTTGCAAAGATGTTTCTTCTTTGGAGCAGAGCCGCTGTCCTCGGGAGTTCTTGGTCCTTTTAGATGCAGGGTAGTCCTTGAGGCTTCAGAGGTCGCTGGACCCTGTGGAACGCGTCGCTGTTGCAGTTTTTCTTGAATTGGGGAGACAGGCCGGTAGGGCTAGGGCCAAAGCAGTTGGTGTCTCCGTCTTCTCTGCAGGGCTTTCAGGTCAGCAGTCCTTCTTCGTCTTAGATTGCAGGAATCTATCTTGCTAGGTTCTGGGAGCCCCTAAATACTCAATTTAGGGGTGTGTTTAGGTCTGGGGGGTTAGTAGTCAATGGCTACTAGCCCTGTGGGTGGCTACACCCTCTTTGTGCCTCCTCCCCGAGGGGAGGGGGGCACATCCCTAATCCTATTGGGGAAATCCTCCATCTGCGAGATGGAGGATTTCTAAAAGTCAGAGTCACCTCAGCTCAGGACACCTTAGGGGCTGTCCTGGCTGGCCAGTGACTCCTCCTTGTTTTTCTCGTTATCTCCTCTGGCCTTGCCGCCAAAAGTGTGGCCGTGGCCGGATGGGGCGGGCATCTCCACTAGCTGGAGTGCCCTGGGGTGGTGTAACAAAGGGGGTGAGCCTTTGAGGCTCACCGCCAGGTGTTACAGTTCCTGCAGGGGGAGGTGAGAAGCGCCTCCACCCAGTACAGGCTTTGTTACTAGCCACAGAGTGACAAAGACACTCTCCCCATGTGGCCAGCAACATGTCTGGTGTGTGGCAGGCTGGTAAAACTAGTCAGCCCACACTGGAAGTCGGGCATGTTTTCAGGGGGCATCTCTAAGATGCCCTCTGGGGTGTATTTCACAATAAAATGTACACTGGCATCAGTGTGCATGTATTGTGCTGAGAAGTTTGATACCAAACTTCCCAGTTTTCAGTGTAGCCATTATGGTGCTGTGGAGTTTGTGTATGACAGACTCCCAGACCATATACTCTTATGGCTACCCTGCACTTACAATGTCTAAGGTTTTGCTTAGACACTGTAGGGGCATAGTGCTCATGCACCTATGCCCTCACCTATGTGCCCTAAGTGCACCCTGCCTTAGGGCTGTAAGGCCTTCTAGAGGGGTGACTTATCTATGCCATAGGCTATGTGAGGTTGGCATGGCACCCTGAGGGGAGTGCCATGTCGACTTAGTCATTTTCTCCCCACCAGCACACACAAGCTGGCAAGCAGTGTGTCTGTGCTGAGTGAGGGGTCTCCAGGGTGGCATAAGACATGCTGCAGCCCTTAGAGACCTTCCCTGGCATCAGGGCCCTTGGTACCAGGGGTACCAGTTACAAGGGACTTACCTGGATGTCAGGATGTGCCAATTGTGGAGACAAAGGTACAGGTTAGGGAAAGAACACTGGTGCTGGGGCCTGGTTAGCAGGCCTCAGCACACTTTAAAATCATAACTTGGCACAGCAAAGGCAAAATGTCAGGGGGTAACCATGCCAAGGAGGCATTTCCTTACACCCCCACTAATGCAGTCAGGTAAACTGAACAACAGATGCCTGCCTCGAGGGAGCAGCATAGATAGCTGCTCCCTATCAGTGGGAGCAATGCCAGATCCTGTGGTATGGGAGGAGCTGGCCCTGGGGCTGCTCCGCAGCTCCCAATGCTGTGCTTGGTGGGTGCCTCTGGTGGTCTCTGAGACATCCACCTTTAAACAATAGAGGCCCTGGGGTATAGAGTACCTGAACCCAAATTAGGCTCAGGGGTGGGTGTTGTGTGGCCCATCTCCCCTTCGTACAAAAATTGATGGGCCGATGGATGGGGTTGCCCGGGTCTGAAAAGGCTTGAGGAGGGAGGCTGTGTGGCCCCCACCCCTTTAAATAAAACACATGACCCCAGGGATGGGGTCCTCAGGTTCTAATAAGGCTCACAGTAGGGTAGGGGAGTCAGTGCAACCCCTCCCCTTTTTTATTATATTTGGTGCCAGGAAATTGGGTTCCTAGGGTCAAGTAAGGCTTGGGCGGGGGGGTCACACAGCCTCATCCCCTGGAGGGGAGTGTGACCGGGCCGCCCCGACCACGTCCACGTCAGCGTCATCTAACTCCGTGTCGGGCAAACCCGACACGTCAGTTCCACGTTCCCATGGCAACATGGGAACGCTCCAGGCGTCGATGACGCGTTTCCCTGTTTCCAGGGAAACGTTCAAGGACTTCCGGTCCATCGAGGGTGAAAAGGGGAAGGTGCGCGGAACAGAGGGAGAAGGAGTCGGAGGAGCAAACGATTGTGGATCGGAACGGAGAGAAGAAGAGCAGCGTGACGAGACGGACGAGGAAGCAGCCGTGGCAGGAGACGAGGAGAAGGAGACCGCCCACGGAGACGAACCGGAGACGGAAAACCGAGGAGCCAGCCACGACCCCGGATGGTCGTGGCTTGCAAAGGTACGGTCCCTCTTGGGCACACGAGAACCTAGAACTAAAAGGGCACTGGGGAAGGGAACCGGGGAGTTGGGAGAGGAGAAAGGGGGAGGGGCGCAGTTCCAGTAATCGAGGGGAGACTGGCTATCTTGCCCAACCCGGGAGCACAATGTGGTAACTAGGCACCCGTCACCACTATTTGTTGTCCCTTGCACTGGTGTATCGGCACTCTATCCCTAACTCCCTACAACCCTTTTCCCCTCCTCTATAGTAAGGAAAACCCCAGAAATACCCAGTCACTTACCTTGGCGTTCTTCTGTTTCTCTTGCCGGTAATCCACTGGAGCCGCCCGAGTTTCCCAGAATCCACCGACCTAGGAAGCAAGGAGAAGAAGAAGAAGACAGAGTTAAAAAAAAGAGAAGAACCCCAGCCAAAGACCCTATAGTAGACTGTAATCTCTTGGAACAAAGAAAATTAAAAATAAAACCGTTACTTACCCTACTGCCCGGTCTCAGTCTTGTTTATACCATCCAGCCTACCATAGTGGTGTCAGAAGTGGGATTGGAACCCCCCCTAAGGCTGAGGAACGGTATAGACAATGAGTGAGAGCCCTACTCTGGAGGACATGATTAAACAGCTGGCAGAAGGCCAGCGCCATTTACAGTTGGTATGGGAAGCCCACCAGCGAGAGGCCAAGGAAGATAGGGAGGCCTTGCAGTCCGCCCTAAAGAGCCAAGCTACTATCTTGGCGAACAATCAACTTGTGCATGAGACGGCACTGCAGAAGTTAACAGATACAATAGCTGCCAGTAAAGTTCACCCTAATGTCCTGTGACGGGGTAAACCCGATCACCGCGAGACGGGAGGCCGGAGATGACGTATCGGACTCCTCTGACACGTCATCTCCGCGTCCCCCTGTTACCGGGGAGACGCGTCCCGATGGAGGCCGGCGTCAGGACGTTGCCAGGGAAACCTGGATAGGTTTCTCGGCCACGGATTGGCCACGGAAGGAGGTCGGCCATGAAAAGCCGGTGGAGCCGGCAAGGAAGGGGAGAGAGAAGGAGGAGGAGGAAGGTGACGGAGACGAGGTGGAGGAAGACGGAGACGACGAAGAACGGAGGGAGACCGAGGCAAGGGATCCGACACCCAGCGCAACGAGAGACCAAGAGAGGGAACACCACCTGGAGGACGGAGAACTGGAGCCAGGAAGCCCTGTTGAAACCTACCTCAGGGAGGACCCCCTCAACGCCAGCCACGGCCCCGGAGGGTCGTGGCTTACGAAGGTACGGTCCTTCTGGGCCAGTAAAGGGCACACGGCAGGGAAGGGGACTGGGGAAGGGAACTAGGGAAGGGGTAGAGGGTGAATGGGGAAAAGAGGTGGGAGGGCACAAAGAAGCACTAGGGACACAATAACACGCTAGTAAAAATTATTAATAAGCACTTCCCTCTGTTCCACACAGACACCACCCCCTTCCCTTTGTTGTCTACCCCAGCCCGATAAATTTAATAAGAAAGACGTATCTCTTAAACGTCCCACTTACCCTCGTTTTCTTTATTTCTTTTCCTGATATCCACATGGGACGTCCGAGAGACTGACAGTGCCTCCACCTAAAGAGAAGAGATACATCATTTCCAAAAAGGACTTCACAAGAGACTAAGAGTAACAGCAGAACGGACTCTCACTTGATTTATCCTTTTGTTTAGAGAATAATAAAACACTTACCTGAGCACCACAACTTCTTGTCTCAGTTGTCCTCATCTTGTTCGGTCTGTCACAGTGGTGTCAGAAGTGGGATCCTTAGGGGCCCTACGACAACCGAACAGGGTACACAATGAGTGACAACCCTTCCCTCGAGGATATGATCAAACAGTTAGCGGAAGGACAAAGACATTTGCAGCTGGTATGGGAGGCTCACCAGCAGGAAGCAAAAGAGGACAGAGAGGCTTTACAATCGGCCTTGAAAAGCCAGGCCACCATTCTTGCAAATAACCAGCTGGTACACGAAACGGCCATGAAAAGATTAACCAAGACCATTGCCGCTAGTAAGGTCCACCCGAACGTTCCCAGCTCAGTATTGCAGAAATATCAAGAGGGGGAAGACCCAGAGTCTTTCTTTACTAACTTTGAAAGGGTGGCGTCGTCAGCTCAATGGCCTGAAGAACGCTGGGGACAATATGTTGCTCCGTTACTGACTGGCCTCTTACAAGCAGCCTATCAGGCTGCTAATCCCGGAGGTCTCACACCCTACAAGGATATAAAATCCAGTATTCTGGAACGTGTCGGGCATGATACTGAATACTACCGGGTGAAATTCCGCAAGGTCAAGTGGGGACCAAATGAGGACCCCCGTACATTTTATTTCCGGGTAAAAGATTTGGCCTTAAAATGGTTGGGGCCTATTGGCGATAGCCGTGAAGAAGTGATACAAATAATTATACTGGAACAATACTTAGATGCTCTACCCTTAGCCACAAAACACTGGATACGGCAGCATCCAAAAGTAGACACTAACACGGCAATTGATTTGGCCTGCGCGTATCACCGCTCCACCGACATAAGAAATATACCACCACGGCCCAACATAAAACCTGTCTTGCCACCTATAAAAACCCTCCCAAAGAATCCACTGGACAATACAGTTTCCTGTAGAATACCGGAAGGCCCCCCTGTACAGGGACCCCAATGTTACCACTGCGGGGAATGGGGACATATCGCCCGTATGTGTCCTCAGAAACACGAAGGAGGTGAGCCTATGGAAATAGGGGTTACAAGGCGTAGGGTCCTATGTACAGGGAAGGGTAACCACAAGTTCAAGCAGACTGTAAAAATCAATGGACGTTATGTGTGTGCCCTCGTTGACTCCGGGTGCAGCCAGTCCGTGATAAGAGAAGACCTGATAACCACTTTGGGTTCAGAGACAAGACAGTGGGTACAAATTTGTTGTATTCACGGGGACAAGGAGCAATACCCTTTAAAAGTACTACAGATAGAATGGGGGCCCTACCGGGATAGTCTCCCGATGGGGATAATGCCAAAATTGATCGAGGATTGTATCGTGGGAACAGATTACCTTCACTTTCAAGAACTATTGGATCAGGTTAGAGACTCTAAAATCTCACAGGACTCGTGGGGTGAAGCCCCGTTTTCAGGAAGTACAATTGAATGTCCAATAACCCGTAGAAAACTGACCCGAAGGGACAAAAGAATAGAAAGAGAACAGTTCCGAAATAGTACTAGCCAAAACACCATACGAGGAGTGGTAGCAGAAATCCACGAAGCACCTGTCAGTTTTGCTCAACAACAGAGAGAAGACCCCTCCCTGTCTCACGCCTGGAGAGCTGCAGTGTCAGAGGAAATGGATGAGGTGGGTCCCTACTTCCTAATCAAAAATAATCTCCTATATCGGGTAAACACCACACGAACAGGGGAAAAAAGAAAACAACTCATAGTACCTGAATACTATAGGGATCACATCCTTACGCTCGCTCATAATCATCCGGGAGGGGGACACTTTGGGAGGGACAAAACAGAAGAATATCTCCTCAGGCGATTTTATTGGCCCGGTGTCTTTGCCAACATAAGGAAATATTGTGCCCAATGTCCCAGGTGTCAACTGACTGAACCAGGTAAACCAAAAAAAGCACCACTCATACCCCTCCCCATTATAGATATTCCGTTTAGACGGATAGGGATGGATTTGGTTGGACCCTTGGTTCCTTCTTCAAAAGGACACACTTACATACTGGTCATAGTTGATTATGCTACCCGCTACCCCGAGGCTATTCCCCTGACCAGTATGACAACAAAGACCGTAGCCCAGGCGATGATAACGGTGTTTTCGCGTCTGGGATTCCCTCAGGAAATACTCACCGATCAGGGCACTCCCTTTACGTCCACCTTGATGAAACAAGTATGTAAAACTTTAGGCATATCTCAGATCAAAACATCCGTTTACCATCCTCAAACGGATGGTTTGGTCGAACGATATAATCGTACTATCAAAACGTTACTTCGAAAAATTGTGCATGACACAGGGAGAGACTGGGACCAGAAATTACCATTGGTATTATACGCGATTCGAACGCACGAACAGGCTTCCACGGGGCATAGTCCATTCGAGCTAGTGTTCGGACGACAACCGCGTTCCCTTCTGGACATGGCGGTGGAGGCCTGGGAGGAAGAAGCCATGGAGGGAGGGACTCCTTTGTTGGAATATGCTCATAACTTGAGAACGCATTTACAGGGATTGTGGGACGAAGTACGAGACAATATGGAACAGGCTCAACGAACCCAAAAGCATTATTATGATAAGGGGAGTAAGTTAAGAGTTTTCCAACCCAATGAACAGGTCTTAATCATGCGACCCACGTCCGAACATAAATTGCTTGCGAAATGGCAAGGCCCCCATAGAATCATCCGAGCCGTCTCCCCTGTAACTTACCTAGTGGAAATAACGACCAACCCCAGGAAAACCCAAATATATCATGTAAATCTTTTGAAGAAGTGGGAGACACCCGAGACACCCGACACTGCCCCAAGATTGGTTAGCCTTCTGTGCCCGAGTAAGGAATTGAAAATTGAATTTTGCCCTACCACACTAGCCAAGGGGACAACCCTACCCACTATAGACGAAGCATTAACGGAAACGGAAAAGAGGCAGGTATACCGCTTGTTGCAGCAATACCACCAATTGTTTTCAGAAGACCCCGGTAGAACCACACTAATCCGTCATAAAATACGAACAAACCCCGACACAGTAGTCCGGGTCAGACCTTATCGCATCCCAGCAGCAAGAAAGCAAGTTATAGAAGATGAAATACAGAAAATGTTGACACTAGGAGTAATAGAGCCCTCTACCAGTCCCTGGTGTTCGCCCGTAGTTCTTGTACCAAAACCTGACGGTACGGTCAGGTTTTGCATAGACTTCCGAAAACTTAATGAGAATTCATTATTTGACACGTATCCAATCCCTAGGGTGGACGATGTCCTAGAGAAACTAGGAAAAGCGAAATATATGTCCACAATAGATTTAACCAAAGGATATTGGCAAATACCCTTAGCCCCCGAAGATAAAGAAAAAACTGCATTTTCTACCCAGTCCGGGCTGTATCATTTTACTGTATTACCTTTTGGACTACATGGTGCACCAGCCACTTTCCAAAGGTTAATGGATAACATATTAAAACCATACCCTGCTTTTTCAGCAGCCTACTTAGATGATGTAGTTGTTTTTAGCGATACCTGGGTAAACCATTTAGACCATCTAAGCCAAGTTTTTAATGCACTCACCGAGGCTGGTTTGACAGCCAATCCCAAGAAATGCGTTATCGGGAAAACCGACATTTCATATCTGGGATACAGAATCAGTCAGGGAACACTTCAACCCCAAGCTCAGAAGGTGGACGCGATCTTACATGCCCCTCTCCCGAAAAATAAAAAAGACTTGCGCTCTTTCTTGGGCCTAGTAGGATATTATCGGCGTTTCATACCTCACTATTCCACTCTAGCCGCTCCCCTTACGGACCTCCTGTCCAAATCACATCCAAATCAACTATTACCTTTCTCTGCTATTCAAACTTCTAGTTTTGAACGCTTGAGGAACTCTTTAACCAAAGAACCCATATTGTTATGCCCGGATTTTTCAAAACCCTTTCACCTTTACACTGATGCCTCCGATGTGGGGCTCGGGGGGGTTCTGACGCAGCCTGGAGCAGAGGGACTCGACCATCCCGTTGTGTATATCAGCCGCAAACTGAGCCTTCGGGAACGTCGTTTCCCCATAATAGAAAGGGAGTGTTTGGCCATTAAATGGGCCGTGGATTGTCTACAATATTACCTGTTGGGCCGGCCTTTTGTACTTTTTACGGATCACGCCCCCTCACTTGGCTTGCCGCTCATAAAGATACGAATGCCCGGATCCTCCGATGGTTCCTTGAACTTCAACCATTCTCCTTTCAGGTCCGACATGTTCCTGGGAGTTTGCAAGTCCCTGCGGATTATCTCTCTCGCTTCCCTGTTTCCGATTCGGTCCTGGAGCAGGACCTGTCTTGGGAAGGGGTATGTGACGGGGTAAACCTGATCACCGCGAGACGGGAGGCCGGAGATGACGTATCGGACTCCTCTGACACGTCATCTCCGCGTCCCCCTGTTACCGGGGAGACGCGTCCCGATGGAGGCCGGCGTCAGGACGTTGCCAGGGAAACCTGGATAGGTTTCTCGGCCACGGATTGGCCACGGAAGGAGGTCGGCCATGAAAAGCCGGTGGAGCCGGCAAGGAAGGGGAGAGAGAAGGAGGAGGAGGAAGGTGACGGAGACGAGGTGGAGGAAGACGGAGACGACGAAGAACGGAGGGAGACCGAGGCAAGGGATCCGACACCCAGCGCGACGAGAGACCAAGAGAGGGAACACCACCTGGAGGACGGAGAACTGGAGCCAGGAAGCCCTGTTGAGACCTACCTCAGGGAGGACCCCCTCAACGCCAGCCACGGCCCCGGAGGGTCGTGGCTTACGAAGGTACGGTCCTTCTGGGCCAGTAAAGGGCACACGGCAGGGAAGGGGACTGGGGAAGGGAACTAGGGAAGGGGTAGAGGGTGAATGGGGAAAAGAGGTGGGAGGGCACAAAGAAGCACTAGGGACACAATAACACGCTAGTAAAAATTATTAATAAGCACTTCCCTCTGTTCCACACAGACACCACCCCCTTCCCTTTGTTGTCTACCCCAGCCCGATAAATTTAATAAGAAAGACGTATCTCTTAAACGTCCCACTTACCCTCGTTTTCTTTATTTCTTTTCCTGATATCCACATGGGACGTCCGAGAGACTGACAGTGCCTCCACCTAAAGAGAAGAGATACATCATTTCCAAAAAGGACTTCACAAGAGACTAAGAGTAACAGCAGAACGGACTCTCACTTGATTTATCCTTTTGTTTAGAGAATAATAAAACACTTACCTGAGCACCACAACTTCTTGTCTCAGTTGTCCTCATCTTGTTCGGTCTGTCACATGTCCCCAGTTCGGTTCTACAAAAATTCCAGGAGGGGGAAGACCCGGACTCTTTCTTTACCAACTTCGAACGGGTGGCTTCCTCCGCCCAATGGCCGGAGGAAAGGTGGGGACAATACATCGCCCCTTTGCTCACAGGACTTATGCAGGCGGCTTATCAAGCGGCTAATCCAGGTGGTACCACGTCATATAAGGACATAAAGAGGAGCATTTTGGAAAGGGTTGGCCACAATGCTGAGTACTATAGAGTAAAATTCCGGAAAGTAAAATGGGGACAGAATGAGGAACCCCGAACCTTTTACTTCCGGGTTAAAGATTTAGCACTTAAATGGTTAGGCCCTATAGGAACCAGCAGAGAAGATGTTATAAAGACAATCATCCTCGAACAATACTTAGACTCCCTACCCACCAGTACCAAAAATTGGATAAGGCAACATCCAAAGGTGGATACAGAGCTTGCCATAGATTTGGCCTGTGCTTAGCACAGGTCCACCGACGTGAGACCACTACAACCCAGACTCAACATAAAACCCCTCGCACCACCACCAAAACCCGTCCTGAGATATCCTTTGGAAGACCCGAGCCCCCGTAAGCAAGGGGAGGGTCACCCGATGCAGGGACCACAATGTTTTAACTGTGGCGAATGGGGTCACATAGCCCGAGTATGCCCCAGGAAAATAGAAGGAGTTGAACCTATGGAGATAGGGGTAACCCGACGCAGAGTCCTATGTACTGGAGGGGGGGATGCCAAATTTAAACAAATCATAAAAATAAATGGACGCTTCCTCTCTGCCCTCATAGATTCGGGTTGTAGTCAATCCGTCATACGACAAAATTCAGTAGGCCCTGTTGGTACGACCTCCAGTCAATGGGTCACTATCTGCTGTATACATGGCGATAAGGAGCAATATCCCCTAACGGTAGTTGAGCTCGAGTGGGGTGAATATAGAGACTTCCTTCCCATGGGAGTTATGGACCAACTGATTGAAGATTGTATTATCGGCACAGACTATATGCGTTTTCAACAACTCTTAAATCACACCCAAACCCAGAAGGAGAACCCCGAATGGTGGAATGAGGCTCCCTTTTTTAGTAGCCCCATTGAGTGTCCCCCACACCGCAGGAAACTCTCCAGAAGGGAAAAAAGATACGAGAAATTGAAATTTCAGGCGACCAAAGAGAACAACCACCCCATAAGAGTTGTAGCAGAGAATTGTAGCGCACCCATAAGCTTCCGCCACCATCAGAGAGAAGACCCTACCCTCACTCATGCTTGGAGAACAGCGAAAACCGAAGAAACAGATGAGGTGGGTCCCTATTTCCTTGTACAAAGAAAGCTTCTTTACAGGGTTACCACGACCAAAACAGGGGAACGCAAACACCAATTAGTAGTCCCAGAAACCTACAGGACCCAAGTACTCTTCCTAGCACACAATCAACCGGGAGGGGGCCATTTCGGCAGAAAAAAGACCGAGGAATATCTCCTCCGGAAGTTCTATTGGCCAGGGGTCTTCGCCCACATTAGGAAATATTGCTTACAATGCCCTAGGTGTCAGCTCACAGAACCAGGCATGCCCAGGAAAGCACCCCTACTACCTCTTCCCATCATTGACATTCTGTTTAGCAGGGTGGGTATGGATTTAATTGGACCCCTACTTCCCTCATCTAGAGGACACACATATATTTTGGTTATCGTAGACTATGCTACGAGGTACCCAGAAGCCCTCCCCCTAGCAAGCATGACGACTAAAACAGTAGCACAAGCCATGATAACGGTCTTCACTCGGACAGGGTTTCCCCAAGAGATCCTCACTGACCAAGGTACACCATTCATGTCGAACCTCATGAAACAGATATGTAGGTTATTAGGAATTACCCAAATAAAAACTTCAGTTTATCATCCACAGACGGGCGGACTAGTGGAACGCTATAACCGGACCATTAAAACGTTATTGAGGAAGGTAGTAGACGACTCTGGGAGGGATTGGGACCAGAAATTACCTTTAGTTCTTTATGCCATTAGAACCCACGAACAGGCCTCAACGGGACATAGCCCGTTCGAACTGGTTTTCGGAAGGCAACCACGTTGTCTTTTGGATATGGCCGTAGAAACCTGGGAGGAAGAAGAGGAAGAGGAAGGAAGGCCATTGTTAGAGTATGTCCAAAAACTTTAATCACACTTACGAGAATTATGGGAGGATGTACGGCAACATCTGGAAAGGGCCCAAGAGACACAAAAACACTATTATGATAAGGGAAGTAAATTACGTACATTTCTTCCGAATGATCAAGTCTTGATAATGCGACCCACGTCTGAACAAAAATTATTGGCTAGATGGCAGGGACCCTATAGGGTTATTAGAGCAGTCTCCCCCGTCACCTATCTCATAGAACTGAGTGTCAACCCCAAAAAAAACCAAATCTACCATATAAATCTCCTCAAGAAATGGGAAGCCGTAGAAGAGTTTGGCGGCCAAGTGGAGATGGGGCGTTTTGTCTCTCCCAGTAAGGAGTTGGACATAGAACTGTTTCCCTTGGAAAACCGACAAAGGGAGAGTATTCCCTGTATCAACGCCTCTCTGGCAATGTCAGAGAGGGGGCAGCTATTCTCCCTGTTAAAACAATACCCACATTTCTTTTCGGAAATACCCGGAAGAACTTCCCTGATCTGTCACAAAATAAAAACACCACCAGGACAAACTATCCGATTACGACTTTATCGCATTCCCGAGGCTAGGAAACATGTCATAGAAGAGGAAATAGAGAAAATGATAACCTTAGGAGTAATTGAGCCCTCTAGTAGCCCTTGGAGCTCTCCAGTAGTCTTGGTTCCAAAGCCTGACGGATCAGTCCGATTTTGTATTGACTTCCGCAAACTCAATGCAATATCCCTGTTCGACACATATCCTATTCCTCGAGTGGATGATGTCCTCGAGAAGCTAGGGAGAGCCAAATATTTGTCTACATTGGACCTCACTAAAGGGTATTGGCAGATTCCCCTTTCCCCTGAAGACAAAGAGAAAACAGCCTTCTCTACACAATCCGGTCTTTATCAATTCACAGTTCTACACTTTGGTCTTCACGGAGCCCCGGCTACCTTTCAGAGATTAATGGATAGGCTACTAAAACCCTTTCACACATTCTCTGCAGCCTATCTAGATGATGTCGTCATTTTTAGCGATACATGGGCGGACCATCTGCACCATCTCAACCAAATCTTTACCACCCTGGCAGAAGCCGGATTGACAGCTAACCCCAAGAAGTGCATATTAGGGAATACTGACATATCGTATCTAGGCTATAAGATAGGCAATGGTACCCTACAACCGCAAACAACTAAAATTGAGGCCATTAACCAAGCCCCAACCCCAAAAATGAAAAAAGACCTGCATTCTTTCTTAGGTTTAGTGGGCTATTACCGTAGATTTATACCGGGATATTCCACTATTGCGGCCCCACTTACTGATCTATTGGCCAAACATCACCCTAACAGGTTAGAACCCTTTACGGAATGTCAAAAGGCTAGTTTTGAGCGTTTAAAGTCCTCCCTTACATCGGATCCTGTCTTACAATGTCCTGATTTCTCTAGACCTTTTCATCTATACACTGATGCTTCTAACGTGGGTCTCGGGGCGGTGCTCGCTCAGCCTGATAAGGTGGGTCGGGATCACCCGGTTGTGTTTATCAGCAGGAAACTTCTTCCCCGAGAATGTCATTACCCTATCATTGAGAAGGAGTGTTTGGCCATTAAATGGGCGGTGGAGAACTTGCAATATTATCTTCTGGGCAGGCCTTTTATACTGTATACCGATCACGCTCCTCTTACCTGGCGTGCCTCCCACAAGGATTCCAACTCTAGGGTCTTACGATGGTTCCTTGAGCTACAACCTTTTACCTTCCAGGTTTGCCATGTGCCTGGGTCGCAACAGGGCCCTACGGATTACTTGTCCCGGTTCCCCTGCTCCTCTTCGGTCCTCGATCAGGACCGCTCTTGGGATGGGGTGTGTGACCGGGCCGCCCGACCACGTCCACGTCAGCGTCATCTAACTCCGTGTCGGGCAAACCCGACACGTCAGTTCCGCGTTCCCATGGCAACATGGGAACGCTCCAGGCGTCGATGACGCGTTTCCCTGTTTCCAGGGAAACGCTCAAGGACTTCCGGGCCATCGAGGGTGAAAAGGGGAAGGTGCGCAGAACGGAGGGAGAAGGAGTCGGAGGAGCAAACGATTGTGGATCGGAACGGAGAGAAGAAGAGCAGCGTGACGAGACAGACGAGGAAGCAGCCGTGGCAGGAGACGAGGAGAAGGAGACCGCCCACGGAGACGAACCGGAGACGGAAAACCGAGGAGCCAGCCACGACCCCGGAGGGTCGTGGCTTGCAAAGGTACGGTCCCTCTTGGGGACACGAGAACCTAGAACTAAAAGGGCACTGGGGAAGGGAACCGGGGAGTTGGGAGAGGAGAAAGGGGGAGGGGCGCAGTTCCAGTAATCGAGGGGAGACTGGCTATCTTGCCCAACCCGGGAGCACGATGTGGTAACTAGGCACCCGTCACCACTATTTGTTGTCCCTTGCACTGGTGTATCGGCACTCTATCCCTATCTCCCTACAACCCTTTTCCCCTCCTCTATAGTAAGGAAAACCCCAGAAATACCCAGTCACTTACCTTGGCGTTCTTCTGTTTCTCGTGGCGGTAATCCACTGGAGCCGTCGGAGTTTCCCAGAATCCACCGACCTAGGAAGCAAGGAGAAGAAGAAGAAGACAGAGTTAAAAAAAAGAGAAGAACCCCAGCCAAAGACCCTATAGTAGACTGTAATCTCTTGGAACAAAGAAAATTAAAAATAAAACCCTTACTTACCCTACTGCCCGGTCTCAGTCTTGTTTATACCGTCCAGCCTACCACAGGGAGTTTTGACGTAAATTTGGAGGACTGTTCTTTAACAAGGAGACATGGAAAACAGGATGTATCTTTAGATGAACTGGCAACTGCAATTTAACTGCCACTGGATTGATCATCTTGTCAACTTTGAATGGGCCTATAAATCGTGGCTGAAATTAGCGATTTCCTTTGAGATGTAAATGATAAGTGGATAACCAAACTTTGTCTCCTTTCGAATAAATGGGGCTCTCTCTTCTTTTTCTATCAGCCTGAGTCTTATATGAGTCTTTTGCTTGAATTATGTTTTTTCTAGCCCTAACTAACGTGGTCTGCAAATCCCTCACCATCTCTTCTACTGCAGGCACTGAATCATCTTCTTTACCCAACATTACATTAGGATGTCTACCATGGTTCAGATAAAAGGGGGTGAACCCAGTGGTGGAATGAACAGCATTATTGTAAGCAAATTCAGCTGCCCACATCAACTCGGGCCATTCCTTCTCTTTATCGAATAAATTGAGTCTTAAATACTGTTCTAACTCTTGATTCACTCTCTCTGTTTGCCCATCGGTTTCAGGATGGTAACTGGTAGAGTAACGAGAATCAATTCCTAATCTTTTACTAAAGGCCTTCCAAAAGCAAGAAACAAATTGGGATCCCCTGTCTGAAACTAGAATTTTTGGGATACCATGGGCGCGTACTATGTGTTTTGTAAACAACTGTGCAACCTGTGGGGCTCGAGGGATTTCTTTCAAAAGAATGAAATGCGCCATTTTAGTGAAAGTGTCTACAAAAACTAGGATAGTGTTAAAACCTTGGCTACTAGGGAGGTCCACTATAAGATCCATAGTAACAGTATGCCAGGCATGGGGTGCAGTGGGAAAAGGTCTTAACAGACCTTGTGAAGCTGTTCTATTTGATTTCCCTCTTTGACATTTGTCACAAGTTGACACATATTGTCTTATCTGAGTTTTCATTTTTGGCCACCAAAATTCTCGTTGTATTAGATTTTGAGTCTTTTGAATTCCTTTGTGTCCAGCCAATTGATCGTCATGATAAGCCTGAAGAATTTTTTCTTACAGCTCCACAGTCGGAACATACAGTGCACCTTTAAAGTATGGCAAACCTTTTTTGATTTCTCTTCCTTGGCCTTCTTTGGACCACTTCAGCATTCCTTCGAATGTTAAGTTTTCTTGAATTTCTTTGGTTAAATTTTCATACAATATGGCAGATACGAACTTCTCTTGTGGAATAATCAATTCTTTTTCTGGAGGCTCTTTAACTGCACCGGTATCAATTCGAGATAGAGCATCTGCCTTCCCATTTACTTTTCCTGGTCTGAAAGTGATAACAAAATCAAAGTCTGCAAAATATAGGGACCAACGCAGTTGTCTAGCTGTTAGAGTTCAAGCTGATTTTAAAAACTGTAAATTTTGGTGGTCCGTGTAAACGGTCACTTTATGCTTAGCTCCCAAAATGTAATGCCTCCACTCACGAAAAGTTTCTTTGACTGCCAATAGCTCCTTATCCGCAATTGAATAATTTATCTCTTGTGGTGTTAATTTTCGAGAGAAATAGGCCACTGGATGTAATTGACCTGTATCTTTATGACGCTGGGAAAGGATACCTCCTATGACAACACCTGAAGCATCTGCCTCCACATAATATGGCTCATCTGGATTGGGGTGGAGCAAGATTGGAGCTGAGACGAAGGAATTCTTCAAAAAATTAAAAGCATTTTCAGCTTCTTTTGTCCACTCATACTTCACTCTTTTCTTCAACAATCGAGTAATGGGTGTAACTGTTTGAGAAAAATTGGATATGAATCTTCAATAAAAATTAGCGAACCCCAAGAAACTCTGGATCTCTTTGACATTGCAAGGAGAAGGCCAATGTTGCACTGTCTTTATCTTGGCAGGATCCATACTAACTCCTTCTGGTGACCAAATGAATCCTAAGAACTCAACTCGTTACACATGAAATGCACACTTCTCCAATTTTACATAGAGATGGTTTTCTTGCAACCTTGTGAGGATGGATCGAACATGGGAAATGTGCTCCTGTAGATTGCCGGAAAAGATTAAAATGTCATCTATATAAACCACGGCAATCCGGTCGAGGAATTCTCGTAATATATCATTAACGAAATGCTGGAAGGCAGCGGTAGCATTGCATAACCCATAAGGGCTCACTTGATATTCAAATAATCCGTATTGAGTCCGAAAAGCGGTTTTCCATTCATCCCCTGAAGCCACTCGAATCAAATGATATGCTCCTCGCAGGTCCAATTTGGTGTAGATTCTAGCATTCTTTACTTGATCTAATAAAACTGACACTAAAGGCAGTGGGTATCGATTCTTGATGGTAACCTGATTGAGGGCTCGATAATCAATGCAAGTTCGAAGACTCCTATCCTTCTTTGGTATGAAAAATAGTGGGGATGACACTGGAGATTCAGAAGGACGAATGAAACCATTAGCAAGATATTGATCCAAATACTCCTTTAAATGTTGATTCTCTGCTTCGGTCAATGCGTATATTCTGCTACATGGCAATATCGCACCTGGCTCCAGTTCAATTTTGCAGTCGTAGGGTCGATGTGGTGGCAATTTCTCAGCCTCCTTTTCATCAAAAACGGCGACTAAATCCTCATATTCTTTTGGGATTTCTGCTGTCTTTAGTGCACAGATCATTGAAGAGTGTGATGATAAACAGGCCGCTTGGGACTTGGTGGACACTTCCACTCCATCATGAAAGCAATTCTCTTTGCAGTAAGAGGAATTCATCTTGATCGTTCTTTTGCTCCAATCAATTTGTGGATTATGTTCTGTAAGCCAGGGCAGACCCAAAATGAGTTGAAATTGTGGAGCATCTATCAAATTAAAGATTATCTGCCCCTGATGTCCACCAAAACCTTGCATCTGAATTGGTTCGGTCTCATGGGAAATGGGTCCTGAAGAAAGATTGGTTCCATCCACAGCCCTTACTACTTCCAAAGTAGATTTCTTGATAAATCGAATACCCATTTTACGAGCGTATTTGATATCACAGAAGTTGCCCGTAGCTCCAGAGTCTATCATAACTGAGATCCCTTGAATTTCCTTCTCAAGGGTCTTAACTGATACTGTTTGTACCAAATGTGGCGCTGCGGTTTGTAAGGTATTCGCCACTCGTTGATCTAAAGGAGTTGTCTTGGGTTCTGCTTTCATCAGGGCAACTCCCTCTACTGATGAAGCTGGCCTTTTCCCGACTGAAGAGCTTTGGGTTTCTTGGGACAGTTTTTAACAAAATGCCCAGATGCACCGCAATATAAACATAGTTGATTCACTCTTCTTTTCTCTTTTTCTTCCTTAGATAAAGGACCTCGGATGGAACCAATTTGCATTGGTTCTTCTATCGTTATCCCTTCTCCGGCTCTCGTATGATCATTTCTTACACGATCAATTCTCAGGGGAAATGGTCGATACTCTCTTCTCTTTTCTGCTCTTCGTTCAGTTAACCGGTGGTCAATCTGTAACACAAGATCAATTAACTCCGAAATTTCGGTGGGTCTATTTGGAACTTGTGCTAAGGCATCTTTCAATTCATCTCTCAGTCCACGATAAAATATGGCGGCTCTTTTTGACTCCGGACAGGCAGTCTCTACAATGAGTTTATTGAAATGAGCCAGATAGGCTACTAGATCTTTATTACCTTGCCTGATTTCCAGTAGTTCATTGTCAGTGGCTTGAGCTGCAGTTCGCCGATCAAATATTCTTAAGAACTCTTCCTTGAAATTTTGGAAATTATATAAAACAGGATCATTTCTGGAAATTATTGGCATGGACCATGCGGCCGCATCTCCTGTCAGATAAGACAATATAAATGCCACTTTGGACTGGTCTTCGGAAAAAATGACTGGTCTACATAAAAAACTCAATGAGCATTGGGTCAGAAAAATCTGCGCCTTATTTGGATCCCCACCGAAGCGCTCGGGTTGAGCCAAAGGAATAATAGGGGAAACCGCATGAATTACTTGAGTGGATATACCTGCAGATTGTGAAGGGCTAGGGATTTGTGAAAACACAGATTCATTTGATTTAGCGGTGTTCCCTAACTCATTTATTTGCTGTTTTATTTGGACTGTTTCTTCTATGGTGTTATTTAATTGTTTCTGTAACCCTTCCAAAACGGTGGCTAATGCTTTTATATCAATTCCTTCTGCCATTCTGCTCAGGAGGAAATCTGTTTTTTCCCTAAAATTAGGGTGATGGGCACTTCAATCTGTCAGGATACTTCAATTCGATTTCCTCAGAAGCAGAAGATAACTCCTCAGTCCCGACCCGAGCTACTCACAACGAATATTAATCCTTCGTGCTGAGTACCCCGAAGGGGGAAAGGGGAATGGGATGGTAGAGAGACTGCCACAGAGATGATGAACGCCAGTACTCAGTCTGCCTCTTCACATCTAAGATTGGATACAGCACCTGCAAGAGTCACAGTCGCAATTACTAGGCACATACAACATCAGTTTTTTCACTTTCTACTCTCAACACTTAATTCTCTTTAATTCTATTATTTCTTCACTCACCCTGAGTTCTCTGTAGCCTTGCTTCTCTCTATAAATGATAGCTCTTCTTAAAAAATGCTTATTACTGATTCTGGAAGAACTTCTCAACCTTTGTTAGAGATTGGTTTTATGTTGCTATATATATATATATAGTTGGTGATAATGCGTTCTTCAAATCAGCTGATATTATTTAATTTCTCCTGTCTTATTGTGACTTCTGTCAATACTTGTATTTGTAAATGCTTGTTTATTAAAGTTCGTTTCTCCTTTCTTACTTCGACATTTGTTGATAACTTGTATTTGTTAATGCTTGTTTCTTACAGTTAGTTTCTCCTTCCTTACTTCGACATCTGTCGATAACTTGTAGTTGTAAATGCTTGTTTATTTAAGTTTGTTTCTCTTTTAAACTCTATTTTGGTTTATTACCATTGAATTTGTAAATGCTTGTTTGTTAACAGTTCGTTTCTCCTTTAAACTTGGCCTTTGTTTATAACCTTGACATTTGTAGATGCTTGCTCTTTTAAAGTTTGTTTTTTCTTTGACTTTAATATCTTAAACAAGAACCTTGTAAACATAAGGTTAATTCATACATTAACTCTGTAGCCTTGCCGACTTCCACGGGAACGGTCTACTATCAAACTCTTCGAATAAACCTTGACAATATTTATCCGTTTTCTGTAATATAATCTTCAAATGTAATTTTACCTCACAGGAGTTTCTGTTCTGAAGCGCGCTCTCTCTCCACACAGCTGATTCCTGTTAGACCTCAGTTGAAGTGCAAGGCTTCCAGCTGGAGAGCTCGTAACCTAGCAACCAACCGATTGCAAGACTAGAACTGTAACTAACCTTCAGGACTCACAGCGGCCATCTTGGATCTTTTCTTCTTGATTCTTCCTTTGAAATAAGCGCAAGATTACTCTGCAAACCTTCTTCCAGTTTGGGCTTTGCTTCTCCACTGAGGATATCTCTTTGCTTTTCTCATGCACTTCTTTGATTTGACTTGGCAAGTTTGTGTGGTCATGACAACGGGCCTCATGCCCCCTTCCCTTAATATATACGTTTTGGCCCCGGGGGATAGGGTTGCAGGAGCCTGAAGGCCAACCCTGTGCTGCACACACCAAAGGCTGTCCATGGTGTGTGGTTGGCAGCCTGCTGGGGTTTTGGCCACATGGTCTGGCAGCCGGCCAAGCCCTGTGGCCACCACCCACTGTGCATGGCCCATGTTGGTGTGCAGTATGGAGTTGGCTGTGCGGGGAGACTAACCATGCACAGCCAAAGGCTGTGTGGAGTGTTGGGTTGGCTGCCTCTCAGTAGCTGCCTGTGGCCAACAGCACATGCGACAAAATGCAGTGCACAATGTGGTGTTTGCCTCCAGTGGAGGGGTTGGCTGCCTCTGGGTCATTTGGTCACATGGTATGGCCCTGTTGCCACCCCCCACCCCGCACAGCTGAATTCAGTGTGCGGGGGAGGTTGACTTTATATATGGTAATAAAATATTACTTTGCAATTAAAAAAACCTAATAATTCACTGAAAAAACAAAGGGTAAAGTAACATAATAGTTAGGTGTGATAAAATGATCTGCTTTTCTTAAAAAAAAGCTTTAGAAATTCACTGAAGAAACAAATGTTAAAGTAACGGTATAGTTTGGTGAATATGTCAGTGACAACATTAACGTTTTGAACAAAAAAAATACATAAATTCACCAGTTATAGTTTGCACTGCTTATGACCTCACATATTACATCACTGATGACATGTTCTGACATAATTTGATGACATCTCAAATGAGTCTCAATTGGTCATCAAGACACCTGTGAAACCAAGGAAAGGCTAAGATTATTTTTATTAGTGGCCAGGAATGGAAGCAGACAGAGAATTGAGAGATTGTGTGGAGTGTATTTAAAGTGATAAAATTAAGAAGACTGCAATGCCAGCAATGATATGTAGAGATTTACCAACCAGACCCTTGGAAAAGCTTTCGTTTGACATTGATCAGTGGCAGTTTAGTAAAGGGTGTAGCTACCTGTTCAGTTATCAAGTTTTTTTTTAAATGTTTGGAAAATAAAGCAATTATGTCCCATTCTTTCTACTAATTGCATTCAGCTGATATCTTGTGAAATGTAATGTTTTTTTTTTAAGTTAGTGGTATAACCCATAAAACAAAGTCCCCTCTACCATGTGCGAAAAAATAACATGCTGGAAAGAATCCACAGAAAACTGAAGGGAAGTAACAAAATGCTACAAGTGGGGGTAGAGATTGGAGAGAAATTAGTTTGTGTTGAGGTTTTTAGGTATACCCTGTACTCAACAACTAGAGTGACACTTTATAAGTTGCAGGAGAAACTGTTCTTGGCTGTTGGGATTGAAGATGGATGGAGTCCTTTGTTAGAGATTACACTTCATGAAACCTTTCTTCCTGAGTGGATCTTATTGATTCCAGCAGAAGACGCCAAACCATGCTGGCCTAAATACGATTGACTGTCTGAGATGAGCGGTCTACCCTAGCGTGGTGCTCTGTTGCCATGAGTGGATGAGATCCACTAGTTTCTCAGCAGAAGTGGAGGCATCCCTTATGGATATACATGGTGATGATCCTGCTTATGTGGCCAAAATGTTGATTCCACCTTAAGATGCTCTAAGGAGAGCCAGGCAGGGGCATATTCTTTATGTCTCTGAACCTCTGCCAGATAGATCCCCCATGAATTTTGGCCTCTCCGGGGCTACTCAAGAGGGTTGCTGTATAGGCAGTGCCACACTTCCCTACACGCACATCAGTCAACTCAGTCCTTTCGTAGCCAGGGACGGGTTCCAGGCAGGAAGAATTTCATGCAGGCATCATTCAGCCTCTTTCTGGGGCTACTCAGAGGGTTGCTGTACAGGCAGTGCAAGGCTCCCTCATCCCCACAACAACCAGTCAACCCAGTCCTTTTGTGATCGGGGACGGGTTTCAGGCAGGCATCATTCAGTTCCCCAAAGGCACCAATCTTCCCAGTCTCCTTCCCCTTAGGTATCAGCTACCAAGCCGCCCTCGCTCTTAGCACTCCTACCCATCCTGTGGGTGGCAGGATCCAACACTGTAAGGATGGCAGCCTATCATATCTGATAGATGGCCCTCCAAATAGTCCCACAGGGTTATGTCCATACTTTTCTTTCTGACCCACCATAGTTTCCTTCTATGTTAGAGCAGCTGTCAGTGGAGCATATTTCATATATGTAGGAAGTTGGCTCTGTATGTACTATTTCAAAGTAAGAAATAGCATGCACAGAGTCCAAGGGTTGCCCTTAGAGGTAAGATAGTGGCAAAAAGAGATAATTCTAATGCTCTATTTTGTGGTAGTGTGGTCGAGCAGTAGGCTTATCAGAGGGTAGTGTTAAGCATTTGTTGTACACACACAGGCAATAAATGAGGAACACACACTCAAAGACAATTCCAGGCCAATAGGTTTCTATATAGAAAAATATATTTTCTTAATTTATTTTAAGAACCACAGGTTCAAGATTTACAAACCATACTTTAAATGAAAGGTATTTCACTCGGGTATCTTAGGAACTTTGAATCATCACAATAGCATGTACAGTTTTGGCAAAAATGGCAATAAGCTATTTTAAAATTGGACACAGTGCAAAATTCAACAGTTCCTGGGGGAGGTAAGTATTTGTTTACTTTACAGGGTTCAAAGTTGGGTCCAAGGTAGCCCACCGTTGGGGGTTCAGGGCAACCCCAAAGTTACCACACCAGCAGCTGAGGGCCGGTCAGGTGCAGAGGTCAAAGTGGTGCCCAAAACGCATAGACTTCAATGGAGAAGGGGGGGTGCCCCGGTTCCAGTCTGCCAGCAGGTAAGTACCCGTGACTTCGGAGGGCAGACCAGGGGGGTTTTGAAGGGCACCGGGGGGGACACAAGTCAGCACAAAAAGTACACCCTCAGCGGCACAGGGGCGGCCGGGTGCAGAGTGCAAACAGGCGTCGGGTTTGCAATAGGTTTCAATGGGAGACCCAGGGGTCTCTTCAGCGATGCAGGCAGGCAAGGGGGGGGGCTCCTCGGGGTAGCCATCACCTGGGCAAGGAAGAGGGCCACCTGGGGGTCGCTCCTGCACTGGAGGTCGGATCTTTCAGGTCCTGGGGGCTGCAGGTGCAGTGTGTTTCCCAGGCGTCGCGTTCTTTGAAGCAGGCAGTCGCGGTCAGGGGGAGCCTCTGGATTCCCTCTGCAGGCGTCGCTGGGGGGGCTGAGGGGGGTCAACTCTGGCTACTCACAGGGTCGCAGTCACCGGGGAGTCCTCCCTGTAGTGTTGGTTCTCCGCAGGTCGAGCCGGGGGCGTTGGGTGCAGAGTGGAAAGTCTTACACTTCCGGCGGGAAACGTGTGTCCTTTAAAAGTTGCTTCTTTGTTGCAAAGTTGCAGTCTTTGTGGAACAGGGCCGCTGTCCTCAGGAGTTCTTGGTCCTTTTAGATGCAGGGTAGTCCTCTGAGGCTTCAGAGGTCGCTGGACCCTGGGGGATGCGTCGCTGTTGCAGTTTTTCTTGAAGTGGGGAGACAGGCCAGTAGGGCTGGGGCCAAAGCAGTTGGTGTCTCCGTCTTCTCTGCAGAGCTTCAGGTCAGCAGTCCTTCTTCGTCTTCAGGTTGCAGGACTCTCTCTTGCTTGGTTCTGGGGGCCCCTAAATAGTCAATTTAGGGGTGTGTTTAGGTCTAGGAGGTTAGCAGCCAATGGCTACTGGCCCTGAGGGTGGCTACACCCTCTTTGTGCCTCCTCCCTGAGGGGAGGGGGCACATCTCTAATCCTATTGGGGGAATCCTCCATCTGCAAGATGGAGGATTTTTAAAAGTCAGAGTCACCTCAGCTCAGGACGCCTTAGGGGTTGTCCTGACTGGCCAGTGACTCCTCCTTGTTTTTCTTATTATCTCCTCTGGCCTAGCCGCCAAAAGTGGGGTCGTGGTCGGAGGAGGCAGGCATCTCCACTAGCTGGGATGCCCTGTGACGCTGTAACAAAGGGGGTGAGCCTTTGAGGCTCACCGCCAGGATTTACAGTTACTGCAGGGGGAGGTGAGAAGCACCTCCACCCAGTACAGGCTTTGTTACTAGCCACAGAGTGACAAAGGCACTCTCCCCATGTGGCTAGCAACATGTCTGGTGTGTGGCAGGCTGGTAAAACTAGTCAGCCCACACTGGAAGTCGGGTATGTTTTAAGGGGGCATCTCTAAGATGCTCTCTGGGTGTATTTCACAAAAAAATGTACACTGGCATCAGTGTGCATTTATTGTGCTGAGAAGTTTGATACCAAACTTTCCAGTTTTCAGTGTAGCCATTATGGTGCTGTGGAGTTCGTGTATGACAGACTCCCAGACCATATACTCTTATGGCTACCCTGCACTTACAATGTCTAAGGTTTTGCTTAGACACTGTAGGGGCATAGTGCCCATGCACCTATGCCTTCACCTGTGGTATAGTGCACCCTGCCTTAGGGCTGTAGGGCCTGCTAGAGGGGTGACTTATCTATGCCACAGGCAGTGTGAGGTTGGCATGGTACCCTGAGGGGAATGCCATGTCGACGTAGTCATTTTCTCCCCACCAGCACACACAAGCTGGCAAGCAGTGTGTATGTGCTGAGTGAGGGGTCCCCAGGGTGGCATAAGACATGCTGCAGCCCTTAGAGACCTTCCCTGGCATCAGAGCCCTTGGTACCAGGGGTACCAGTTGCAAGGGACTTACCTGGATGCCAGGGTGTGCCAATTGTGGAGACAAAGGTACAGGTTAGGGAAAGAACACTGGTGCTGCGGCCTGGTTAGCAGGCCTCAGCACACTTTCAAATCATAACTTGGCATCAGCAAAAGTAAAAAGGCAGGGGGTAACCATGCCAAGGAGGCATTTCCTTACAATATAGCTGCAAGAGATGTGAGCTCCCCTTCCCCGAGGGTGTCATTGAGAATGTTCCAGGCACACAGATAGGAATCGGGTATTACTCCCACTATTTTCATGTGCCTAAGAAGGATGGAGGCCATCATCCTATTTTAGATCTCCGCACTCTGAATGGCTCCCTGCAACAGGGCAGATTCAAACTGCTCATGTTATCCCAGGTTTTGTCTGCCATTGATCTGGCAACTGGATGGTGGCTTCGGACTTGCAGGACATGTAATTTAATACACCTGTCCTGCGATCCCACAGGTAACAATTTAAAATACACTAGGAGCATTTTCTGTTTGCCATGCTCTCTTTCTGCCTTACCAGTGATCCTCAGGTGTTCATGAAAGTGATGGGAGTGATAGCTGCCCATCTTTGGTGGTGAGGGGTACCAGTTATCCCCTATATCGAGGACTAGCTGCTGAAGGTGGGCTCACTGCAGTCAGTTGAAGACCACCTCCAGGTGACTGTGAACCTCCAGGGGCTTTTGTTCAACATGCAGAAGTTGTATCTGACTCCTTTGCAGAGTCTCCATTTTACATGAGCTGTCTTGGACACGGTGCAGTTCAGGGCTTTCCCTCCATCACAACTAGAGCAGGACATTCGAGCTATGATCCTGATGTTTTAGCCTTTGTTCTGGATCTTGATGAGAGTAGCTCTAAGGCTTCTGGGCCTGTAGCCTCCTGCATCCTTATGTCGACTAAGCTAGGTGGCATATGCAGGCTCTGCCATGGAATCTGAAATCCTTGTGGGACCAGCACCAAGGAAACCTTCTGATTCCATCCAGTCTTCGTATGTGATAGTTCTACAGTGGAGACTTTTCGACTACAATTGGACTAGCAACAGACACCTCTCCCTGCCTGTCTGTGTTAGGTTGCTAAGGTCATCTCGAAGAGGTGGAGGACCAAGAACTCTGGTCTCCATCTGCATCCTGGCTCTACATCAATCTGCTGGGGTTGCGGGGCATTCACCTGGTGCTGAAGGCCTTCATGCCATCCATCAAAGGGAAGTTGTTGCTACTTCTCATAGGCAACACCACTGACATGTGGTACTACAGAAAGTAGTGTGGAGTAGGATTCTGGGTCCTGTGTCAGAAAGCACTGTATCTCTGAAGGTGCAGTGGGTGGGATCATAAATGGTAGCTGCAACCCTAGGTAGTTCAAGGCATCTTCCAACAGTAGGGAGAAGCCTGAATATAGATTTTTGTCAAGAAAGTTCTCTCTGAGAGTAGCTTTCCAGGGAGTTGAGCACAGGAATCCTGTACGCCTTTCCACCTCTACCTCACCTACCCTGAAGAATCTCAGGAACATCTGCCCCAAACCATCCTTGTGGCTTCGGATTGGGCCAGGAGAGTGCCCTATCCTTGACTTCTGGGCATGAGTATCTGTCCTCAAATCAGCCAACAGCTTCCAGAGAACTTTCTGTTGCTGCAGTAGTTCTGCACCTAAATCGGTGCAACCTACATCTCCATGTGTGGAGGTTGAGTGGCAGCAGTAGACTGTATTAGATCTCTATCCAAGGTTGTGGATGACATCCTTACTGCCATGTGTCGCCCTATAAAGTCCATTTACACCTGGCGCTGGTGCAAAATTGTGGCTTGATGTGCAGTCTGCAACACAGACCCTTTCTAAGCCAAACTGTTGGATGTTGTATTGTTTGGTTTGTCTTTGACTGAGCAAGGTCTTTCAGTGTACAGTATTAAAGGCTATTTTTAAGGCTCTTTTGACTTTTTTGCATTTATCAGACCAACCATCCTTCTTTTAATCACCTGTTGTTATGTGGTTTCTTAAAGTTTTAACACATATATTAACTTCCAAACCATTTGTGATGCCACAGTGGGACTTTTAGGTTGGTCTTGACATTCCTCACATGTACGTCCTTCAAGCCTATTCACAACAGTTTGACTCTCAAGACTGTATTCCTATTTTCAGTCACTTCAGCTTGTCAAGCAAGTGAATTCCAGGCTCTTTTAGTTCTACACAACCTTTTTTGGAGACAAGTTGTTGCTAAGGATCGGGACAGCTTCCTTGCCACAAGTTGTGACTTCTTTTCACATTGGACAATTCATCACTTTTCCAGCTTTCTTCTCCCTGCCTCACCCCGCGAAACAGGAGAGACTCCATCTGCTCGACCTCAAAAGGGACAGTACTTTGCATTAATATATGGCTACGAATTAGCTGAAAAGCAACTTCTGGATAGTCTGAGAGCCCATTTGACTAGGGCTAAGGGTGACACAACTGTAGCAGTGCGTGAAGTGTCTGTGACCATCCACCTTCTGGAGATACTGCTTTGGTATTTATTCTATGGCAACTAATCTGCAGTTCAGAATATCCATCAGAAGAACAAATTGTTAACCTTTGGTAACACTCTTTCTGATGGATATTCTACCTGCATATTTCGCACTGCCGTCCTACCTCCCCATTCCATTGAAAAGTCTCTTTTTACCCATAAAAATACTCCCAAATTACACTCTGGTACCAACAGCTGTTTTGTGCTCCACCTCCAAATAAATAGGTAAGCAAGAAACTGATGTCTGTGCACAGAAATGGTGCTGACACACTGCTCCGCTCCATCACCTCTGGAGCAGAACAAAGCCAACGCTGCTCTGCATGGAACCACCTAGTAGCAAGTGAGAGCCCTCTTGAGAAAATTTCCAGATCTGGCCTGGGATTTCTAAAGGTGAGGATTCTGTGAGTATCCACCAGAATAGGTATTACCAAAGGTAAGTAACTTGTTGACCTGTTCTTTTCTCCATCCTGCTCAATATCCCTCTCACCACAAGAACACATTTTGAAAAAGTTTTTGTCCATCCTGCTACAGGAGGTATGCTTGTTGCTCTCCAAGGGTGCCTTAGAGAAAGTACCGGATTCAGAGAAAAGCAGGAGTCACTATTTCCTCATCCTATAAAAGGGCAAGGGCCTCAGGTTCTTTCTAGACCTTTGTCCCATGAATTATTTCTTAAGAAAGGACAAATTCTAAATGCTCACATTGGCCGAGATTCTATCTGCTCTTAGCCTGGGTAACTGGATGATGCCCTTGGGCTTGCAAGATGCAATCTTTCCTATACAGGTCCTGTAGTCCCACAGGTGTTACCTGGGCAAGGTGTATTTTCAGTTTGCTGTGCTCCCCTTTCGCCTCACCAGTGGCACTCGAGTGTTCATGAAAGAGACACAACCAGTCTTTGGAGGTCAGGACTTCCTGTATTTCTGTACTTTGATGACTGGTTGCTTAAGGGGGGGTCACCTTGGCCAGTCGAAGACCAGCTCTAGACCCCAGAGAAACTCTTGACCTCATTGGGTCATTTTTTGGGTCAATACTGTACACTGTGGAGTTCAGGGCTTATCCTCCACAGCTGCGGGTCCAGGACATTCGGGCTAATATCCCAATATTTCAAGCTTGGTCCTTTATTACAGTGAGGGTGGCACAGAGGCTTCTTGGTCTCTTCGCCTCATGCATTCCCCTTGTTAACTATGCCCAGTGATGCATGCTCTGCAGTAGTGATGGATGCATCACTGCTGGGGATGCATCACTGCTGGGTTGAAGGGTTTAACTGGGAGAGGAGGAGATGAGAGTTCTCTGGTCTCAACTGGAGGGCTGTCTTACATCAGCCTGCCTGAGCTGAGGGCCATTAATCTGGTCATTGAGGCTTTCCTGCAATCCATCAAGAGGAGACAGGTACAGGTTCTTGCAGACAACACCTCTGACATATCATACTGCCTTAAGCAGGACAGAGTGTGGTCCTTGGACCTGTGCCAGGGGCTTTGTGCCTCTGGTGGTGGTTGGAGCATCAGGGCATATTGCTGGTCACCAATGACGTGGAGGAGTCTCTGAATGCCAGAGCTGATGATCTGAGCAGATAATGAGAGGCAGATCATGAGAGGTATCTGCATCCCTATTGGCACAATGCATCTTCTATCAATGGTAGAGCCCTGAATAGATAGTTTTGCTGCAGTCAAGAACGCACCATGTCAGCAGCTCTACACATTGGAGTTTCCCGAAGAGCACTTGTTAGTGAACGCATTCTGGCTGGAATGGAACAAAGAACTCCTGTACAGCTTCCTGCCACTGCCTCTCCAGCCCTGTGGTTTGAAGAAGATCAGGAATGACTGGTCCAAAGTCATCCTAATGAACCCGAAATGGGCCAGGAAAGTTTGGTACGCAAAGCTCCTGGGCATCAGCATCCATTATCCAATCAGGCTACCACTCTGCGAGGACCTTCTGTCTCAGCAGTGTCCTCCACCCAAATTTACATGTTCTACATCTTAAGTGATGGAGATTGAGTGCTGGCACTTGATCGGGGTTGATTTGCAGCATGAAGTGGTCATTGTCATCCTCGCTGCCACACACCACTCCACCGCATCCACATTTGTCCTAAGACCCTTACAAAGTTCTCAGATGTCCTTGTTTATTTTGTTTTGTCCGAGGACTCAGGCAGCCTTTCTATCAAAAGATGTGACTCCCTTCTACATTGAGACACCCATCACTTTGCTCCACTTCGCACCCTTGAAAAAGTAGGAGGGGCTCCAACAGTTGAATCTCAAGTGATCAAAGCTTTCACATAGATCGGACCACAGATCATCGTATGGACAATCAGATGTTTATGGGGTTCTATGGG
The DNA here is from genome assembly GCF_031143425.1 of Pleurodeles waltl. Lineage (NCBI taxonomy): Eukaryota > Metazoa > Chordata > Amphibia > Caudata > Salamandridae > Pleurodeles > Pleurodeles waltl. The sequence continues at coordinate 636,161,483 of NC_090442.1, forward strand.
GAGAAGAAAGGGAGGGCTCTGCAGGACAGGATCCAGTTGACGTAGATAGTATTTTGCTGTAAGAATTGCCACTCACTTACCAAGAGGCAGCCCACAAAAAGTCTGAGAGCCTACTCTAACAGGCTTAAGGCCACTGCCACTGCTTTGGTGTGAGGAGTGTCTGTCCTTGATATGTGCTAAGCTGTGATGTGCCATTGGTGCATACATTCAAAAAACACTACTGGGCAAAGGACACTTTGCCCGCTCTGTTATGCAAGACCTTTTGGTTTAAGCTCACTCCACAGACCCTCCACCTTGGGAGGTACTGCTTTGGTATCTATTCTAAGATGAGGCATCTTCAGGTAGAAATAGTAGAAGAACAAGGTACTTACCTTCTCCAACACACTTTCGGTGTAGCCTCTTTTAATATTTCCATGCAGGAGAGAAAAACACAATACATTTTCAGACTGGTTAAACAGCTGCCAGTGAGTTTAAAATTCCCATTCAGGAAAACAGACACAATAATGTGCCCTATTTGAGACAGTGGTGATACAAACATTTTAGGTATTGTGTCAACATTTAAGACGTATTAGATCAGGTGACCCTCTTATTTCTGATGCCAGTAGCCGCTGTGCCATGTGGTCCTGGCCTTCTTTGCTGTTGTGAGGTGCCTGAAGGCATACTATTTTTGACATGCCAGACTCTACCAAACAGTGGACCAATGTCATACAATCTATTCCTTAAAAAGTTGTCCTCTGGCTGAGTCACTATACCTTTGTTATGGCCAATAAGTATCTTGGCTGTCAAGGCACCACCCATATCTCAGATAGAAAAAGCCAAAGACTGTATAAAATAGGGGGAAAGGTAGCCATTAGTTTTGCTGAGGATGGCTAATGCTAGTAATTCATTTTGTACAAACTGGTCCACAGCCCGTTGGACAAAATAGGAGAGGTTCATGGTGTATTTGAAATAAGACAAAGGGATTGACGCAGAATCCTTAACTTCGATTCTGACGTGTGTTACCCTCTTCTATCAATCAAGGGGACTTCATACCCAAGTTAGACCTTCAAGTTGCTTATTTCCAGTTATTAGCGCATCAGTAAAACAGTCATTTTCCTTGGTTTATACTGGGTCATACCAAATGCTCAAAATACTTCATCCAAGATTAAAACCTGAGTTAAGAACATTCATCAAAGGTCTGGAAGTTATAGCTGACTATCTAAAACACCAGAATCTACACAGCAACTCTGATATAGGCAGTTGACAGTAAAAAAGCTCACTAATAGATGTCAGCATTGTTCTTTATTAAAAAGGGCTCACTGATGGATAGGGGTTATATGTGAGTGTCCCTATACATACATTGATTTAAACCCAGAGAAATCACATGGGATAAAATACACAGGAACATCCAAATGTGACAAAGTTCAAAATACAAACAGTGAAGGCAAAACTGCAATGGTTAGTCAATCAATTCACAACACTTAACATACAATTGTAAAATATAATTGGCAGAGGAAACAGACCCCTCAGCTACTTAATAGCCAGCACTGTGTACAGTCTAGCATAAGGCAAATGAGAATTAAGGAGCATTTGTCATCAGGACTGCTTAGTAAAGACTAGAATGAGAAATTTGAAAATATTTTAAGTTAAGAATAGTAAATTGGCTAACATGGAGTCTGCGCTCTAAGTGGGTCAGTGAAATTCCATGCTAGTTCCCCAAATGGTGAGTTTTTAAAGAGGACCTGCTGCTTTACTGTTTTCCTGTCGCTGGAGCGGCCCCAAGGGGAAGCTGCAACTCCCAGAGTAACGTGCAAGCCCAGGAGGAGGGCTTCTTCAAAACTGAGAGCACAGCAATAAAGCGCATCGAACTTCCAGCGGGCGCGGGACCTGCTGTTTTAGGTTGAGTGTAAGCGTTCGACCTCATGTAACTTTTAGTTTACTTCTTATGACTTAAAACTATTTAATTTGTTGGTTGCAGTGTCCTTTAAAATGTTTTGCTCGCTAGTGGTCAGTTCTGCCTTTTTTGCCCTCCTTTTTCTGTTTCAGAGCAGTGACCAACTACTGTATTATTCCACTTTGGTTTCTTTATCTGTTGCTGTGACAGACTACTTTGCCATTTCTTGGGTGCTCCCTTTTCACTGTGGGTGTTTTAGGCTGGTAGCAGCCTGAATTTTATTGCAGCATTCTGTTCCTCCCATGTCGCTGACATTTGTTTTGGCTTTATTCCACTGCTGTCCTCACCTCTGGCTCCTAAAATAAGCTTATTTAAAAAAAGAAACACCTGGCCATATGACCTTTCTGGTATAATGTAGCTAAACTTAGAAACAATGATGTGAAACTTGCTTAACCACAAATCTGGCTCCTCCAGAGCCCCTCCCTGCCAGCACTCAGAACATCGCACACAGGGCATTGCTTATCTCCTTTATTAGGGCCATAAATCTTTTCAGTCTGCTCTGCTATTGTTAACTTCACTAAAGCTTTGTTGAAATGCAAGGCAAGAACACTTGTAAGACTTCATTCTTTAAAAAAATATATATATACTTTACCAGCCTTATTTTCCATTGTCTATCCTCAAGGGCTTGTGATTTCTGATGTCAGTAGCTGCCAGTGACCATCAAAACATGGCAGAATAAGATGAAATTATGAGACAGGATTGACCACTTTATGTGGCAAGAAAAGTCCAGTTATGAATTTACAATGCCAATAGCTCTACCTCAAGAAAATGCAAGACCTATTTAATTTCAAATGCTTGTTGTTGTATTCCTGATGCCGGAGTGGCCCATGTGGGGACAACAACTCCCAGAGTGGCGTGCAAGCCCGGGAGAAGGGCCTCTTCAAAACTGAGAGCACTATAAAGTGCATCAGACTTCCTGCAGGCACAGGTTGCACACAGGACACATCCAGTCATCACCCGGAAGAGGCTGGACTGCCCCGCCCCCTCCCACACACCCCGTTAGTTCCTGGTTCATGCTCCTGGTGATAGATCTCTGTGTGGGCAGATTTTTGGTCTTTTTTCAGCGTATGTATTCAAACCCACAGGTTGCAGGGACAAGTATTGAACTGTTCTTGATGCTTGTTTCTTTTTACAATCATACTAATGCCTCTTTTCCACCGCGATGGCGAAGTGAAAAGCCTCCATCCCAGCCAAGTTAATCTCAAACTCGTCATCTTTGGGTGTATATATTAAACAGGTCAGGGGTGGCTTAAATAAAGAGACTGAACAGGGGCAGCATTGGCTATCTGTGGCCATGGCTGCAACTCCTGAGATACCCTCACCTCCAGAGTTATCTGCACTACTAAAAACTGGCACTACTTCAGTGTCTGTCCACGGCCACCTGGCAGTACTAGAGACATTGTAATTAACTTTGGCTCCTCTTGTTGAAATAGTATGGGACACCAGTACCATTTTAACTTCCCCAACTAGCAGTGTCCCTCTGGCCAAGCATAACAGATGACAGAGGGCAAGAAATCTACACTTTTTCTTTGCCCCGTAAACCCATGCAATGGCCCCCGACGCAGAGTGCCCTATTGTACTTTCAACTGTGAAGATGAAGTTGTATCAGAAAAACTGTTGTCCCATGTGAAAGGGTTGTGGAATATTTGCTTGCTCTCATTAATGCACAGATATGGGTGATTGAAGAATTTCTGTGTTATATTAAGACTATGCACAGTGCATTTGCTGATCCACCAGCCCAGACCTTCCACACAGGGGGCCTCCCACTCAATTTATCTCCCGCTTCCTGCCCATATGTGGCAATTATGACCAATGTCCCTCCCTTTTTCCCAGACACAATCGATTCACATGCCCAGTTGAGAAATAAGGTCCTCCAATGGCTACAGTCTAAATTTGTCTTTCCTATTGCTAGAGCTGACCACATTATTATGGCAAGAAGGGTCAGGTGGATTGGTTCAACCAAAAAAACCTTTAACAGGGCCGCTGTCATTTTTAATTCTAAACACCCTAGGTCTCCAGGAGAAGTCTTGTCCAGGTCTCCAGCTTTCAGCATAAACCCAGGTACTATCACGTCTTCTCCCATGGCTACTTCTATCGCCATCTGTGTCCATCTCACAGGGTGCTCCACCCCCACAATCAGCCCTCTTTTGCTGACTGTCTATTCTCTTTCCCTCCATTGAATAGGTTTAAGGAATTAAGTGACTTGCAGGCGATAAATTGACGTAACATGTGCAAGGAGGTTATCCAACTTTTCTGCCCTGACGGTACTAGTGACTGGATCACTTACCTTTCATGTCCTAATTTTGAGCCATCATTGGGTCTATCACCCCTGTTTTCAACTATTCTTCCCTGTTAGCTGGGATGGCCCAACTAAGAAGCCCTAGCCCAACTGTTTCACTCCCTTCCTCAACGTCACTGGGATACAAAGCAGCCTGTTTGTTTATCTCATAGAATAAGTTTGGAATTAAAAGCAAATAAAATGCCCCAGCTTGGGTCTATATTGCCTCCAACTCCACATGATCTGCTTTCAGGAAATCTGAAATGTGGAACCTTCTCATGTGGAGGGGTTTTCCTCTACTTCTACTCCTGCCACCCCATTATTATCAGGTCACCCTATGGGTGGTCTTCAAATTTTAAATTCCAACTTGCTGCCAGCAGTCATTAGGAGGTCTTTTACTGTCTCCCCTTATTATCAGTTTGTGATGTTGTCCTTTATGGGTGGGTCTGCTTTGGTTGTAATAAAGTTTTATAATAATGTTTATGACTCTTCTTGCAGTGGTTATACTTGCCTTAGATGCAGACTTAAGTATGTTTCTGCATGGCACCCACCCAAGTTGCTCTACTTTATCAGCTGGTGTCCTTAATATACCGAAATGTCCTTCTTCCGCACAGTATGCATATGGCATTACTGATCTAACAGGAGAGGAGAGTCCTAAACTTTTTTACATTACACCTATGAGCAGTCTCCTATTTCTTTAGTTTCTAAATATGACCTTTCACTTTGGGAGACCTGTAACTTAAGTGAGAAATGTTCAGGCCCCCTCTTTCATTGGTAGAGACACCAGTATGGCCATTGATCATATTTTGGTCTCTCTACCAGCTAGAAATCATGTTCTTTATTGTAGGATAATACCAACTGCAGTGAGCGACCAAAACTCTTTAGTTGTGCCCATGCTATTACATGCTGAAAGTTTGGGGCTAAGTCCCCTTGTTGCCAACCTGGGCCCTGTTAAACCCAATGGTGTTCTAATCAAATGGTCGGGGTTGATCCCTTAAGTGTGTTGCATAAGCTGCTAACCAAAAATGCAGAAGAGTTTAAATATTGTCTGAGTGATACGGTGGTCAAAGCAGGGGTGGTTTATACTTTTGAAACAATCCATGTGTCACTCAACTTTATTGACCAATTGCCCTAGACCCAAGTCCTCTAAGAAGCATGGGTGGTTTGACTACTCATGCACTCAGGCAGCCAAGTTGCTGCAAATTGCTTTGCATAGCTCACCCAGGGATCACATCACCATTAACCCCTTTGCTGCCAGGCCTTTGCCCCCTCCTGTGCCAAGCCTTTTTTTGTGGCTATTTGGGGTAGTTTGCACTTAGGACCCCATAGCTTTTTCTCAATATAAGCCATCCTCGCCAATTTTGCGTCCTTTTTTGCAGCATCCTGGGGATTCTAAAGGTACCCAGAGTTCCCCTGGAGGAGACCGAGAAATTAGGCAAAAAACAGTTACCATTTGGGTTTTATAGGAAAAAAGTGCTGTAGAAGAAAACATCAGTTTTTCCCCTGCAAATGGCAGAAATTTTTCAACACAGTTTTGGTATTTTACTGGGACATACCCCATTTCTACTATTGTTTGTGCTGTCAGCCTCCTTCCAATTAGTGACAGAAATGGGCTTGAAACCAATGGTGGATCCCGTACAGCTAAACATTTCTAAAAAGTAAACAGAATTCTGTATTCTGCAAGGGGTCATTGTGTAGATCCTTCAAGGTTTTCCTCTAGAAAGTAACAGTTGGAATAATAAAATATTGAAATTGAGTTTAATAAAAAAACAGCCATTTCTGTCTACTTTTTCTTCTGTAATTTTTTCCAGTTGTGGCAGATTTTTTAGAGCAATATACCGTCACATATGCTGAACCTTTCTGGTTGCGGGGATACGTAGGGCTTGTAGGTTCATCAAGAACCAGAGGTACCCAGAGCCAATAAATGAGCTGCACCTTGTAATGGGTTTTCATTGTGTAAAAGGTATACAGCAATTCATTTGGTAAAATATAAAGGGTACAAAATAGGTATCAAGGAAACCTGTCTGTTTCCAAAATGGGCTCAAGATATGGAGTTTAGAAGCAGTGGTTATTTGCTCATCTTTGAATTCAGGGGAATCCCATGGTAGCATGTGAATTACAGGGAATTTCTCAAAATGACTTCTTTCTTACAATCTGTCTTACATTTAGAAGGCACAAATGTAGAGAAAGACAATTGGCAATAACACTTGCTCTATTCTGCGTTCACCCAAGTCTCCCGATAAAAATGGTACCTTACTTGTGTGGGAAGGCCTAGTGCCCGCAACAGGAAACACCTCCAAAACACAACGTGGACACACCACATTTTTACACCGAAAACTCACACGTTTTTTGCTAAGTGCCTAGCTGTGGATTTTGGCCTCTAGCTTAGCCGCCACTTAGGGAAACCTAGCAAGCCTATACATTTTTTAAATTAGACACCTAAGGGAATCCAGAATGGGATGACTTGTGGCGCTCTTACCAGGTTCTGTCACACAGCAAACCTCAAAACGTGGCACTGGGCAGTAAGAAGTTTCTGGTTTATTTCTGTTTCTGTGAGAATATGGCACAGAAATGCAGTGTGCTTTTAGTCACATTTTGAAGTTTACAGGGCATTATGGGTAGGAAACTTGTTGGGATCTATAAAAGGAACACCACTCTATACTCCACTGAGTACCTAGTTTTCAACCATATCTAGAGTTGGTAGATTTTCCCTAGACAAGAAGCGAGCACGCTACCAAGTTTCTTACTTCTGTGATGTCCCAAACACTCAAATTGTGAAAATAAAATGCCCTTAGGTTTTGTTGAAATGATCCCTCACCAACCAACCGAGTTGGTGGCATGCTCCATCATTGTGGTCCCACCCGAGACACCTAGTGTGTCAGGGATGTGCTTCAACCTCTGATTACAGCGGAGCAGGTTTCTTTCATAACAAAACATACTGTTTGGAATTGGCAAAAGGGTGAGTGATGGTTCAATAGATAACATTTTATTAACAAGAGATTTCACAAAAATTAAATGCACTGTTAATAACTGAAAGGCCAAAAAACTGAACCGATGACTCAGGCCATTCATACTCCTTTTTTACACACACACACAAGTTAATTCACACCGCTAGCTGAGGGCCCAGCACATTACAACATTCACAAAAAGAGACAATGTAGAGAAAATGTACACCCTGGCAAAGAAAAACAGAAAAGATAATTTTATTGTCAAGAGATTTCACAATAATGAAATGCACTGTTAATAACTGAAAGACCAAAAAACTGAACCAATGACTCACAGCTTGTGAGCTGTAAATCCACGTCAAGGCACCAGCCGCTTTACAGTCCTTTCATATACCTTTCATAAATGTCACGCACAAGATTATTCACGCCTCAGGCCCAGCATATTACAACACTCACGTCAACAGACAGCGCCATTCAAGGGCCCATCACTTTCATATGCCCACATGCCTGACACAGCAATCACACCAGATGACGGAATCTGTGGACTGACGTTTGGTTAGCAGTGTGTTGCAGTGACCAGCAGCAAGTCACTATTTACACTGCCAGCCAACTGCCAGCTTACACACACCGCCAGCCAAGCACTAATCCACACACACCACCAGCCAAGAGCCACTCCACACACCCCCCCAGCTAAGCGCTATTCTACTCACACCACCAGCCAAGTGCCACTCCATGCACACCGCCAGCCAAGCGCCACTCAACTCACACTGCCATCACATTTTTATATACAAAAAAGAAAACACAAACCAATTGGAAGTAGATACAAAACTATAACTACAAACACAACAGCTCTAACTAAATACATCACACTAATGGCAACCGTAAAATCTGAAGTAAAAATGTAAAACTATACAGACCGGTCAGTTTACTTTTACGCTCACGGTTGCATCCAAAAACTCCATTGTGTGTGGTACAATTTAAAACATGTGGGCACACACAGCCTAGGCATAGAACGAGAATCAGGGTAGTAAATATGACTCTCCTTCCGGATACCTCATCGGGCACAGACTCTACATTTCTTAGCAAGAAAGTATTTTTGCGGCGTGGGAGGAATATGATCAGGAAAGTGGCGATCCTTTAATCTAGCCACATCCTCAACCACTGCTTCTCTAGGAACTCTTGCCTATTCCACTAAAACAAGGCTGTCTATCAAAGGCTCCTGAAACTTAACAAATGTCATCTTTGGCTCAGGAGAACAATCCTTTTTTTTAACAGAATTTTTATTGCATTGATACATCTGTAGTAAAACAGAACAAGTACCATTTGTAGAGTTAACCGACATTCAGGCAAGGCACCATCCAGTCAAGCCAACATCACCTTCGCTTACAACATGAAATCCCCAACCACATCCCTTCCCACCCCTCTCCCTACCCCTCTTGCTCGTGCCTCCTAATCATCCCCGATTTCCTTAATTGACCAGCCAGCTTCTAAAGGTAGTAACACTCCGTGCAACATAGTTCCATCAGGTTTACTACAGGAGAACAATCCTTGAACACAACAACAGCATTACAGGTTGCTAAATGTAAGAGATGTGTAGCCACTGTCTTATACCAAATGTAAGCCTTACAAACAGCAGTGTAAGGTTCCAACCTCTGATCTACTCAATCTATACCACCCATGTGCTCATCGTAGTCTAAAATGCACACAGGATTGCACACTTCAGCAACCTGACTTCAAACAGTCACAGATTAAATACTTCCATCATGGATGGTATTCAGCATGTAGACATCCCTCCTGTCTCCAAATTTCACAGCTAGCAGCTCATCATTACACAAGGCACTGAACTGTCCCCTCTCAAGTATGTTTACACACAAGCTCCCTTAGATACCTTTATGGTTAGAGCGGACTGTGCCGCAAGCAACAGTTTCCACTTTGAACAATTCCCTGAACAATTGCACACCAGTGTGTAAGTTATCTAGCTACAAATGGTGACCTTTGTTAAATAGTAATCTATCAAGTTCCCAAAAAATCTTCTCACTAACTTCAAAAGTAGACGGACAACTAGAGCGTTCAATATAGGAATCCCTACCAGTGTAGACCTGGAAATTATAGACAAATTCTGTACTACTCTCAGACAGCATATACATCTTAATTCCATAATGTGCTCTCTTGCTAGGAATGTACTACCTTGAACAGGACCAAAGACTCGTCCACAGCTATTTCTTTCCCTCGAATATAGAGCTCTTAAAACTGATCTTTCCCTTGAATATAGAGCTCTTAAAACTGATCTACAAAGTGATTGAGGGCAGATCGAATCTTAAAAAGACAGTAACAATCAGGGTGATCTTGTGGCAACGGTAAAGCATTGTCAACAAAATGCAGCATCCGAAGAAGAAACAAATACAGTTTACGACTCACGATTGCAGGAAATATAGCTGTTGCCATCAAGGGACTAGTACACCAATGTAAAGACAGGGACAGCTTCCTTATCAGCCCCATCAAAAAAGTTAAACCCAAGAACTTCTTTAACTCTTCCAGATTTGTGGGAGTCTTCCGGGTAGCTCTAGAGTGGGGGCAAGCCTGGCACTGTTGTCCCTCAAATACTGTTCAGCATACAACTTAGTCTGCTCAACAATCTCACCCCAAAAAATATCAGCCATAAACAGGTCAAAGAAATGTATAGGCAAAAAGTTTTCTGTATTCACTCTACACCCTGGGAGAGTAGTAAAGGCATGCAACGCCAGCTGTACCATGTTTGGGGCAACCCAGAGTTCAGGTCTTACAATGAGAAGACTTTTAGCCGCAGGATGCTGCACTAATGTTACATAAGTGTCCTCCTCTAAAACAGGCACTTCCTCCCCACTGAGAGTGGCTTCATCATCAGATGATTCTCTCAGACAGAAAATTCTCTGCCAGAATCTTACCCTTCCTCCTCTGGCTCAGATGCAGAGCCAGTCTCATAATCATGGTCAGAAGAAGACTCAAAAAACAACCTGCTGAGCAGTCATCCTGCGTCTAGCCATGGTCCTACCTAATAAAAGTAACTTGACAAATACATCAACAACAACCAACACTGTGTAAAATAAGTAATAAACAAAGTGTGGCTTTATCACACAGACCTATATATTAAAAAACGATACCACTCACTTGCCTGAGATGGCTAGACTCACCAGTACCTACTCTGCACAGACATAGCAAGAACCATTGATATCCTACTAACAGGGAAAAACAAAATAAAATGACACATAAGACAACACAATTCTCATTGTGCACAAATCGAAGGAGAATTTCACACACAATAAACATAAACTAAATATACTTCTATGATTACACCATTTACAAAAAAAGTCCTTCATACGTGGCAACGATACCCATGTGGAGAAAACAGTACAAGAAAGTTTTTCTTACCAAACACATGCAACTACACAAACTGCAGGTGGGTCTACCCCTGCCAAAACCACAAGAAGTCAAAGCAAAGGAATCAAAAGCTTTGAACTAGAATAAAAAGGAGATATAAAATGTTATAATCACAAATGCAAATACTTCGCCAGACAACAGATTTCCCCCAAAGGGGAGCAACTCTTTCCCAAGGGGCCGCCTCCTAAACAAACAAAAATACCATGGCCAAAAAATAAATCCCTGGTGGCTTACTGGTCTCTGCCCCCTTCTTGGGGGCAGATGGGCATAAAAAAAGGCCGATCTTCCCCCAAGCAGGGCAGAAATAGCCTAATAAATTTACCCCCAAAGGGGAGCATCCCTTGCCCAAGGGGTGCTCCCCAAACACAAATCAGCCTTATAAAAATCCCTGGTGTCTAGTGGTTTCTGCCCCCCCTGGGGTCAGACTGCTGTAATAAAATGGCCTATCTGCCCCCAATGAGGGCAGAAACGACCAACATAATGCTCTCCAGATTATGGCCCAAATAAAAATTTAAAAAAATCCCTGGTGTCTAGTGGACATTCCTGCTGCACGATCGCAGTGCAAGCATGCAGGAGAAATCCTTAAAGAGTCATTGGAGGAAAAGATAACCCTTTCCTTTCCTCCAATGACTCTTTTTGAAGAACCCACTCCTTCGTCTCTGCCGCACTAGAAGCAAATGGCTTCCATCGTGGTGGGCGTGAGTTCTAATGATGTCATTGGATGATGCCAGGAGATCGGGGGAGGCAGTAAAAGCATTTTTGCTGCCATCTCTGGCGGGTGGGGGGGCCCGCAGGGGGAATACTGACGCTTCCCCCATGGATCAGTCTCAGGATGTAATGGTTACACCCTCAGCACAGCAGCGTTGTAGCCAAGGACGTAACCATTACTTCCTGGGCACCCAAGGGGTTAAGGGACTGAGGAAGAGTTATACCTTGGTGCTAGCCGTTAGCAAAAAGGTGCTCAGGGAAAAGGCATGTCCTAATTGGTCCCAGGCAGCTGAGACCAGTGATACCACTCTGTTCTGGAACTCGGTCAATGTCCCTTTTCTAAAAGATGATACTGCTCCAGAATTTATCTCACACGTGCCCCTCCATGCGCATGCTCCTCATTTTTCCGGCACTCTTGGCTCCCTTGTTGGGGATATAGGTAACTTGTAGTAGGTCCTTGGATGTGACTTTGGAGGAGGTCCTTATTGCCAAACACCTCAGTGCAGAGGTTGAAGTGCATGATCCTGATGGTGTAGGATTGATCCCTTTAGGGCAACAAATGAAGTGTGAGGCCCCATCCTGACTTGTGTGCTTAATGGGGCTTCTGAGGCCATGACTCCCCTTAGTTGGGTGGATTCTATCATAATGCCTATTTTCAAGAAGGGTGATAGAACCGATCTGAAGTGTTATCGCCCCATTTGCCTCCTGGATTCTTCTGCAAAATTGTTGGGTAGGGTCCTTCTACAAAGATTGTAACAGTGGGCTGATGATAATTCTATCCTTTCCGAAGCCCAATATGGTTTTAGGAGGTGATTGGGAACAGTGGAACAGAGTGTAAACCTTGACTTGCTTATTGGGTAAAACACAAAGGCTACTCCGGGTTCCCTATATTTGTGTTTTGTCAACTTTGGCACTACTTTTGATTTGGTGTATCACTCGATTCTGTGGCATACTCTACTTTCGCCTGGGGCACATGAGAACATTGTTATTTTTCTATCCAAACTGAATGAGAGCCTGTCTGTCAATGTATGTTTTGGCCCTTTATTTTCCAGTAATGGTTCATGGGTTAATCATGCACAAAACGCAAGGTTGAAAATGAGCAGTCTCCGAGGGTGTTTTTTAGGTGTTCCAGCAAACTAGGCTGTCATCCTATTAAACAAATGGTTAACATCTATATTGCCAGCTGCTATGTATATAGGGGGCATATGGGGCTATGAGCCTTGCTGTCCTCTTCAGGTTGAGGAGAATGCCTTTCTTAGGCATCTGCTTTTTATTCCTACCTCTGTTTTAACTTAAATTACTCACAAAGAGATTGGACTAACCTATTTGAAGGATTTACTTTCTCTGAAGTCGATCTTCCTCTGGCGCTCAATCTGGGCTAAGCCTGTAACGGCCTTTATAAAATCTATCACTATGGATCATCTAGCACTTGATCATGTTTTCTTCATTCTTTGACTTTCCCACATTAATGAAACCCTTAAATCGTTGGATGGTCTCCCTGTGATTTGTAAATCACACAGTGTGGTGACCTTGAAAACGAACAAGATCAACGCCCTTTATTTAGGTCCTGAAATAGAAGCCTCATAGAGTCCAGGAAACCCATGGTGGCCTCATATATATTGCAGGAGCAGTCGCAGGGCTTTGCTGGGGTGGTATGGGGGAGGTGCAGGGGGGTGCGGGAGCAAATTAATTTAAAAAAAATTTAAAATCACTTACCCGCTCCGCTCCCACGCCACTCCTCTCCAGGCCAAACATACATGCACAGTGAGGGGAGTGTACAGTGCACTCCCTTTATCTTGTCAACCCCAATGCCGTGCCCCTTTAACAAACAAAAAGGTAAAGGTGATTTGCGGTAGCTGCTGCTGGCGGGGTGTGACGCTCTCTGCCCTAACGGAGGAGCCGCACCTGATATATTGATTAATTCTTAGGATGGCTTCTAACAGAGTCTAACTATGGTTTCAATCCCCCAACATCGATTTGTTTTAACTGGGTTATTGCTGGGTATTATACATTTCTTGTTGATTTTCATTTTATGAAGCAAGGCCCCAGTATTATGGTGTGTGCTCATGTGATGGTATCTCAAAGCAGAGCACCCAGCACTTTATCCTATTTTGTAGTTTTTATGATGGGCTAAGAAGATATAGGCCCTCATTACGACCCTGGCGGTGAGTGATAAAGTGGCAGTAATACCACCAACAGGCTGGCAGTAAGTTCCACCAACTTATGACCATGGCGGTGATAACTCCCATAGACAGCCAATGTACCACACCAACCGCCAGGGTGGAAACAACACTCACCACGGTGGTAGCCGCCAATAGCCAGGCAGAAGACAAAGTACCGCCCACCATATTAAGACACTGCAAACAGCCATCTTTTCCAGAGCGGTACCAATGCCAACAAAAGCCTGGCGGAAACATAGTTCAGAAGAGAAAGGACTCACCATTGGAGGCACAGGGAAGAACCATGCCACCATGGAACCCGAACTGCAATTGTTCCTGTTGATTTTCTATGTTATGCTCCACCTGGAACACCAACACCGACGAAGACGACGACGGTGAGTACAGCCGTCTAGCACACAATGGAGGGAGGGAGGAAAACAAGAGTGACACACACAAGCACGACACACACCAGACACACACACTCCATACACACCACCAGCTACACACGTAAACCAATGGCACACAACACACGGCATAATAACAAGGACCAGATTTCTGAAGTACTGACAATGTATTAGCATAGCAAAACCCACCACACGGACCAAATATATATACAAATGTTCATAAAGGGCCAATGCCCAGTCCAAAGTCATAAGGGCACACAAGGCCACAGGGCACAGTCCTGACACATCTGGAGAGAACACTGCAGGGGCATCATTTTGCAAGTGGCCAAGCACCTCAGAGAGATGGAGGGGGGGCCCTCAGCCGAATAGAGGAACTTCCCCACTGGTTCTGGAGGGGGCTCCATGCCCGTTCCTCTTTGCCGGGGAGTGCAATGTTACAGTCTCTGAGCTGGGGAACATGCCCACTGGTTCTGGATGGGGCTCCATGCCCATTTCTCACTGTTGGGGGTGCAAGGTTACAGTCTATGAGCTGGGAAACATGCCCACTGGTTCTGGATGGGGCTCCGTGCCCATTTCTCATTGCTGGGGGTGAAAGGTTACAGTCTGTGAGCTGGGGAACATGCCCACTGGTTCTGGAGGGGGCTCCATGCCCATTTCTCTGTCCTGGGGAGTGCAAGATCAGAGTCTCTGAACTGGGGTACATGCCTACTGGTTCTGGAGGGGGCCCCTTGTGCAGCAGTCCCTGGCAGGTGGCCTACATGTCCTCTGCTGGCAGTGATAGCCTCAGGTGATGTGGAGTGCTGCTCTGTGGAAACAGATGACGGTGCCTCCTGGGCTGCCTCTGCTGGTGGTGATAGTTGCACTGCCTAGCTGGTGTGGAGTGCTGCTCCGTGGCAACAGGTGACGGTGCCTCCTGGCCTGCCTCTGCTGGCCGTGATAGCTGCACTGCCTCAGCTGGTGTGGAGTGCTGCTCTGTGGCAACAGGTGATGGTGCTTCCTGGGCTGCCTCTGCTGGTGGTGAGGGCTCTGTGACCACTGTTGGTGGTTTCACCCTCCCAGCCTCTGATGGAGTTGAGAGCTTTATTCCCTACATGACAGGAGGTGTTGACTCCTTCCCCTTCCTGGCAGTAGTTGTTGTGGACTCCTTCCCCTTCCTGACTGTAGTTGTTGTAGACTACTTCCCCTTCCTGACTGTAGTTGTTGTGGGCTCCTTCCCCTTCCTGGCTCTGGGTGTTGTGGGCTCCTTTCTCTTCATGGATGTAGGTGTTGTGGGCTCCTTTCCCTTTCTGGCTGTTGGAGTGGAATCCCTTACAGTCCTGCCTCCACAAATAGGAGGTGCCTCCACTGTCCCCATGCACTGTGTGGCTGAGGTGCTGGGCTGGCTGGTTGGCACCCTGGTTCTATGGGCAGGACAGGGGGAGGTCAAGTTGGGCAAGAAAAAGCTTTTTATGGATGGTAGGGTGGGAGGAGCGAGGAGGGATGGGAGTGGAGGTTGAGGGAGTAGATGGAGGTGTATGTCTGCTGGACTTGGGTGCAGGTGCATGGGCAGTATGCGTGCATGAGGTGGATGGGTGTTGGGTGTCTGAATGCTTGCGTTTGTGTCCTTTAGGAGGGGGGACAGACATGGTGGGAGAGGACACTGGGGACAAGTGGATGGATGTTGTGGAGGTGTCTGCTAGTGAGGTTTGTGTGCTGCTTGGTGCGGTGATGCTGGTGGTGGATGTTGAGGCAGTGCATGCAGGTGTGAGTGTAGACGTGACTGGGAGGGATGTGGAGGAGGAGGGGAGACAGTGGTGGTAGTGGATGTGGTTATATCTGCAACTGTATGGTGTTTCAGTGAGTGCTTGTGGGATGAAGTGTGGTGCTTGTGTCTGCCTGTGACACTCTTGGGTGTTGTCTTGTGTGCATGCTCATCTGTATGTGTGCCTGGGATGGGTTGGGGTTGAGGAGAATAGGTCTGGGAAATGGTAGTTGGAGGGGGAGTGGTAGAAACATGGACAATGGCTGCCATCAGAGAAGAGGCCAGAGCCTGAATAGATCTGTGTTGGGCCGCCAATCCACTGTGAATGCCCTCCAGGAATGCATTGCATTGCTGCATCTGGGAGGCCAGCCCCTGGATGGCATTCACAATGGTTGATTGCCCAACAGAGATAGATCTCAAGAGGTCAATAGCCTCCTCACTCAGGGCAGCAGGGCTAACTGGGGCAGGGCCTGAGGTGCCTGGGGCAAAGGAGATGCCCACCCTCCTGGGTGAGCGGGCACGGGCAACTCGCTGAGGGGCTACTGGGAGGGCGGTGCTGCTACGGGGTGGCGGCTGTACCTGTAGCTGGGGTGGTCACAGAGGTGTCCGTCGCCATCAGGGAGCTCCCATCGGAGGAGGTATCTGAGTCTGTGTTGTCTCCTCAAGTCTCTGCCTTGGTGCTCCCCTTGCCCTCCATCCCACTGGTTCCCACAACATCGGTGGACTCTGCCTCCAGGGTCCTGTGAGATGCAGCTCCCTCTGTCGCTGGTGCCCCCGCTCCTCCCCCAGATGATGCTAATGCACACAAGGACAGGATGACAAAACAAGAAAGGGGGGAGGAGACAAAGGATATACTTGGTCAAAGACTGCATCAACACCACTATTGGCATGCACATCACCGTCACACACAGGGAACAGGCTTAAGCACTATGCATTGCACTACCCGTGATATGGCTAGTCACTAAGGCAAGATGAGGACCACAGACCGCAGCACACCTGGGATCCACAATGCCCTGCCTGAAATGGACTGCTAACAAGCTAGGTTACCTGTATTTACCATGCAACCATTACCCTTCAGTTGATCCACGCTGCAATGTCTGGCCCAGCCTTGGGGGCACCTACTAACACACATCCACCACATGGATACCACCCCACCAGCTAAAATATGTAATGATACCCACTGTACTCACCCCCTTGTGACTGCTGTGATTCCCTCAAGCGCCCATCCAGCTCAGGGTAGGCCACTGCCAGTATGCAGGCCAACAGGGGGTTCAGGGTCCGACGGGCACTCCTTTCTCGTCGGGAGGCCATCCTCAGCTGGGCCTCCATGGTCTTCCGTGACCAGCGTCTCAGGTCCTCCCACCGTTTCCGACAGTGGGTGCTCCCCCTGCCATAGACCCCCAGGGTCCGCACGTACTTGGCGATGGCACACCATAATCCCTTCTTTTGATGGGAGCTGACCTGCAGGGGCAAGACAGACAGGAGAACACCTTTAAACAAACAATCCAGCCTGTCACACAAATGGCCCACCATACCCAATTCCATCACCATTGGCACACACATAGGCCAGCGCACAACAAGTACACCGCCAACAGACAATCCCCCATCCCCTAACCACCCTTACACAATGCTTTCACACACATCTCCATGCACCCTTGCCACATGCATTGTGGCCAAAGTGTACTCACCTGTTGGTCTGAAGGCCATACAGCTGTCCGTACTGGGGTAGGACCCCATCCACCAGTCGCTCCAACTCCTCCGAAGTGAAGGCTGGGGCGCTTTCCCCAGTCACCCTGGCCATGGTAGGTTCCAGACACAGGTCACAGCAGCACACGCAGTGTAGGTGTTCTCCTGTTGAAGGTCAGGAAACAAGTGAGGAATCAGATACAAAATGGCACTCACTTCCGTGGCTTTGTACACCGTCACCGCTGGCGTAGATCTCCATTGGCCACTGTACTCCATAGATCCCATATTATCCAATGGGGAATTGCAGGACGGTGCAAGACCGCCGTCTGCCACAATGTCTAACGTCGGGGGAATTACCTCACTTCCACCTGTCCCTCCATCCAGGACAGGCAGTTGCCATTTCTGGGGTGGCGGGGGGACAGGCCTATTGACAATTACTGCGTCACAGATTAGATTGGCACATACTTCACCATTTACACTGTCCCAATACACAAGTGCACCATGTGGACTGCAGTTGTGGTTTTGTTGTTCCAATTGTGACAGCCTACTCACTCTTGTGCCCCTTAGATACCTACTGCTGTTCATGAATAGGAGGTGGAGACATAACCCCGTGTACTGACTTCTGGTGGACTTGGCTACACTGGAGGACAGGCACAAACTACTGACCTATAGACTGGACAGGGCCACAATCACAGAGCTGTGTGCCCAGCTGGAGCCTGACCTGATCTCATCTATCCGTCATCCGAATGGGATCCCCCCTCTTATGCAAGTGCTACCAGTGCTCAACTTCCTGGCAACTGGGTCTTTCCAAGTAACAGTGGGCTTGACAGCAGGCATGTCACAGCCAATGTTCTCAATCGTGCTGGCAAGAGTCTTGTCTGCCCCAGTAAAACACATGTGCAGCTACATTGCTTTCCCCCAGGTGGAAGATTTGGCCACTGTGAAGGCAGGATTCAATGCAATGGGACATAACCCCAATATTATTGGTGTGATTGACTGGGCACATATTGTGTTTGTCCCCCCCTCCAGAATGAACAGGTGTTAAGGAATCTTAAGAGTTTCCACTCAATGAATGTGCAAATGGTGTGCCCAGCGGACCAATACATCTCCCACGTCAATGCTAAGTATCCTGGGTCGGTCCATGACACCTTTGTCCTGAGGAATAGCAGCATCCCTAATGTGATGGCCCAACTACAGAGGCACAGGGTATGGCTAATAGGTCAGCCTTGGTCCCCACCCAATGTATATTAGTGTATGCCTCTGGTGTCAACCCCATAGGATTGTGTGTGGATAAATGTTGTCCCTCAAAACTTGCAGGTGACTCTGGCTAGCCAAACCTATCGTGGCTGCTGACCCCTGTGAGGAATGCCAGGACAAGGGCTGAAGAACGTTATAATGAAGCACATAGGCGAACCAGACAGATCATCGAGAGAACCTTCGGCCTCCTGAAGGCCAGGTTCAGGTGCCTCCATCTGACAGGTGGATCCTTGTGCTACTCACCTGAGAAGGTCTGCCAGATAGTAATGGCATGCTGCATGTCGCACTACCTGGCCCTCAGACGCCATGTACCTTTTCTGCAGGAGGAAGAGACTGGAGATGCCCCTGTGGCAGCAGTGGACCCTGAGGATAGTGAGGATGAAGATGCTGAGGATGAAGATGAGGACATTAGAACATCAGTAATCTGTCAGTACTTCCAATGACACACAGGTGAGACAGTGTAGATTAACATTTCTATGACTATTGGTGTATTCTGTGTGGCTGTGACAAGATGGCATTCACTTCCTTTTACCTCTACTTACTGTCACCTATGGTTTGTCATATTGCAGGTATTGGTGATATAACAACTGTGTACTGATGTGCTGACTACAGCCAGCTACAGGTCATTATTTCTAAGCTCTCACAATATACAGTACATTTGCAATGGATGTAGTTGTTTCCATGAATGCACATTTTCAACACATGGCATACAAGAGGTCGAGTTGTGTCCAAGGGTGTTTATTGTAGTGCTACAAATTGAGGGAAAAGTGCAATGGAATGGGGTGATGATGGAGGAAAGCCCAGGGAATTATTCCAGCCTGTTTTTAGCACAGGTGCATTGTCCATGTGGCTTAGGAAGGGGAGCAAAGGCAGTAGTTCAAAGTGGACAAGGTGACAGTGTGGGACACAAGGGGGACAATCAGGAGAGTCTCATTTCCTTGTGGTGGTCTTGGCAAGTGTCTCTGGCTTCTGTCTGGGTCGCAGGGAACATTTGCGGGGTGTTTCAACTTCTACAGGGGGAGGGATGCTGGTGGCCTGTGGATCCTGTGGCGGGGCCTCCTGCCCACTAGCGGCAGCGGAAGTGGAGGGCTGGTCAATGGACTGGTTAGTGGTAGGGGCCTGCTGGTGTGCTGTTGCCGCCCTCATTTTGTTGGCCATGTCTGCCAGCACCCCTGCTATGGAGATCAGAGTGGTGTTGATGGCCTGCAAGTCCTCCCAGATCCCTTGATACTGTCTCTCCTGCAGCCACCTGTTCTCCTGCATGTTGTCTAGAATCTGGCCCTTATGTCCTGGGAATGTTGGTAGGCTCCCAGGATCTCAGTGAGTGCCTCCTGGAGAGACGGTTCCCTGCTCCTGTCCTCCCCCTGGCGCACAGCAGTCCACCCAGTGTCCCTGTTGGCCTGTGCCTCTGTCCCCTGAATGGTGTGCCCACTGCCACTGACCCCAGGTCCCTGATTGTCTTGGGGGCGAGATGTGTCCCGGGGTCCCTGTTCAGGTGGGCACACTGCTGATTGACATGTCCTGGGGACAGAGGTGTGGGTACGCTGGGTGGGTGCTGTGGTGTTGGATCCTGATGGGGGAGGCTCTGTGGTGGTCTGTGAGTGGGCTTGGGTGACCGGCTGTCCAGTGGTCCCTGATGGGCCAAGTAGATCCTTCAGATCCAGAAGTCCAAAGTTACTGTCATCCCTGGAGGCATCTTCTGTTGGGGGACTGGATAGTCGTGGCACCTCCTTTACGCTGACATTGGCTGGGGTGCCTGTGGGGATGTAAGTGATGTATTATGCTTCATGTGTATGACATATTGTACATCCCTATCCTCCCCTCTATGGTTGCTGTTGCCCTGCCACCTTTTGTTTGTGTATGGTGATGTATTGTGGGATTGTTAGTTTCCCTATGCTGTGCATGCTTTGGTGATGGGTGTCCATGCAGGGCTAGGAGGGGTGTCCATGCGTTGGTATAGCATGCAGGATTTGGCATTGGGGTTAGTCATATGTGTAGGTGCAGTGCGTAGGTTGTGGTGGAGTGATGGGAGTGAGGGTTTGAGATGGCATGGAGGTATGGGGGTAATAAGTGGTAAATGTTGACTTACCAGTGTCCAGTCCTCCGGCTACTAAAGCGAGTCCCACAGGATGCAGTGATGCCAGTACTTGTTCCTCCCATGTTGTGAGCTGTGGGGGAGGAGGTGGGGGTTCACCGCCAGTCCTCTATATGGCGAGCTTGTGCCTTGCTGCTATGGAACGTACCTTCCCCCGTAGGTCGTTCCACCTCTTTCTGATGTTGTCCCTAGTTCCTGGGTGCTGTCCCATGGCGTTTACCCTGTCTACGATTCTCTGCCATAGCTCGATCTTCCGGGCAATGGAAATCTGCTGTACCTGTGCTCCAAACAGCTGTAGCTCTACCTAACAATTTTCTTCACCATAACCCTTAACTCCTCCTCAGTGAAACAGGGGTACCTTTGTGGTGCCATGGGTGTTGTATGTTGTGTGTTCGTGAGAGTGGATGGGTGATGTGGTGGGGCGTGTGAGGGATGTATGGGTGTCAGTGATGTGTTTGCAGTTGTCTCTGTGATGTCGGTGGCTTACTCTTGCAGTCTTTTGGTGTTGGCAAAGGGTTGTGGGTACTGTGGGTGTGTGTTTTATAGTGGTGTGTTGTGTGTATGGATGTCAGGTGTGTGTTTTTTATTGGCCAATGTGGTGTTGTTTTGTGGTTGGGCATCCATTCTGAGCACAGAGGTATGTACCGCCAATGGTTTACCACCCTTGTTTTGGGCTTGTCTGGGCTTGTTTGGGCTTCTTGGCTTCTCCTCTCCCGGAAGGCCCCGCCCCCCTCCCTCCTCCTCTGAGCTCTTCCAGCTCCTGACTCCTGCTGCCCCGACCCCCGCACTCCCATTGGAGGTTTCCCTCCCTCCTCCCAGCTGCCACTCCCTCCCACCTCCCCTCTTATGCCGGCCGCAGCACGGACGCGCAGCGGACATGCGCAGTGGGCGCGCTGCTGGCGGGCAAAAGCTGCGCCAAAGGCAAGCCCGTCTGTGCCCGAACGCGCCAAGACCGCACCCAGTGCCAGACCCCCTGGCCAACACGCCTCCCACGCCACGAACACCTTTACACTGCATACGAACTCCTCGCCCTTAATCCAGGACGTTCCTCCATCTGCTTACAGTCCACACCAACGCGCACCAAAGGACCCTTCTCCTGCAAAGCCTGCAATTTCACCTGCAAACTAACCTCCAAACTCCAAATCAAAACAGACAACCGCCTAAGATGCATTCTACTTAACACCCGTTCCGTCCACAAACATGCAATTGAACTCTGGGACCTCCTGACCACATACTCGCCCGACGTCGCATTCCTTACTGAAACCTAGGTGAATTCGGCCTCGGAACCAGATGTAGCCATAGCCATACCAGAAAACTACAAGATCAACAGAAGAGACCGAATCAACAGACCAGGAGGAGAAATCGCCGTAGTCCACAAAAACACCATAAGAGTCTCCACCAACTCTCACGACACCATCAACTCCGCCGAGCACCTCCACTTCAAAATCCACATCAACGCCAACAATACACTCAGAGGAACACTGGTCTACAGACCCCCTGGACCCAGACAGCAGTTCTGCGACGACATCGCCAACGCCATCAGCTC
This sequence comes from Pleurodeles waltl, assembly GCF_031143425.1. Taxonomy (NCBI): domain Eukaryota; kingdom Metazoa; phylum Chordata; class Amphibia; order Caudata; family Salamandridae; genus Pleurodeles; species Pleurodeles waltl. Next base: position 636,183,652 of record NC_090442.1, read on the forward strand.
CCAAGCCCTCGCCTCAACAGACTACATCCTCCTCGGTGACCTAAACTTCCACCTAGAAAATAACAACAATATCAACACCACCAACCTAATCGACAACCTCGCCAACTTAGGCCTCAAGCAACTCGTCACTATACCCACACACTCCGCAGGCCACACACTCGACCCCATCTTCTCAGCCAGCAACCACGTCTCTTTCAGCCACACCACTGAACTCAGCTGGACAGACCACCGCTGCATCAACTTCTCCTACCAGAAACCAGTCACTCACCACCACCGCACACTACCCCCCTGACGAAACTGGAGCAAAATATCAACGGATCAACCGATCTCCACTCTCGCCCGGGCCCCACCCCCTGGAACCCCAGACCCCAACACAGCCACCACCAACCTGCATCGCTGGATAGAAGATTGCGCCAACTCCCTTGCACCGCTCAAAAAAAAAACACCTCCCACAGAATCAAGGCCAGCTGTTTCACCCCAGAACTACCGGAATCCAAACGGCTATGTCGCAGAATGGAAAAAAAACAGGCACCTTGACCCTACCAACTCCAACCACATCGCTTTCAAGGATGCCCTACGCAAACATCACCAACTGATCCTCACCACCAAAAGGACCCACTTCAAAACCGCATTGACGCCAACGCTCACAACAGTAAAGAGCTCTTCGGCATTGTCAATGAGCTCTCCACCCCCACGACCTGCTCCAACGAACCCCCGCCATCACAGGAGTTCTGCAACTCACTGGCAACCCACTTCCATCGAAAGATAGAAGAAATCCACAATAGCTTCAAACCCCAGACCCACCAGCTGACTAAACACCCAAGACCACAACGCTCCAAGCAACACCCACCTCCTCCACACCTGGACCCCCATCAACATAGAGGACACCACCACCACCATGGCCTCCATCCACTCCAGATCACCATCGGACCCCTGCCCACACCATATCTTCAATAAGGCAAACATCATCATCGCCCCCACCTCTGCAAAACCATCAACAGCTCCTTCGAGTCAGCCACCTTCCCAGAAAAATGAAAGCACGCAGAAATCAACGCCCTGCTGAAGAAACCAAAGGCAGACCCAGACGACCCCAAGAACTACCGGCCGATCTCCCTCCTCCCCTTCCCAGCCAAGGTCATAGAAAAAATCGTAAACAGCCAACTATCCCGGTTCCTAGAAGACAGCAAGGTACTCAACATCTCCCAATCTGGATTCCACAGAAACCACAGCACTGAGACTGCACTCATTGCTGCCACAGACGACATTAGGACCATGCTCGATGAAGGAGAAACAGCAGCACTCATCCTCCTTGACCACTCCGCAGCCTTCGACACGGTATGTCATCACACTCTCCGCACGCGCCTCCACAATGCTGGAATCCGCAACAAGGCACTCAACTGGATCTCATCATTTCTCTCAGGCAGAACCCAGAGAGTCCCGCGCTCTTCAACGTTTACATGGCCCCCTCGCCAACATCGCACGAACCCACCCCATCAACATGGTTTCCTACGCAGACGACACTCAGCTCATCCTCTCCCTCACGAAAGACCCTACAACTGCAAAGAGCAACCTCCACAACGGACTTCACGCCATCGCCAGCTGGATGGAATCAAGCCACCTCAAGTTAAACACAGACAAGACAGAAATCCTCATCTTTGGCACCAACCCCTCAACTTGGAATGACTCCTGGTGGCCCACCTCCCTAGGAACCGCGCCCTCACTCACCACCCACGCACGCAACCTAGGCTTCATCTTGGACTCCACACTCAGCAGGTCAATGCCATCTCCTCTTCCTGCTACAACACTTTCCGCATGCTCCGCAAAATCTTCAAGTGGATTCCGGTCGAAACTAGGAAAACTGTCACCCAAGCCCTGGTCAGCAGCCGATTGGACTACAGAAATGCCCTATATGCAGGAATAACAACCAAACTCCTAACAAAGCAGCAAAGAATACAGAATGCATCCGCCCGCCTCATTCTGGACATCCCACGACACAACCACATTTCCCCCCCACCTCAGAGACCTTCACTGGCTACCAGTATCAAAGAGGATCACCTTCAAACTCCTCATCCACACACATAAGGCCCTCCACGACACAGGTCCTGCCTACCTCAACGACAGACTCACCTTCCACACCCCCACCCGCAATCTTCGCTCCGCCAGCCTCGCCCTCGCCTCCATCCCCCGCATCCGCTGCACCACCGCCAGAGGAAGATCCTTCTCTCACCTAGCCGCCAAGACCTGGAACTCCCTACCGCTCCACCTTCGCCAGACCCAAGACCTCTTGACATTCAGGAAACGCCTCAAGACATGGCTTTATGACCAGTAGTTCCCCCCCCCCCCAGCGCCTTAAGACCCTAACGGGTGATTAGTGCATCTATAAATCCTTGATTGATAGATTGATTGATTGACTTATTTCTCCCCTTGCACTTGACTTGGTTATTTTGATCCATTTTGCAAGGGAGCAAGAACCCTGCTCGTTATTTGGAACAGTTTCACAAGGAACAAATACAGAACCTCCACTACTAAGGGAGCCAGCGATCTGCAGCCAGGGCCTGGGATGTCACATGAGGGAGGTTCGCGTGATAAGGGGTTACAGTGCAAAAAAAAAAAAATACAAGATTATCATTATAACACTCATCGTTACCGAAGACAAGCCACTAAAGCCCACATTCATACTTTTTGACACAAAACTGTGTCAAACACCATTCCAGGATGCCAGCCGGGCACCAAATTTATGGAATGGTGCACTCCGGCGCAAAGGGTAGGCTAACGTAATGAAAAATGATGTTAGCCGGGTGGGGATGGCGGTATGGGAGAAGGGTGTTTTGCACCATAAAATGACGTTAGGCTGGTTAGAGTTAAAAAAAGATTACTCTAATCAGCCTGGCATCATTTTTTCACGCACAGCCACCCATACCACATGACTCCGGTCCTATAAAAACAGGAGTCATGCCCACCAACTCAATGGCCAGCACAGGGGACAGTCCCCTGGGCATGCCATTGCACCCAGTGCCATGTAGGGGGACCCATTTCAGGGCCCCCAATAGCACTTAAAAAAAAAATCTAAATACTTACCTCTACTTACCTGGGATGGGGTCCCTCATCCTGTGGTGTCCCTCTGTTGTGGGTGGGGGTGTGCCTGGTGCTTGGGGAGGGCACCTGTGGGCTCTTTCCATGGTGTTTGACCATGGAAATGGGTCCACAGTTCCCCTAACGCCTGCCCAGACCCAGGCGTTAAATAATGGCGCTAAGCAAGCCTAGCGCCATTACTTAGGCTCGCCTCCCTCCTGTGCACCTTTTTTTGCACAGGAGGATAAATAAGGCGCTAGGGCCTTAGAGTAATTTTTTTAATGGGAACGCTTACCTTGCATCTCATTGGCGCAAGGTGGGTTCACGCATCCCAAAAATGACTTTAACTCCAATATTTTGGGGTTAGACTAGTGTAGTGACAAAATATAAATATGGAGTTTAAGTTTGCGCTGAATTAGCGGGAAAAAATTATGCTAACTGTGCACAAACAGAGTATAAATGTGGGCCCAAATCACATGTGCTTGTATCTACTCCTACTGCGTGACGAGTGGGGAAAGGGTGGGATCTATGCCTGTTAATGACAGTGCTGCCCTCATGCAGGGATGAAGACACCGATGCCCGAAATCATGATGATAAAATGTCACTGGCCTGTAGTGGTCACTGCCATAGACCAAAATGTAGATGAAGGGCTTTACAGCAGTCAGCCCAGTGTCGTGCATCGCAGTTTAGAAAGTTGGCTTACTGCCCGGCTTCCGGCTTGTACTGCAAATCGAGGAACGGCAGGCAGCTTGGGACAGACAGCCCAGACTTAAATGCATCTATTTGTTTAGAGATACAAACGTATCTCTAAACAAATCGATCTATTCAATATTTATTATATGAATGTGTGGGAATTTCAGAGGGACGCAGCCCCTAGCCCTAAATGAGAAACCACCCTTGGCAGCTGATGACGTGCCACTTGGGAACACTGATTATGACTGCAGACTCTGAGTGAGGAAGGGCGCGGGTGGTAGAGAGCTACCTGAAGGTGACTCTTGTTTCGGTCCCATCCTTTCTTTTTCTCTTGCTCCGTTTTTGTCCACCTGAAGGGTAAGAGCCACTGCTTTCTGTAGACAGGTGGGTGAAGGCTTTTTCATAGCTGGAGGCCTGGCAGCCCCTCAGTCCTTCTACATTTCTTGCTATGGAAGCAATGCCCCAGCTGGAGCCTGCAAAGGGGGCTTGGCATGCGACACAAGACAGCAGCATGAATGTCAGACATACCAGGGTATGTGATTTAACATTGACCGCAAGACGTACAACCATATTACATTTGCTCCTGAAGGAGCATAACTTGGCTGCGCCAATATGCTTCCTAAAACATGAAGAAGAAGAGGTGTGTAGTGGGCTAGTCCACTAAGAACCTTCCCCTTCTCTGTTACAAACCGTTCATCAGGTCTCACACGATAAATAATTGGATGCAATATATATTATGGCACTTTCCTTTATTACACTTGTTATTACATTACCCTCCTTCCAATACTCAAGAGAAAAATCTTAGAAGTCCTCTTTGTATCTCTGATTCTCTAATCTCTCTTCTGTTTTTCCCCGTTATTTTTTTCTTTCTTGGTTTTCCTGTTCCTTCTTCTGTAAGATACTGTCTCTTTTTCTTTTCTTGTTTCCTTTTTAATGGTCTCTGATTGTGTTCTCTTTCAGGCACTCCTCGGGGTCTCTTGGCTGTCTTTCCGGTGAGCAAGGAGGAAACACAAGATATATAAAGAGGAGGTATGTCTGTTTTTTTTTCTCTATAGTAGGGTTTACGGGGTGTGAGGAAATAAGTGAAATGTCTAGTTCAGCAAAATAGTCTTTTAACATGCAATTTTGAATTCCTAGGCAAGGCAAGGATTTGCCTTGCCTTTCACTAAAATTAATGTTATATTTAATCCCCTTTTCCGCCTTTCTCTTGTCCTCTTCTATTATCCCAGCTGAATCTCCTATTTGTGCCCAATAAGTGCTCCAGGCCCGTATACGGGAACGTACCTGCTCCAACCACATCCCTCCAGGACGTGGCAGGTTGTTGGGTTCCAACGGAGAACTTGGTCACTGCCTTCCTCCTGTGATTCTGTTCGTGCGCAGCCCTCGCAGTCTCCTCCCTGTCCTTGCTTGCCGTTCCTTTTCCCTCGGTTGCCTCCGTGTAGCTGCCGTCTTCCTTCTCCCGGTTCGCATCCTCTTTCACGACGCATTCCTCTATGACGTGACTTGCACCGTCTTCTGGTTTCTTTTCATGGCATAGCAAAAGCTGACGCTTTGAGAAGTGCCGCCGCGGCACCTCTCCATCGGCTCTGCTCGTGTGGGAGCTTCAAGGGGTTTTGCAACCCCGTTACAGGATGGGTATTTTTTCTTTTTGTGTAATTGTAGGAAAGTACCATCTTGCCTGGCATGTTACCCCCATATTTCACTGTATATATGTTGTTTTAGTCTATGTGTCACTGGGACCCTGCCAGGCAGGGCCCCAGTGCTCAAAAGTATGTGCCCTGTATGTGTTCCCTGTGTGATGCCTAACTGTCTCACTGAGGCTCTGCTAACCAGATCCTCAGTGGTTATGCTCTCTCTGCTTTCCAAATTTGTCACTAACAGGCTAGTGACTAAATTTACCAATTCACATTGGCATACTGGTACACCCAAATAATTCCCTTGTATATGGTACTGAGGAACCCAGGGTATTGGGGTTCCAGGAGATCCCTATGGGCTGCAGCATTTCTTTTGCCACCCATAGGGAGCTCTGACAATTCTTACACAGGCCTGCCAGTGCAGCCTGAGTGAAATAATGTCCACGTTATTTCACAGCCATTTACCACTGCACATAAGTAACTTATAAGTCACCTATATGTCTAACCTTCAACTGGTGAAGGTTGGGTGAAAAGTTACTTAGTGTGTGGGCACCCTGGCACTAGCCAAGGTGCCCCCACATCGTTCAGGGCAAATTCCCCGGACTTTGTGAGTGCGGGGACACCATTACACGCGTGCACTGTACATAGGTCACTACCTATGTACAGCGTCACAATGGTAACTCCGAAAATGGCCATGTAACATGTCTAAGATCATGGAATTGTCCCCCCAATGCCATTCTGGCATTGGGGGGACAATTCCATGATCCTCCGGGTCTCTAGCACAGAACCCGGGTACTGCCAAACTGCCTTTCCAGGGTCTCCACTGCAGCTGCTGCTGCTGCCAACCCTTCAGACAGGTTTCTGCCCTCCTGGGGTCCAGGCAGCCCTGGCCCAGGAAGGCAGAATAAAGGATTTCCTCTGAGAGAGGGTGTAACACCCTCTCCCTTTGGAAATAGGTGTGAAGGCTGGGAAGGAGTAGCCTCCCCCAGCCTCTGGAAATACTTTGATGGGCACAGATGGTGCCCATCTCTGCATAAGCCAGTCTACACCGGTTTAGGGATCCGCCAGCCCTGCTCTGGTGCGAAACTGGACAAAGGAAAGGGGAGTGACCACTCCCCTGACCTGCACCTCCCAGGGGAGGTGCCCAGAGCTCCTCCAGTGTGTCCCAGACCTCTGCCATCTTGGAAACAGAGGTGTTTGTGGCACACTGGACTGCTCTGACTGGCCAGTGCCAGCAGGTGACGTCAGAGGCTCCTTCTGATAGTCTCTTACCTCTCTTGGTAGCCAATCCTCCTTCCTAGGTAGCCAAACCTCCTTTTCTGGCTATTTAGGGTCTCTGCTTTGGAGATCTCACCAGATAACGAATGCAAGAGCTCACCAGAGTTCCTCTGCATCTCCCTCTTCACCTTCTGCCAAAGGATCGACCGCTGACTGCTCAGGACGCCTGCAAAACCGCAACAAAGTAGCAAGACGACAACTAGCAACCTTGTATCGCTTTATCCTGCCGGCTTTATCGACTGTTTCCAGGTGGTGCATGCTCTGGGGGTAGCCTGCCTCCTCTCTGCACCAGGAGCTCTGAAGAAATCTCCCGTGGGTCAACGGAATCTTCCCCCTGCAACCGCAGGCAACAAAAGACTGCATCACTGGCCCTCTGGGTCCCCTCTCAACATGACGAGCGTGGTCCCTGGAACTCAGCAACTCTGTCCAAGTGACTCCCACAGTCCAGTGACTCTTCAGTCCAAGTTTGGTGGAGGTAAGTCCTTGCCTCCCCACGCTAGACTGCATTGCTGGGTACCACGTGATTTGCAGCTACTCCGGCTCCTGTGCACTCTTCCAGGATTTCCTTTGTGCACAGCCAAGCCTGGGTCCCTGACACTCTAACCTGCAGTGCACAACCTTCTGAGTTGTCCTCTGGCGTCGTGGGACTCCCTTTTGTGACTTCGGGTGGACTCCAGTTCACTTTTCTCCTAAGTGCCTGTTCAGGTACTTCTGCGGGTGTTGCCTGCTTCTGAGAGGGCTCCCTACGTTGCTGGGCACCCCCTCTGTCTCCTCATCCAAGTGGCGACATCCTGGTCCCTCCTGGGCCACAGCAGCATCCAAAAATCCTAACCGTGACCCTTGCAGCTAGCAAGGCTTGTTTGCGGTCTTTCTGCGTGGGAATACCTCTGCAAGCTTCTTCACGACGTGGGACATCCATTCTCCAAAGGGGAAGTTCCTAGTCCTCTTCGTTCTTGCAGAACACCAAGCTTCTTCCAACAGGTGTCAGCTTCCTTGCACCCTTAGCTGGCATTTCCTGGGCTCCTGCCCACTCTTGACACTGCAGAATCCCCCTATCACGACTTCTGCGCTCTCTGGGGATAGTAGGTGCACTTTAGACCTACCTTTAAGGGTCTTGGGGTGGGCTATTTTTCTAACCCTCACTGTTTTCTTTCAGCCCCAGCGACCCTCTACAAGCTCACATAGGTTTGGGGTCCATACGTGGTTCGCATTCCACCTTTGGAGTATATGGTTTGTGTTGCCCCTATACCTATGTGCTCCTATTGCAATCTACTGTAATTTTACATTGCTTGCATTACTTCCTTTTGCTATTATCTGCATAATTTTGGTCTGTGTACATATATCTTGTGTATATAACTTATCCTCATACTGAGGGTACTCACTGAGATACTTTTGGCATATTGTCATAAAAATAAAGTACCTTTATTTTTAGTATATCTGTGTATTCTGTTTTCTAATGATATTGTGCATATGACACCAGTGGTATAGTAGGAGCTTTACATGTCTCCTAGTTCAGCCTAAGCTGCTTTGCCATAGCTACCTTCTATCAGCCTAAGCTGCTAGAAACACCTCTTCTACACTAATAAGGGATAACTGGGCCTGGCACAAGGTGTAAGTACCTCTGGTACCCACTACAAGCCAGGCCAGCCTCCTACAATAAAGGAAAACTCATTGTTAAAGCAGTGCACTGAAATATATTAGTTCAGTTCAGTATCACTTTATTTCAATCATTCTGATCATAAAAGGACAATATACATAAAACATCATAAATAAATACGTGCAGTTAAAAGAGCGAGGCTCTAGTGTGGATATATTGAAGAAGTACATAATCCATAAGAACAGAATGAATTTAATACAATTTATTTATTTTTAAACCTTAAACTTCAGAACTATAAACTAGATCCATGGTATAAAAAGACAAATCAATATTGGTCAATTAAAATGCATTAATCAAAAAATAAATCAATACCCAAAGAAATTTCACAGTTAAAATATCTATATCATTGTTTTGATCCCAATTACTGCAAATGTACATGTTGCCTAATTCTCCACATTGCTAGTAAAAACCGGAATGCTGCAAAAACTAGATGGCGTCTAGCGTCAGATTCAATATTCGAAGAGCGGTTTGGCATTCTCTTACCCCCAGTGAACGACACACAGGGAGAATCCAGATCTTTCTACACTTTACATAAGCCAGGCAAAATAAGGGTATGTTCCTCTGTCTCCTTAGCAGCTCCACCCCGGGACCAGGAGAGTGAAATAGGAGCCTTCTTATGCGTCCATCTGCCTGCAAAAACAGCAACTAGTAGCCTACTATACCTGAATTGCACGTATAGTTTCCTTGCCAGGGGAGGTTCTATTTGATCCAAAAATAAATTCTTCCTGACAAAATACATCCTTAATCTGAAGGAATGACAATGACAGAACATCACTCAGGGAGCATGATATTATTTGGCCCTTTTTAAATCCCCAATACATCTTTTTTTTAGCAGTGCCTTTCTATACGTGGGAAAGACTCTGAATTCAAACATAAGTCACTACAACGTATTTTATAAAGAGAATCTCTAACATACCAAAACCAGGGAAGTGATTTAGAACCTGGAAGATTTAATACATCCCTTAGGGCTTCCCTTGAAGAGATTAGTTCAAGAGTAGCCTAGAGTCTTTACCAAAATAGCAAAGGCCTGACCCCCATTCCCTCTTTGATGGGCAAAACTCCCAGATCAAGCCTTAATGGTAATAAGGGGGTACTACCAGGAAGACCCACTAACTGGCGCAAGATACAGTTATCAGCAACAACAAGTTTGCCTGCTTCCTGATGCCCCTAAATTTCGACCACGTAAAGGGCAATTTGGGGATCTATGTCCAAAGGCCTCGGCCTAGGCCTAGCACCATATAAGAGAGAAACCTCAGTACCAACTATGTGATCACCATGGTTACTTGGTTAGTAATGGGGGCTGTAGCCAGAGTAGATAAGTGTGTATATATCTAGCTATAATTAAAATCCCATTATCTACCTTCGCAACCTGCGTCCCATCCCGCAGATTGACCACACCAATACACCCTCTTTTTAGTCGAGGTTAAATTAGATACCCCACAAGAATTAGCAGTCCTTTCAGCATTTCTAATCCACCCCTCCAACCTCTGCAGTGGGCTCTCCCACACCCACCCCGTCCGCGATTGGTGAGTGGAAGAACAGATTCATTCCTTTCAAGGGCCTGGTTAACAATGTGCCCTAACCTTGTATCCTGACTACAATTAGTCCTTTTAGATAACTTCAATAATGGTGGCACTTTGCTCACTCTCCTTCTAGTATTATAAAAGTACCCCAACGACAATAAAACCATAGTAGAATTCTTTATACAACATCCTACGGAGAAAAAGAGCATCCTTTGTACAATCTGAGGGGATCGAAAATTTATAATAATGCAGTCACCACACCAGTTATATCCCTACAGCCGGAACCCACCCAGCTCACCTGGCGTGTGAGGAGAATTTCATTAGCCATACAAGGTGAAAAATCCCTGTGGGTAGCTAACCAGTTGATACACTTATTACGCAATTCACTTTGGCCCTCCTCCTGGACATCTAGTAATTGCAAGACCCCTGCTAAGATTGTTACATATTGGCATGAGGCTGGCGATAAGTCAATCACAGGATGCCTCTTCCTAGCGATTATCACACTCTAACTTCCTCTCAGCCCCCACAGTCTTAGCTGGTACTAGTACCACATCACAATCTGACCCATAGGATGTAAGACCTGGCCACCATGTGCAAGACACAGTGAACGACTTTTCTTTGTTATAATAGGTACAGTCTCCTGCATTATATTCCGTAGGGGAACATCTATATTATCCATGCAAGGCAAGTCAATTACAAATTCCTGGCACCCCCTGACCCTCCTTGTACATGCTGCATTATTTGGGGACGTGAGTATCTTCTTTTGGCATAATAAAACAGAGCCTAGACTTTTTTCAATGGCCTCTAACCATCTGTATGTGGGGCGAAGTACCAGGGATACAATCTCTTTAAATTCCTGTAGCAGAGTTTCAGTTGCATAATTGCCCCCAAGAGGATGGTGTACTGTCTGGTTCCTGCCATTGCCATCAGGACACTAGGCACTTGAGACTTCTCTACCCATATCTATGTCATGACTTTGTTCATCTGCCATATAAGCAGCTTTCTTAGAATGTTGAGATTTTGAGGCATTAGCAGCTCTTGTGGCATACAGGGCCCCTGGGGCTGTCTTAGGGCGTGCCCCTGTTGTTCCAGGGCCTAAAACCTTATCCACATTCCGCAATAACTCAGGACATACCGCAGAACAGTCAGACACTAAGCTAGAGACAGACTGGGTCGCATTTAATAAAGGAGATCCTCCCATGGCATGGTTGCTACAGCCACCCAGTGACAGCCTCCTCTCAGTAAGCTCTATATCAGTGGATGTAATCTCCATGGCCCTCTGCAACATCTTATCAATACTAGTTGCTTTGGGAGAGGGCAAGGCTTTGGAAGGGCCACCTGGGGATTTCCTCTTCCCCATTTCCTGCACAATGTATCTACTATGGTGCTATACAAAAAAGGCTCACCAAGAAAGACTCGCCATCAGAGGTTTGGCCCAGCCCAGCCTCATCTGGGCACAATGAAAGTTAATGATTCATGTAAGCCACATTTAGGCCCGTATTTATACTTTTTTTGCGCCGCATTTGCGTCGTTTTTTGACGCAAAAACGGCGCAAACTTGCAAAATACCATTGTATTTTGTAGGTTTGCGCCGTTTTGCGTCAAAAAGCGGCGCAAATGCGGCGCTAAAAAAAGTATAAATACGGGCCTTAATATTTGTTTGCAAGAATGTCAATGTTATAGTATTTTAGAAATGTTATATTCTTTATAATCATTTTATATTCAACAAGTTGGTATAATTGTGTTCATTTTAGTTTGGTCAGAGTGAAGGTCAAATTCTTTTTGCATGTTCTGATCTTCAATGTACAAGCTTCTTTTTCTAAATCTGCAGCTTCTGAAATTAACAAGGAGCTTGTTTGTGCACAAGAGATAAGAGAGTCTGAAAAAAGCGCTACCGGATGAAAGGAATATCCTGGGATTGGCAGTAGCTTTTGTGATTCCTGAGTGCGAGGATCTATCAATGTCGAGCGTTGAAGGCTTCGGAAGACTGAAGTGTAATTATAATTGATTTGCAGTTTTGTTTTTCAAATGAGAGTTTTGGTCATGATGTCATCACACCTGGAAAAACTAAGGGCCTGACTACGACTTTGGTGGTCCATGGACCACCGTATTACAATGCATGCAGTTCCATAGACAAAATACCACCGTAGTCCCGCAGGCACTGCCAGGCAGCACAGACCACTGCTGTGGAGATTTAGGTCACTGAGGCTGTTAGAGGATGGACTGCTAGTGTTTCCACCAACGTAACTGTGGCGGTCCAACCACCACGTCTCAGCTGGCGAAAATAGAGGCATATAGGGCAGGAACTCACCTCTAGGCAGCTTCACACATTCTGTGCTGCCATGGAGCCAATCCTACATGTCCTGCTGCTGCTGATAGAAGTAGCCCAAAATCAATGCTGCCATGGATGCAACCAACGGTAAGACCATGCACCTACCCATTTCTCTAAACTCAACAGCCAATCGGCGTGCCATCATCGACCTGGTATGGGAGCTGTGCTTCATGGACCAAGTATCATTTTGTGTGGCCTGTATTGGAGTTGTACACAACATATGACCCAATCACAGCCCCATGATGCCCCCTTTGGGCAGGTAACTGATAATGCACTTCCACACTACTCAAAACCGGACATGCCTGCATATCTCAGTTTCAGGGACAGTGAAGTGTACATAACATTGTGTCGCACAACAGCAACACCAAATCAATATTGTACTATTAATTGAACTGATACCCTCACATTGCTCACTTGCCATGGCCTGTCTTGATTTTGTAGACACACATGTATGGATGTGTCATTTAACCTAAACCTCCCTTCCATGCAACATCCCTGTAATGGACCCCCACGTATCACCAACATTGCAAGAAAATGTAAGGTAAATGAGATGCACAATAATTTGTGAGAAAAATATCTAAAGCTCACAATGTAAACAATACCTGCAGAATAGAGATGGCGGTATCAGGCGGGCACCAGGAAGGATGCTTTCCTGGGGCACATTTCAGTTTGCACATGTCCCTAAAACACTACCTGCACAGGAACTGGGCCTTCATGTATCTTAGGGACAACCAATAGTATAACCAAGTGCAATGCCTATGTGCCCAATATGTAAGTGCAAGTCAATAAAGCAAATGCAACAGCATGGGTCACACATGTAGTTGAAGTAGCTGGAAGGAACAGACATGAAAATGGACACTAAGGCGGTCATTATGAACACGACAGTAAACACCGCTGACCGCCGTGGTAACAGTGAACAGAAGACCGCCATTGGTGGTGAATAGAAACCTGCCATATAATGAACCAAAAACCAGATTCTGGCAAAAATCACCAGTCCACCAGTCTCCGCCAGGACCCTGTCGGCGGAAATGATGGACCTCCCACCCCACCACCGCCGACCACACCCACATCCCGCCTTCCAAATAATGATGACCAAATCACCTTGGTGGTCAGTGGAAGACGAATGACCATTGGCGGTGCAGAACGCCACAGGCGGCAAGTGCACCCAACAGTAAGAAGTGCACACATTGGATAAGTTAGAAACCCACACACCTGACACACATCCACAACACCATAACAACACTCACAGACACACCCCACAATCCTTTACAACAAAAGTAGGCCAACGAAGACAGAGAACATCAGAAGCAGACACGAATGCCACAAAACATAAGACTCACACCGAACCGCAGAAGAGCACCATCACCGCGATTCCACCCCGACACTATTCACCACACTCACCATGTCACCCCGAAACATAAAAGCTTCACAGAAAGGGAGCTAAGGACCATGGTGGACGAGATCCTGAAGGTGGAGCCACAAATATTCGGGGCTCAGGTACAGCACACGCCCATCGCCAAGAAGATGGATCTATGGCAGACCATTGTCAACAGGGTCAATGCAGTGGGACACCATCCACATCCGCAAGAGATGGAACGACCTGCAGGGGAAGGTCAGGGCCATGGCATCCAGGCACCACATTGCAGTCCAGAAGACTAGGAGAGGACCTCCACCAACACCACCCGATTACACTGACTGGGATGAAAAGATATTGGCCATCATGCACCCTGAGGGACTCACTGGACTCACTGGAGGAAAGGACTCGGGTAAGTCGTCTACATTTACCCCATATCCATCACACCTGGAATGCATGCACCACCCCACCCCTCCAACACACACCAGGACCAACACCCCACCCAGCCCGCAGGCACTGAATCCACCACCCATGCATGCTCATAAACCCACTAACAGGCCCACATCCCTCCCCCTGTGCACAGCTACCCACCCCTGCAATGAAACACAGAGGGCTAGAACATCCACAGTGCACCTCCACAGCCTAAGTTGAAAGCAATGTTAACCCCACTAAAGCATCCTGCATGTTCCCAAAGTATGTAAGCTGCAGAAAGCCTCCCAGGCCTCTGCACCCCATCCGACTATGCGAACGTAACAGACATGTTCATTTCCCCCAAAAGGAACCACCACCCATGCCACCCTGACGGACAGGACAAGGAGTGCCAGTGCCCCCCAGGGAGACAGAGGCACCTCACAGGACACTGGGGATGGAACCCTGGACACTGATGAGCAGGCCGGCCCCTCACACAGTCCTGGACTGTCACCATCCAACAGCCCCACCCAGGATACCACTGACACCCCTACCACCCAGGCAAGAACAGCAGCCCAGGGCAACCGTCCACACACCTGTGTATCCAGGCCACAGACTGGTGGAACACAAGTACAGAGGCCACAGTCACCCCCTACCAACAGGCAGGAAGACGATGGCCCCAGTACAAGTGGCACGGCCAGACCTGTGCAGGGGACACGGGCACAGGGGGCTAGGCCCAGTGGGAGGGCATCACTGGCCCAGGGGGGATGCCACAAGATGGATGCTGCAGCCCAGGACGTGATATCTGAGGTCCTGGGGGCCTACCAGTATACCCATGACAGATTGTCCTAGATAGTATCCACCCTGGAGCAGAGTCAGATGATGCAGCAGGAACACCACCAAGAGGCCATGGAGCAGTGGAAAATGCACAAAGACACAATGGCCAGCATAGCAGGTGCACTGCTGCAGCTTGTACAAACCCAGTCTGGGACCCACACAGTACAGGAATCCCCCACTACAGCACAGGAGATAGACCGCACAATGACTGCATCAGCAGCAACTTCCAATGAACTACCCTCAGAGGAAACACAAGGAACAACCATCTCATCCCTTATAGGTCAACAACAGGCGCCCAAATGGACACTCAGGCCAAGATATGGGACTGGAACAACTGACAAAACCAAGGCCCCCTCAAAGAAGTGACTCTGCAACAATCTGTTCACCAACTATCCCACACAATTAACCACCAAACAGTGCTAACAATAAATAAGAACTCATGTAAGCAATGATGGACCTACCAATACTTACAACAAGGCTGCCACCATGTTGGCATTTAGGATAACCAACCATGACCAACTGCCATCACTGTAATTAGCACAATTCTTTCCCTGCACCAAATAAAACACATATCACACCTGTAACACTGTCCCCTGTCATAATGTGTGAACAAAGTGAAGTATGGATGCAACTACTTTATGTGTACCTGTGTAGCATGAAAGTACACACTCGCCTTACATGTTGTTCTGCCTAAATATGCTGAGAAATAGAACCACTAAATTGTATTCTGCCCTATGCAGAGCTGGACACAGTTACAATTAGTACATTCAAACCCCCCCTAGATGACAAGGCACACTGACAGTATGTTTTACAAACACCAATCTCAGCCCTTAGTTCCACATGGTTACTGGAAGTACAGTTGTATAAGTTGGGTCCTGGAATTCACATCTTCCCCTTTCTCATCATCACCATCACTCTCGTCCCCTCTCCGAGGAAACCGGTCTGGATATACAGCACCCTCCACCTCCAAGAGGGGGATAGAATTCCTCACTGCCACATTGTGCAGCATGCAGCAGGCCACCACTATTCTATACACCTTTTCAGGTTCATAGGCCAGGGAACCCCCAGAGATCTGTACACAATGAAATCTAGCCTTCAGGAGACCTATTATGCACTCAATCGCCCTCCTAGTACATGGGCCTCATTATAATTCCTCTCTGCCTCTGTCCCAGGATTCCTCACTGGTGTCAGGAGCCAACACAAGTAGGGATAGCCAGAATCACCTAGAAAAAAGTGCAAAACAGAACTGTCATTGACAAGCCTTAGAGTCAGAAAGCCTTGCTGTCTGCTAGGTGGCAGTTAGTGACAGAAACACCTACCTATGATCCACCCTCTGTCCTCTTGTAGTTGTTCCATCTTGTGTGGCACACTACTTTTCCTCAGCACAAAGAAATCATGGACTGGACCGGGGAGCATGGCATTCACATGTGAGATGTACTGGTCTGCAGAACACACCAATTAAATGTTCATGAAGTGAAAGTTCTTCCTGTTTCTGTACACCTGTTCACTGACTCTTGGAGGGATTATAGGTATGTGGGTGCCATCGATGGCACCTATCACATGGGGTATGTTGGCAAAGGCATAGAAGTCAGACTTGATGGCAGGGAGGTCAGTACTTAGGAGAAACCTCACATAGGAGTGCAGGTGTCGTACAAATGCATTCAGAAATCTTGTCAGTATCAAGCTGAACATTGGCTGTGAAAATCCAGCACCCATGCCCACTGTCACTTGAAAAGAGCCCGTGGCCAGGAAATGGGGTGCAGAGAGCACCTGCACTTCAGGAGGGATGGCATGCTGATTACGATTTGCCAGAGTCAGTGCAGGATCCAGTAATGCACCAAGTTCGAGAATAGTTGCACAGGTGAGTCTGTAATTGATTATGATGTGACGCTCCACCATAGTCCGCATATCCACAAGTGGTCTGTACACCGAAGGGGCCCTTCCTCGCCACAAGGGCCTGTACCTAGGAGGAATTTGAAATGCGTGTGAGGGAGACACATACATGGGCACACATAGTCAGTCATTGAGCACTGCTGGCTTGATTGTAGGGACTCAAATGCTAAATGTTTTTGACCTAACATCAACTAGACCATAATTATTGATTAGGGTTTGTCAGGTGTGGTATTGTTAATGGTCACATGCATAGGTGTGTTAGGTAAACATAAGGGCCTGTATTGTGCAGAAAGCAGTATTATAAATGTGTAGTTTTTGTCAAAATGTCTGCCCCCTGTAATCCAGAACTGTTGTGGTGGAAGTGACCTCATACCACTAGCAGTTGATGTAACAGCATAAGGCGATGTTTACCGCCGTGCGCACAGTCATTGGTTAACATGGATGTCAATGGGGAATCCTAGCGTATCATGATCGCAGCCGGTGGTGACGGTGCACACCGCTGCGGTACGTATGCAAAGTTGTTACCCCAACTTCACTTGACTCCCTGATCTTGTGCAAGCAGGTAGTCCACTGAGTGTACTGCTGTATCCTGCCTCTGGTCATGGAAGTGGCTAGTGTTGAATGGGAATGGGCCCCGGCCTTCACCCAGGAGGAATTGGAGAGGCTAGTGGACGGGGTCCTGCCCCTGTACACCAAGCTCTATGGATGGCCAGAGGTACAGGTGAGTTGGGGGATTGTGGGCAATGGTTGTGTGTAATGAATGGTGTTGGCAGTACATACGTGTGCATCTCTGACCCTGGATGGGCCATGGTTCATGACATGCTGCGTGCGTATGTGCTGTTAGCCTGTTTGTACAGTCCATCCCATAGTGGACGTATAGCCAGCTGTATATGTTTGGCCAGTGCCTGACCTCTGTATTACATTTCTGTGTGTCCCTTTTAGGTCAGCGCCCACCAGAAGATGGCACTTTGGCATGCCATTGCCAAGGATGTGCGGACCCTGTGGGTCTACAATCGGCAGAGCACCCACTGCAGGAAGAGGTGAGAGGATCTGCGGTGCTGGGCGTGAAAAATCTGTGAAGCCCAGCTGGGGAAGTCCTCCCAACGGGGAAGGGCTGCCCGTTGGGCACTGACCCCACCTCATGCTAGCATCCTGGCGGTGGCGTACCCAGACCTGGATGGGCGCGTGAAGGCTGCACAGCAGTCACAAGGGGGTGAGTACACATACCACATTTTTGACCCTTGAAGTATGTCTGTGTGTGCATTCGGGTTTATGCTGCTTAGTTGCAGGGACTCTGACTGCTGTCCATCTACATGATGGCCCCTGTAGGGAGTAGGGGTGTTTGGGTCAGGTCACCTACACGTCGGGTCCTTAGGTTGTTTAGGGAATGGATGTAGAGCAGGGTTCTGGTCACTAGTCAAGGGCATGGGTATAGTGGAAGGTGCTGCCTGTTTGAGGGTCTTCTGGGTGGGCGTATGTCTTACCACTATGTTCACTCCTTTCAGCTATTTACAAGTGTCTCTCCTGTTTTTTATCCTTGTTCTCTTGTGTTGTTTGTGTACGTCAGCATCATCTGACGAGGGAGCTGAGGCACCAGCGAGTGGGGATGCAACAGCCCACGGATCCTCGGAGGCAGAGTCATCCGACGCCAAGGGGACCAATGCCTATCTGGATGGCATTCACGGTGCCGTGTCTGGCCTACAGAGATCTTTTCAGGCTCTGGTCTTCTCTTTGACAGCAGCCAGTTTCCCTGGTCATTCTGTCCCCCCTCCAACCTCCTCGACCCCTTCCAGCACCCCACTCCCTTCACCCATCCAAAGCACACAATCTGGCACGCAGTCACACACCTCAACACACAGGAAGCACACTTCTAAACACAAGCACCACACCTCCCACCACAAGCATTCACACAGCCAACATACACATGCACACACAGCAACATCCACTTCCCCCAGTGAGCCCACCTCTCCCGCATCCCTGTCTGTCCCCTCTACATGCACACCCCTAGGCACTGCACATTCATTCACTGTTGCTGAGCCTATTCCTGCACTCACCACAATAGCACACTCACCAGACTTGCAGACACCCACACAACATACATTCACACTGGCAGCCTGTCTTCTCCCACTGTGTCCACCCCCCTCCTCCAAAAACACACAAACGCACCAAAACACCCACCCATCACATATCCACCACACCTCAGCATACTGTCCAGTCACCTGCACCCACAACACGCACCCCTACACCACTTACGTCCACACCCTCTGCCTCCACTCCCACGCCCTCCTCCAGGTCCAACCCAATTGCTCCCAAAAAACGTTTCCTCTCCCGTGCCGACCTCTTCCAACCCACTGGCCCACCCCGTCTTGTCCCTAAACGTGCACGCCTCCTTGCCCTTTCCACACCTTCCACTTCACAGCCTGCCCCTGTCTGCCCTTCACATTCTCGTGCCCCTTCCCCAGAGAGGAAGTAGACCCATGCAGAGACAATTCCATCTGGCTCCACCAGGTCCAAGCCCACTCCCCCACCTTCCAAGGGCAAACCCAAACCCCCTCCACCTTCCGAGTGCAAATCCAAGGCCCACTCCCATCGCAAATCCCCACCCCACCACCCTCTGCCCTTGCTCCCTGATGTGCTTGGATGCCCCATTGTTGTCCCTATAAGGTGGAGTACCGTTGCACTTTTGGGAGTCAGGTTGGGGCTATTGTAGACCATTGAACTCTAGCACTATAGACTGGCCATTGGCCTTAATTGACAATCGTTTGCTCAAAGAGCAGCACACTCTTGATCCCTGGTCACTCGTTTCATTGTTTGTGGGTGTAGGGTATTTGTATGTACTATGGTCAGGTTGGATTTGCCTTGTGTGGGGTAAGTACCTCTAACTGTGGGGTTTATGGGTTGTGCTATTGTGAAGGGTTGTGGGAGTGTTGCAGGGTGGGTGGAGTGGGTGAGTGTGTAACTGTTCCTTTTCTTGCCTTGTTTCGTAGGTTGCGGTACTTACCGTCGTCGCCTTTGTCAGCGGTCTCGGTTGTGGAGGTATATGGCAAGGAGAAAGGCTGGCATGATCTGCAGCTCTCTATCCATGTCTGCTTTGGCGTATTGTGTGAGCCTCCGGTGAGTGTTTTCTTATATTTGGTTTGTTTCCGTCTGGCTTTGCGTGGCGTTGGTTTCCGCCCCGGAACTGACAGCGGTCTAGTGGTTCATTGTTTGATGGGCGGGTTAGGGCTTTCCGTCGGCCTGTGGGCGGTCTCTGCCGTTATTGTCGGCTCTCATCTACTGGCGGTGGGTGTTTTTCAGAATGCATGTGTTTCAGTTAGTTCATTATTTGGCGGTCTGGACCGCTCCTCTGTTGGCGGTTTTTACCGCCGCTGCCGGCGGTGCAGTGTTTATCGCATCAAGTGGGCATGGCAGTCACCTCAATGATCACCCTTGAGTGGAGTGGGGTCAGATTTAGGATGGTTGGATTTGATTTTGGATGGGTGGGGTCAACATTGGGAGGGGTGGGCTTCTTCTTCGGTATGGGAGGGGTATGGCTGGTTTGAGGAGCATTGGGAGATGTGGCAAGGAAGGACTTGGATGTGGAAGGGATGGGTTGGGATGTGGCGGGTCCTTTTGGTTTTTGGGAGCGACGGTTCACAGGGTTTCTTTGGGAAACAGGTAGGGTCTGAAGAAGGGATTATGGGTTGGGAGGTTGAGGACGTGCTGATGTCTGCTGTGGGTGTTGTTGGTGCTAGTGCCTGTGTGTCTGAGGTATGCTCGCGTTTGGGCGGTGTCTGTTGTGTGTGTGAATGTGGGTGTCTCTTGGGGGGCTGTGAGGTGGAGGTGATAGCTAAGGTGTAAGTGGTGTCTGTATCTGTGGGTGTTGGGGTGGTGCTGACGAAGGAACGCCAAAAGGCTGTCTGTGCCCTCCGGAAGGAGTCCCAGAGGAAACAAAAACCAAGGGAACAACCTCTAAAGCTGGAATTCATTGGAAGAAAAAGAAGCAAAAAGATAAGTCTTCCAACAAGAAAAACAATACTGGAAGAAGCTGGAACAAGCGAGGGAAAAAACTGGAGAAAAAAAAACAGGAGCGAAGATCACCACCAAAGGAAGGGTTGCAGTGCAAGGAGAACAAGAATCACACACCGTATATAACCTAAAACAGGAAATGACCAACAGGAAGAAGAAAGACACCATATTGGATTGGGAAAGAATCATGGGAGAATATAAAGAGAAGGCGCCATTTTGAAAAAGGGTCCTAAGGCATGCAGGGAAAAAGAAAGGCATGCTGGGAGAAAGAAGAACATGGCTGCTAAGTGTGAAAATAAGAACAAGAGAAAAAGGAGAAAGAAGAGAAAAAAGAAGAAAGAAACAGGCAGCACCAGGTAAGTGAGGGGTTGGGGGGAAGGTGCCCATGTCTAATGTCGAGGGCGCGCCACCCCCGGCCTCGTGCGAGGAAATAAAGAACAGAAGGGGTGCAGCACGCCTGGCCGCCAGGAACCGTGGCCACGCCCGAGCCGAACGTGGTGCGACAACTTGTGCAATACACCTGTACTGTTCAAATATGACTTATGTAAAGGTGACAACAGAGCTGTGGGAATAGGAGACCTATCATAAGTCAATGACACACACTGACAATGAGGGTCAACGGAAATATGTCCTAGGTCAGGGGGTGACCTCAGTATCCATTCCTAATTACATGGTTCTCGTACAACAGTTTGGCAAGGCCAGATATGGGCTGAATGATCTGTGAGACTATACACATTGCTAACATGACTCAAACAGTATACATACACAGCTCATGCTGCATGCTGTTTTACATTTACAGACATCATTTCCAAAGATATGTCATTCTATGGCTGTAAAGTCTCCTTAAATATATATATGAATGCAAGAGAAGGAGGACCTAGGGCTCATCACATAACATTCAACACAATGATAATGTGAAATACATAGACTACTTGTCTCCAGTATCAGCACCACATACATCTTATGTATGGAAAACAAAATGTGACAACAGGCTCCCAAAAAAGTCACACTGGCACTCAGAGACACATTGTATCATATGAGGAAGGAAAGGATGGTGTCGAACAGAGTCAAATATTTCTATGAGGTTCTTCCTGCTCCTCTGGTGTGCCATATATCTGTCCATACAGAGGAAGGACCTCCTCAACAAGCCTCTGCTGTGCCTCAGGAGAGAAGAAAGGGGCTCTTTCACCTGCTTGGCATGGCATGATTGCTTTCAGAGGCAGCACACAGCAGCTGAAGTGGTGGAGGTGTTGGCAGCAGTGCCAGGAGTCAAGTGAATGATTTAGCAAAACACAGCGTACATGTACGCCATGTACGCGGTCATAGCCGCCGATGGCCGCAGCCATTAAGCCGTGACCATCACATTCACCAAATTTAGCCTATGGTTGTGTCCGCTGCGGTTGAAACCGCTCACCGTCTGGACAACTTTCACGGGTGGTCGCGGGCGCTTCCTAATGTCTAGTGACCTAGGTCAGGCATCTACCATTTTGGCAGTTGTAACTACAGTATTAGGCCCCCGTTAAATGCATCACAACATCAATATATGTGTCTGATCATCTCAAACAATGTAAAGCAGCGTTGTTGTGTAGGTTCTCCTACACGATCACCAGTGTAGTGTGTTACTGGTCACTCATGGCATATTATGGTGGTGCACTGTCCACCACCGGTGACTGGAACTTTGGCAGTCATGATAGACTGTAAATTTCAAGGGGCAAATGAAGAGCAGCTAGTTGGGTAATGCCCAAATCCATGTTGTAGACACATGTAGACAACCATGGGAGTCACATTTGGCCCTTCAGTAGTAGACAGCTTTGATGTGTAATGTTTTTCCACACAGTAATGCTTTGTCACATGATTTTGGTCCTATTCATCATGTATGTTGGTGTGGACACAGTGACTAATGCTCCAACTTATTTAATTTCACAAATAAGTACCCTGGGAGACAGAGGAGTAAAGCTCCAGTGTACCGCCCATTGCCAGACCTTCAAACCATGGAAGAATGTTACATCATCAAACAGTTCTGTTTGAAAAGGCCAACTATTGCTGAACTGTGTCATCAGTTGGAGCATGATTTAATTCCTGAAAACACAAATCCAAGCACTCATTGTGATACTCATGGCATTATTACACTTCCTGGCCACAGGGTTCTTCCAATATACAGTGGCCATGTCTGATGGTATGTCCCAACCTAGGTTCAGTGACGTGTTAAGAGACGTGCTGTCAGCAATTATGAAACACATTGACAGCTATATCACGTTTCCGAGATGTGGGGATTTAGCCAATGTGAAGGCTGACTTCTATGGTTTTGGTTGCCTCCCATTTGTGGTGGGAACCATTGATGCCACTCATGTTGCTTTTGGTACCACGGCAGGCCATTGAACAAGTCTATTGCAACAAGAAGCACTTCCATTCTATCAATGTACAAGTTGTCTGCTTGTCAGATCTCTACATCTCAAACGTCTGTGCCCGGTTTCCAGGTTCAGCCCAGGATTCCTTTGTAATGCAGAACAGCACCATACCCCACAACTACAACCAGAGAGGACCTGGCTGGTTGGTAGATCGCATCTGTCCTAATTTTGTTTGTGCAATGTCAGGTACTACAATCATGAAGTGAGCTACTCATTGTGGCACTTAAGTCTCATTCCAAAACAGGAGACTCAGCATATTCAAACCATCCTTGGTTGTTGACAGCGCTGGAGAATCCAACTATGCCAGGTGAAGTCCACTTCAGTGAGGCCCATGAAAGAACCCGGCAGGCAGTGGAGCAGGCTTTTGGCCTCCTGAAGGCCAGATTTTGCTGTCTGCGCAAGACTAGGGGAGCCCTGCTCCACTCACTTGAGAAGATGTGTCAGATCACCGTGACATGCTGCATGCTCCATAACATCGCCCTGCAGAGGAATATCCCTTACATCTCAGAGGAAGGGGAGCATGTAGTGCCACTGGGTGGGAATCCTGAAATGCCAAATGAAAATTAAAGTGGTGAAGAGGAAGGAGCTGACTTGCGACAAGATCTCATCAGCAGCTTCTTCTCATGAGTGTAAGTATGTCATGACTTTGACTTTACAGTAAACTGTATTTGTGATATTGTGTGAGGTATATTTAGAAAATAGCTAGGGATCAGACAAAATCTGCCAAACGGTTTTGCTTTGCTTGTGTCAGATTTTTCTAATGGACTTTGTTCTGTGGACCTTTGCCATTTGACTTGTGTCCTACGTATTGTTTCATAACTATACGCCTTATTTTGTTCTTTGTTCATGTACCTTCACCATGAGATCTTCATTTGGGCATTTCAGAGTTGTGACATTGACAGGTATATTGGGATGTTGGGACATACAAAGTGGACATGGATTGTTCCTGGGAATGTATTTCACAGACTTTGGGTGTAGAAGACCTGTGTGGAGACAGCTTGCACAGTGATAGGATGGAAGTGCAGAAGACTCTGTTGGACATGTTCGTTGTTGTGTGGTGGCCGTGATGCATCATGTGTGTTATCATGTGGACAGTAAAAATGTTGTTGTAGGCCAAATTCATGTCAGTTCCTTTTCATATAGGCTAAACATTCTTGGTAATATGGAGTCAAATTATAGAAGATGGGTCACTGGTCTCTTGGCCTAGGTGTATGGAGTTAGCAGGTAATACGATTTCTAAATTTAAGTACTACCAACTGGCAAGCTGTGAAGAAAGTAGAGACAAGGAGAAATATCTGGGAGGGAAGATTGCTGCAGAGGTCGATTTTTCAGAAGGAGGTGGCCCTGTGGTACTGGATTGTAATCGAGGCAAGGGAAAAGTCTCCTTCCCTTCCCGTGAGGAGGTGGGGGAAGGATCTGCCTACCTTGGATGGTTTTCATCTCTGGCAAGATTCAATTACTTTCTTTGGGGTATAGTCAAATCAGCTTCTTTAAAGAAGAATCATTTGTTTACCCTACACTGGGTATATTGGTCGCCGGAAAGGATAACAGCTATGGGAAAGGTTAAGAAGAACTGCCCTCGATGTGCTGAGGAGAAGGCAAATGATATCCACATGTTCTTGTTGTGCCAGAAATTGGGCTCCTTCTGGAACCCCGTAGAAAGGGTGTTAAAGAAGATAGTTTGTTCGGAGCTGGAGTTGAGCCTACCAGTGATAATCTTTGGGGGGCAGGACAAGGAAAGCCTAAACAAGTTGCTAACTAGGCAACAAACCCACTTGCTTTTTGTCTTAATATTATTAGCCAGACGAGAAATCTGTCTTAAATGGGTATCTTCATCTGCCCCTACTGTACAGGAATGGGGGAGGTCAATCAATAAAATGAGCTGTTTAGAACGTAGTGGTTCATTAAACAAAAGAGATGAGTTTTGTCTCCTTTGGGAGAACAGTTGTCAAGAGATAGGTTTTTAGGAGTATTGGTAGAATGAAGTCCTATGATTATGTAGTCCCACAAAAGATGCCACCGGTCTTCGGACTGTGTGGTACGGTCCTTAGACTGGTGATGTTTTGAGAGGACCCGCAATTATATTTAACATCATTTTGGCTGAATATGGCAAGAGGTTGGGGGGCGTGCTGGGAGGGGGAGACCAAAAGAGTGCAAGGGTGTCTCCTCCACTAGGCACTAGCCCACGGCCCCCTTAGCTTGAGTGGAAACTTATGAGGAGAAAAAAAATAATAATAAACATTATTTTTGTCTGAAATGTTTGTAGCTGTTAATGTGTTTCATAATTGTAGACCAAAGTGCTTGTGGCACGTCACGGACATTATTTTGTGTCATACCACAAGATACAGTAGCACTGGATTGTATTGACCCTGTGATCAAGGACTTTTGCTCTGCCATCTGTCTGGCAGTTGCATTCCATAAGGTGGGCTTCCTTTTGAGAGCTAGGGGAGAGCTGATGACATCAACCATATCCATGTTTGGGTAATAAATAGGGCAATGTCTGATATGCAAATAAAGAAAAGTACACTGTTCCAGATAGAGAGAAAAACAGTAGCGAAAGGAGGGTCCTATTTTCAGGAGCACAAACCTCACACACCCAAATGGGTGTCATGCTTCATCATTGGAATTGCTCCTCGTCAGACTGGCGCTGCAATGTCTGACGGGCACCACCCCGAATGGGGGGGCTCTTTGCCGGAGTTCTTATCTGGGATGATGCCAAGATCCTAAGTGTGTGTGTAAAGTTAGGAGATCAGAAGAAAGAAATATAAAATTGACTCACTGAACCTAGAGAAGGGCAATATTTCAGTCACTCACACTAGTATGGGAATGCTAATCCTAACTGTCGCCCGTCCCCATTAGGGATCGTGCTACATGGGACTGAGACGGACCAATGGTCAGGTGTATACCTCCTTGTTAAGGGTTCCTCCTGCCGGCGGGTGACCTACCCGGGTCCGCATCTCCCGAAACTCAGAAATATTGCCCTGACAATTTCAGGTATTAGTTTTTTCATATTTTTCATTAATAGGAGATACATCTAGTCTATTTTTGGTCCTGAAGAAGCGTCACTGGACCCGTTTGTGCCTCTGGGAGACGCGAAACATGTTGACCTTCACAAGGGATGACGTGGAAATTCCCCACCCCTTTGTCCTAGAGTGATTGATCATTAACTCTATTTCACTCTCATGGTTTTTAACCTTGGCCTCTGTCCTATATTTTGACTATTAAATAGGCGTCTTCTCTAGGTTCAGTGAGTCAATTTTATATTTCTTTCTTCTGATCTCCTAACTTTACACACACACTTAGGATCTTGGCATCATCCCAGATAAGAACTCCGGCAAAGAGCCCCCCCATTCGGGGTGGTTCCCGTCAGACATTGCAGCGCCAGTCTGACGAGGAGCAATTCCAATGATGAAGCATGACACCCATTTGGGTGTGTGAGGTTTGTGCTCCTGAAAATAGGACCCTCCTTTCGCTACTGTTTTTCTCTCTATCTGGAACAGTGTACTTTTCTTTATTTGCATATCTTTAGGGAGGCTGTACACTGGACCATTATCCCTCCCTATCCCTCTGTTTATTATTATTTCAATGTCTGATATGTCCATCCCATGTTCTAGGGGTCTGTACCAGTACATTTGGTGGCCTACACAGTCTGATATGGTAATGTCTGAATTTCTACATTTCTTGACAGCCTATGTGCTTAACAATGTAATAAAATCTATTCTGACACAAGACACTTGTATGTATGTGTTGGTGTGTAATGGTTGTAATCCTGAGCTGGATACTGTGTACATGCAACATATCCCTGCTTGTACAAATATCTTGTATCTTCATTGTATGGTTCACATGGTCTTACATATCTACAAAGCTAAATGTGAATTTTAAGACAGTAGACAATGAGGTTATGACGGTGAATTTATTACAATGCTAATACAGAAAATAAATTTGGGACATAAAGAAAGAAACAAAAATGTAAAGTGAAGGGGTCAGTCATAGTGAATGAAATCATTGGAGAAAATGCCACACCACTGGAAGTCCAAAGTCCAGAGTATTCCTCCCATTGGAATGTGGTTCAGGATCAGTCCACTGAGTGTATGTTTGACACACAAAGGAGGACAGTAAGAAAGAGGTTTCTTGCTGGCAGTGGTGGGTGTCTTGCCATCCGCACCTCCTGGATTCTTGCATGGACATCCCTGCTTGTGACAGGGGGATCAGCTGCTGCAGAGGCAGGGGTTTCTGAGGGTGGTTGTGCCTCTGGCAGGGCCTCCCTTCCTGTGGCTGCTACAGATGTATTTGGGCTTGAGGTAGTTGGCCCACAGGAAGGGGTGGATGGCGGTGATAAAGCCCTGCTCAGGGTTGTGTGGATGTCCCTCAGCACCCCTGTTAAGGTGCCCATGTTGGAATTGTGGTCAACCAATGTTTGGATCA
This sequence comes from Pleurodeles waltl, assembly GCF_031143425.1. Lineage (NCBI taxonomy): Eukaryota > Metazoa > Chordata > Amphibia > Caudata > Salamandridae > Pleurodeles > Pleurodeles waltl. The sequence goes on from NC_090442.1 coordinate 636,211,173, forward strand.
TGTCTCCCTGCAGCTGTTTAATTTTCTGTAGTTCAGTTAACACCAGGCCCATCTCGTCTTGGGACTCCTAATAGACCCCCAAGTCGTGGCTGATGGTATTCTAGTCAACAGCATCCCAGTGGCCTCATTCTGCTGGCCCACAGCTTCTCTCCCATGCACCCTACCCCCACGAGCCTGTGCCCTTGGCACGGGGTGCCCTATTCAACTGGGTTCTGGACCCTCAGATTCAGGAGTGTTGAGTTACATATCAGGATCGAGGGCTGGGGGTACAAGATTATTGACACTGAAGGTACACAGGTACACAGGTTGGGGGGGGGCGCGTTGTCTGTGAGGTTGACGCAACAGGGGTGGGAGGTGTCATTGTGGGGACAATCAGACTCACTGTTGTCATCTGACCAGGTTGCCCAGATGTGCCAGGATAGTCCTCCATGTCCACAGGTCCAGGAGTATCACCATCACTAAGGGCTTCATCCGGGACTGAAGTGTGAGTCTGATCAGTGGACGAAGTCTGCCCAGGGGCTGTGCCAGATCGACCTGTTGAGAAAGAGAATACATTGTTATTGAGGGAAGTGTGACATCTACCTCCAAAGGTTTTGTGTTACAGTAAATAGAGACATTGGACATTTTTAAGTGGTATGTTAGCCTATTGTGCCATGTTACCATGGTATTGGAGTATTTGACATGATGTGTGAAGCTTGCCTAAACTATTAGACTCAAGAAGCTCATCAGAAGTGCTGATCAGTTGCACTTTGGATGAGAGAATGATAGTGACATCTTGCCAACAGTGAAGCCAAAACAGTGGATAGGTAATGGGTGCATTGGACCAGTCGAAGGACTCTTTGAGTGTAATACAAGCAAACACACAACTTTGTTGTATCGGTATCAGCAGTCATCATCTGTGCAGTGCTGTCAATGTGTTTGCTGCCAATACCATTTTCTGATGCAGCTTAAGGCTTCAGGAATACTTGGTGTACATATTTGATAAGGTGTCATTCCTGTCCTCAATAGTTTAATCTTGGGATACCAGGTCAAGATGGAGCTAGGTAGGCAGGCACATCTCTGAGTTGAGAATGATCTATATATTGCTCACTCCGAGTTGAGTAAACCTCATTTGAGAGATAACAAACAGATGTATTTGGGCAAGTAAACACCGGGCTGGTGGTTGGAGTCATAGAAACAGGACTTCATGAGAATTGCAGTCAGGTCACTCCCTCTACTTCACACAATAGACAAATGGTATACTACCAGGTGAGTCAACTTCATTTTAGAGTTACCAAACAGGTGTAAATGGGCAAGTGAACAGTGGGCTGGCGGTTGGAGTTACAGAAACATGGCATTTTGGGGTTTACAGTTAGGCCACTCCCTCTACTTCACACACTAGACAAATGGTATACTCCCATGTGAGTAAACTTAATTTGAGAGTCAACAGACAGGTGTATTTGGGCAAGTGGAACTGGGCTGGTGGCTGGGGTTACAGAAACAGGGCCTATTGGGCTTTGCAGTCTAGTCACTCCCTCTACTTCCCAACACTAGACAAATGGTATACTCCCAGGTGAGTAAACAGCGTCTGAGAGATTACAGACAGGTATATTTGGGCAAGTGAACACTGGGATGGTGGTTGAGGTTATAGAAACAGTGCCTCCTGGGAGTTACAGTCAGGCCACTCCCTCTACTTCCCAACACTAGACAAATGGTATACTCCCAGGTGAGTAAACAGCATCTGAGCGATTACAAACAGGTGTATTTGGACAAGTGAACACTGGGCTGGTGGTTGGAGTTAAAGAAACAGGCCCGCCTGGGAGTTGCAGTCAGGCCAATCCCTCTACTTCACACACTAGATAAATGGTATACTCCCAAGTGAGTAAACTTCATTTGAGAGTTACCAAACAGGTGTATTTGGGCAAGTGAACACTGAGCTTGTAGTTTGGAGTTACAGATACACACTAGACAAATGTTGGGTATTACATATGTGTTGCCAGACTACATTTAGGTTGGAGTATACATTTATATGCTGAGATATACTATGAGTACTGGGATGATTTTTTGATATTGAAACACTTCCAGGTACCATTCCAACTTATGGCACGTGATGGGCCCTGATAGCTGTGATGTTAGGTCCAACAATACACATTGACCGTTTTACATCTCAGATACTCTGGGTACTTAATGTTAGTAATGTCAATGAATGACAGTGGCAAATGCTGAGCTGTGAGCATGCAGGACATTGCAGTTTTGCGACAGTTTTTGTGTGTTAACTTACCAGACTCCACTCCCCAGGAATTCCTGACAAGCCCTAAGGATGCAGGATGTCCAAGATCCTCTCCTCCCAGAGAAAGAGTTGGAATGGGGCACTGTTAGGGCCACCACCAGTCTTGTTGACTTCCATCTTTTGCCTGGAAGCCAGGGAATGCACCTTGCCCCTCCGGTCATTACACCTCTTCCTCATGTCCTCCTTTGTGCACAGGGTGGTGCCTACAGCGTTCACTCTGTCGACGATCGTTTGCCACAGTTCCATTTTCCTACTGAGAGGAGTGTACTGGAATTGGGCTCCAAACAGTTGTGGCCCTACACTTATGATTTTATGACTCTCCATTCATCCTCTGAGAAATGGGGACTTTTGGGACATGACATGTTAGAAAATTAAAGTGGGTGACAGGGAGTTACTTATAAAAGAAAAGTGATGTAGGGAGTAAATAGAGAAAAGTGTTTGAAAGGGGTTTAAGGAATTGTAAAAAAAAAAAAGGGGGGGTGCCTTATCTCTGAACAAAACCAAATCTTAGTTGCAGTGGAGATGCCAAGGATCATGGTCTGTGAAGAGGTGCGTTTTATAATGTGATTTGCAGGAGTGTCCACTGGGCCCATAATTGTCAGCTGTGTTGTTTTTGAAATCATCCAATGGGCACTTGGATGCACTTGGCACTGTTGGATGCACTTGGGACTGTTGCTTCGCTGAAGTCTTACCGCAGTGGTTGACCACCATTGGCTAACTGCTGCAAGGGGACTACTATGTGGGCTGTGTGTTTGTAATCGGCTTGACGGTTGGCAGTGGCACTAATGGTGCCGAAGTGCAGACCGCCAAGATAGCAGACCGCCGTACCGCTGGCGGTCAGCACTTTGGCTTAGCGGGCGGCGGTTATGCCTGTATACATCGTATTATGGTGGTCTGGGGACTACCGCCGCAGCAGTCTATTTGGAACCCCGCCTTGGCAGTCTACCAGTCTGACCGCCAAACTCATAATCAGGCTCTAATATTTAAGCGTGGTTTAGTAAGTGAGAGATTCAGACTCTCTTTGCCCCTTGTTCAGAGTGAACCATTTTCGGGGGTACAGGCTTCATACCTTCTATATGGCTTTATGCTACTGCACCTCTCTTGAACAGATATTCTACTGAAGCTTCGTTTGCTAATCTTTCTCAGAATATTCCTTTAGTATTAGAATAGTTTAGGAGCTAAATTCAATTGTGAGGCAAGAGAACTTAATTTTAGAATCTAGACATCACATACGTCTCCTTATTTTCTGCATTGTTCCTATTAAAGTCTTGGTCTTTTATTTGTTGCTTTGATTTAATATTGTGTAACGTCTTAATTCTCCATTGGTGATTTTGTATATCTGTACTATGGTTTTGAGACTCACCTATATAACTTTGGCTTCTAGTCTGTAATAAAGCCCTTTGAAACTTTCATTTGGACTGAGGTTTAATGTGTGACTATTCAGTTGCACTGTAATTGATTTTAATGATTGTGCAAAATTATTTCTTCACCCCTCGCAACAGAGAAGAAAAGATTAATCGGACCCCAGATAAAAAGTTAGGGCCCTGTGCTGGAGCATCCCTAACGTCACTGCAGTAAACATTTGGACCCATTGTTAGGGGGTCTGCTTTAAGAACACCCCTGGGTCAACTGCGTGGGATGAGTTTTCCTACCCACAACATAACATTCCTCCTCCTCCACCGAAAATATCAAACACAATTGAATATAACACTGAAAAGGAAAAATATGATGTACTTTCAAATAAAGACAGTGAAAAGAGAGATAGAAATAGACAGAGAGAGAGAGAGAGAGAGAGAGAGAGAGAGAGAGAGAGAGAAAGAGAAAGAGAAAAGTCTAAGCACATGTCTACAGAAAACAATGCTTCTAGCCAATACAGCTGGCCATCATCTTCAGCCATAGTTCAGTTCAGTACAAAATCCTTCAATCAAGAAGACCTCACAAGATACAAGTCGAAGATGGTATTTCTTTGTCCCTAGTCGCCTATGGTTTTCACATGCATTTTCTGGTCCTGCCCGCTGCAGGCCAGCATCAGGAACTGATGGCAGGTTTGTACTGTCTTTTCTGACACCTTTGTCGGCATCTAAAGCACTTGCCAGGGATTGGCATCCATCCGCCACCTAAGAGTGTGTCATGGCTGGACTAAACACCAGTCATCTTGGATGCCTGGGCAACAGGTACTCATTGTCATTACCCACATACTCCACTGGGGGCATGTTGAGACTCCTTACTGGCCTGTTTACAGTTGGCTTGTAGAGCTTGAAAAAGGATATGTTCCTCGTGATGGTTTCTCTGGACTTCTGGGCTGTTACCATGGTCCCTTTTGCAGATCACACTCTCCAAGGATCAATCCCAAATGGCAACAAGAACTTACTCCATGGATGTCTATTCTTTTGTAGTGTTCTTGACCAGCACCAGATCACCAATTTTGATAGGGTTCTATTTGGTGCATCTGGCCTGGGACATTCAATCATTTTGCTTCTGGCATTGATGGAGAGCTTCAGCCCCTTGGTTTCGGAGTGTTGATGGTTCTTCCACCTGAGGAATGTTGTCACCCACTGTCCGGTTTAGGGTTTGGTCCGTGTGAGCTATGAATGGTTGGCCGTGAAGATAGATGTGGAAATGACGGCAACCCCAGTGCAGTACGATGGTTTCCTTTCCAATGTGGGAGTAATACTGTTCAGTCTGCTAAGACACAGCTGGCATAGACCACTGGAGCCCAGTCACCATTGCTTTCTTTTTATGAGAGTACAGCCCCTAAATCAGTAGCGCTCAAATCTACAGACAGTTCCAACTCACAGCTGTGATCAAAGTAAACCAGGGTGGTATCTGCCGACAAAGCTTGTTTTGTTGCCTGAAAAGCCTCTTCTTGGTCAGGCCCCCAACACCACGTTGCATTGGCTTTTGTCAGTTCTCTCAGAGAGGGGGTGAGATTGGTCGAATAGCTGATGAAACGTTCACAGTATGTGACCATACCTCAAAAACTTTGTATCCCAGTGACCGTTGTGGGCGCCGGTGCTGACTGAATGTCATGGACTTTCGTGGGGTCTGGCATCACCCCATCTTCTGAGAATCGGTACCCAAAGAGTGCTATTTCTCTCTGGAGCAAGGCACCTTTTTCTCAGTGAAATGTGAGACCATTTTCTCTCAACCATTGGAACGTAGCTCTCAGGCGGTCAAGGTGTTCTTCCAGCATAGGGGCATGCACCAGAATGTCATTACTGATATTGAAGACCCCTTTAAAGCCAGCCTAAACTCCTCTGTTCATGTCTTGAAATACTTCTGCCGCACTTGACACTCCAAAACTGAGGAGCTTATACCTCAGCAGGCCCACATGGGTGGAGAAAGTGGTGATTGCTCGACATTCTGGGGTTAGCATTAGCTGGTAGATCCATCTTCGAAAACCCCCTCGAGCCACTCACTTTTCCCGTGATGTTGTCAACAGTGGGAGTCAGGTGACATTGGCGCTGGCTGGACAGATTAGGTAGGTGTATGTCGATGCATATTCTGACTTTGCCTGGCTGTTTCGGTTTTCACACCACCACGATCAAGGATACCCATGGGGTTGGACTCTCAACTTTCTCGATGATGTCGCCCTGCTCCAATTTTTTTAATTTATCCTTTACCTTTCGCTGCAGGTTGCAGGCCACCCTATGATGTTTCAGTGCAATAGGCTAAATCGAGTTGTTGATGTGTAGGTGCATGAGACGGTCTTTGAGGCACCCTATACCTTCAAACAAGGGTGACAACTGAGCCAACAGATCATCTGCACTTTCTTGGTGTACGCTGAAAGTTAAAGAGACTAGTTGGAGGCATTCTGCCATCCGGCAGCGTTACAGCATCACCAAACCATCTTTGATGACGTACACTTTGGCATGAGTCGAGTGAGATTCATGCTTAATCTCCATGGGAACACCCCGGCCAATGGGAGCAGGGTTGTTGATCCATATGTGAATACCTGGGTGGAGGTGGGATGCAGGGCTGGTCGTATTGGGAGTGTCTTCAACACTGGCTGCACCAAAATGTTAATTGAGGCTCCGGTGTCGATCAATTCCTTGATGGCCTGCGAGGAGGATGTTGCATTTTGGAATGTGTTTTCTAGGATGCCCACCAAGTCGCCTAGCATGTATGACATGAACAGCTCCTTCTATATCATCATGGTGCAGGTCTTCCTCATCTTCCGGAATGCTCGGTATGTGCATAGCGTTAATTGGCTTTGGTCTTTCTCCCTTTTGAGGTGTTGAAGATCAGCACACTTTTGCAAAATGATTCGGTTTGTTGCATGCTAAACACCTTTTTCCTTGTGCAGGACAGGGCCTCTGGTGTGGGTAAGGTCCTCCACATCTGTAACATGTCTTGGGAGCTGAGTCAGACCTGGGGCGTGGTTTCTTCTTATCTGTAGTTCCTCAGTTACCGCATTAATGGGCTCTGTCTTCACCTGGCATTGCAATGCCGTTCCTGGTGTGCTACTTGCACTTTGGATAGTTCTGAGGTCCGGCCCAATGTCAGCATGTTTGCCATGGACATCCCTGGGACCTGGAGAATGTTTTCTCTTAATTTGACCAAAAGACAATGAATTGAACTCAAATCTCATCATTCACATCCAGCAATGTGAAGGTGCAGAATAAATCATTCAGGTGAGCATAGAAGGTGTCTACTGATTTCTCGGATAGTTGTCGAGCTTGGCGCAGCAAAAATCACTCTTAATCTGGGTTTGCAAGTGGTTCCAAGTGCTCAGTTAAGGCCTGTTTCAGCATGCCATATGTGAAAGGCAGTCCAGCTTCTGTGACAGATTTTCATAGCTTGTGAATGGCCGCCCCTCCCAAGTGCAGAAGCATGGGAAACAATCTATCATGGATCAGATCCACCGCCACAAAGTATGTCTCCAGGTGCTTAATGCAGTCTTTCCATATCACTGCTTGAGCAGACGGGGGACAATCCACCACGACAGGCTCTAGGGGAGGTATTGATGCCATGGTAGAATATATAGCAGGCCTGGTTCCGACGTTCTGTCACTGTTGAGTGACAAGTGTCAGGGCCTTTGAGTCTGTGCAAATGCAGTGTGTTTGTTAAGGATGTAGCACATGCACCCCTCCCCCATCAACTGTAGTTCCAAAAGCGCAAGCAGATGTGAGCAGAAACGCATGGCACCACACCAGGCTGAGGTATGGCTGATAGGAAGCAGAGCAGATGAGTCCTCCACTGGGGAAAACTCTTGATGCTAAATTGATGGCCCCTTTTCCGCAGTATGAGACACTCCCTGGGCAGTCAAAAGTGTGAAAACAGCAGGCAGGGCGACATGACCAAGAATGTCCATGCGTACAGAGGAGCAAAAAGGAATGTGTAAGCACCACCACAGGTGCACCGCCGTGGACAGCAGGACCTGTTAATGCAGGCTGGGAAGGGCAGGATACGTGCGTGTGACCTGCCACACAGATGCGGTCAGGAGCAGCAGAGCAGGACACCACAGAGAACAGTGCGCACAGATGGTTTGCACACCAAGGCAGTGGAGAAGTGGGAGACGCTCCCCAGCTGACCAGCAGGAGTGCATGAGGCTGCCGGAAAAAGAGGCAGAACACTAGGCATCGGGTCACAGGCCTCCTCGCTGCTAGTAGTTGGAGCCTGCAAAGTGGGCCAGGAACCCACTGCGAGGCAGCAGCATAAATGACACACAAACCAGGGTATGTGGTGTAACAGTGACCTTGAGGCATATGCGCTGGGCGGCTTTATTTCTTTTGCCCCTGACGTCACCATGGTAAGCATTCGGACCCATTGTCAGGGAGTCTGCTTTAAGAACGCCCCTGAGTCAACAGCATGAGATGGATTGCCCCACCCACAACATAGGCCCCAGTGCAGAGGAGATAGTGAGTGGGCTCATATATGGAAGATCTGCGTGGTCGGTTTGTCTGGTATTGAGGAGTAGCATTTTGTGAGGCCCACTCAAAGTTCTTTCCCACCTGTGGGCCTCCAAGGCATATATTTAACACTGGCAGCAACAATTCAAAATAATTAAAGAGGTTAGTCCAAGTCTGACTTTAGCATGTGGTGGGCCTCTTTTCTACTGGGGGCTCTGCCTGTGCATACGACCCTCTGCTGCTTTAGAGAACTGTAATTCTTAGAAAGGTGGAATCTAGAGAAATCTATTTGCCTAAGGATGGGAAAGGGGCTACCAAGCTGGAGTGTGTTACTTTTGGTAGCTCTTTCACTTATCTTCCCCCCATAGCTGACAGTGTGGAGGCCTCCATTTGCACTCAGCATTGTGGTTGATCATGGTAGGATGACTGATGATGTAATCCAAAGTATTGATCCTCCTTTCATACTATAGAAGAGAGCCATATTTCAGAAATGTAAGCCGGCATGAAGGTGCTACATAATAGTGGTCAGGAGGTGCTTCACCCTACCGTTCCTTGGAGGATAGAGGGGCACACCTGCCTCACCAACATATGTATAATAGGCATACCAGAAAGGGCAGATGCACTGAACAGTTCCTAGAGGCCATTACAACTATGCCAAAGAACTCTCATCCTGCTTTGTCATTGAAAAGGTGCATAGATCGCTGATAAAGTGAGCAACCTCCTCCAGTGGTCCTTCGGTGATCATTCACTACTGGTTTCTTCAGCTCCAGGTACTGAGTCACTGTTTTGAAAATAATGAGTGAAACAAACTGGACCTTATAGGACATTTCCTGTCAAGTTCTTTCTAGAATACACTAGGCTAATTCAGAAGCAAAGAAAAGTATTTAAAGAAATAAAGAAATAATTGAGGATGATGCAACAGTGATATATCATTCTTTTTACGGAACAATTGAAAGTCATGCACAACCCCAAGCCTTCCTTCTTCATCAGCAGAATCGTTATGGAACTTAGTGGCAGATGTAAAGACCTGAAAAGGCCATGAAGTAACAATCCAATAGGCTGAACGACTTGAGATCCCTAGGCTGCTTAATCACAAGACAGGTAGAAGAGAGATCCGCATACGAAAAAAATCCCTGTGCTCTGGGGAGATTTCTTGATGGGTGAGAAGATGGGAATAGAAGTTGAAGAGAGCAGTATAGATTCGGAACATGTATGAGACCAAAGGAGTGCCAGGGAAAAAGATCTTCAGCTATGGGCTCCCCCTTTAATATGTTGACTAGTGTGAGTACGGTGTCCCTGCAAATTCTACACCCCAAATAGATTACCTCAACTGCACACCCAGATGTTGATGGATGAGAGACGGTGTTAAACTTCAATTTCTTGAAGCATTGTGTCCCTGAGTTAAGACACCTGCCAGCACACACAAAAATACAATCAACTAAGAAAGGGCCTACTCATTGAGTTTTAGATAATTGGAATACATTTTGGAGATTGATTAAAAAAATTCAAATAGTATGATACAGAGATAAAAAATTAAAATTGCAAAAGTCACTGTCATGAAGGCTGTCAGTAAATAAGGCATACAAAATAAAGTGCATAGTCAGAAAAAAAATCTAAGGGGCCTATGTTTTAATTTTCCATATAGTCGTTACCTATTTGCTCATTTTTGCGAATCGCAAATTGGAAATCACAATTTGGAATGGATGAAATAATTCAAGGTTGAATTGGAGAACCGTATTCATTTGGGTTTGCTACTTGGGTAGTCGCAAATAGTGATTACCTAAATAGCGATTTACCTCTCAAATAGAGAATGATACCTCTGCTCCTGCCTGATGACATCACATCCAGGAAGTAGTTCACTAGTGAACAGTGGAGAGGATTGCTGCTGCAAGTGTGCATGAGAATATATTCGCAATCTCACTGAGGGTTTTCCATCAACCCCATAAAGTTATTGAAAATATCAAAAAGGATACAGACAAGAAGGCTTGGGCCAGAAAATAAAAATGAAAATTTCTGAAAAAGAACTGTAGATACTTCCAGAGGAATGTGCCTCTCGTTGTGATTAAAAGCATCCCTTGCTGAGTCTACAAAAAATATGGAAGGCACTGCAGCAGAAAATGAATGCAGTGAGAATCACACAGTTATCCATTGATGAAATCTGTAAAAAAATGGTATGACCTCAGATCCAGGACAAAGGAGAAGGTAGCAAACCATCTTACTGAGGTCAGAGAACTGCAGGAGGTACACACACTGTCCCACCTGCCACTGCACTTGAGGAACTTGTGGAGGCAACTTTGCAATCAGTCGGTGGAATTCTTTGGCACAATTGACACATCAGAGATTCCGGGCACCTCTCAAGGTAAGTTTACTACAAGCCTCTAATAACTAAACCAAATACTTATTAGGCTTAGCATAAAAACATGAAATATAACATAGGTTATATAAATGTGTGTATATCAAACAACAATTATGTATGAAATATGGCCCATACACAAATTGCAGTAAAATTAAATAACCCTTGCACAATCACAGTGCATCATGGTAGATGTAGTACATTCAATATAGGCTGATGTGATTTTTCCAAAGTTTATTTTTTCAACACAACAAAACTAAAAGCACATTACTTAGCCATCATACAGAGAATAATAAAGATTCAATTTTCAAACATATATCAATGCCCATGGGAGTGATGTTTCTGAAGAAGAAGGAATTGAGGATTCTCAAGTGCATCTTGATGAGACACTGGACAATTAGAGCCATGAAAAGGTGGGTAATATAAAATGTACAAATGTGGGAGGGGGTGTAGTTGAATGATCTCCTCAAACTCCCAGCACCAAAGCCAGAAAAAGGTGTGTCTTGTTGCTGGCCGGCGTCACTGGCGTGGGGGAAGTGCTGCCGTGGTCTGGAACATCAGGGGATCCTCCAGGCCCACTTTGAGACTCTGGGGACCTGGGACAGGGTGTTCCATGCCGCTGCTTTGTGGAGCAGCTCTGAAGAGAAGGTGGGAGGAGCTATGGAGCTGCGGACAAGTTAGCAGCAGCAACAGGAGGTGAGGAGCCTACTGAGAAGGCTGAGGCATTTGGTGGGGTACCAGCGGTAGGCCACAGAGCAATACGGCCTTGGTGACAATGGCCACTGCTGTGAGAGATAGGCTGGCACAAGCCTGGTGGAGATGCCCCTGTCGGACAAGAGGAGGCGGGAGGTGGACCGAGACAGCATATGGGCCGCACCGAATAACGGCTTGGGCATGCGTAAGTGGATCTGCCATCGGCCAGATGAGAGGACGAATGAGGCAGAGACAGATGGTCTGTGGGGCTGTAACAAATACCTGCTGGGGTACTCCTGAGTGGATTTGCCATTGGATGGGCAAGAGGAATCCGACTGCCCCTTGCTTGGAGTGGGCGTCCATTCGGGTAAGTGGGTTGGTGCACCACAGGATGCTGGAGACTTCTGCTGATTGGCAGAGAACGTTCATGCCTGGGAGGGGGCCTCATTTTTCTGCGCACTTTATGTGGGCCTGGGAGGGACCTGAAGGGGGTGACTCACTGGTAAGGTGGGAGGTTGTTGTGAAGATACTAAGCACACCGAGATAATCATCATTATAATTAAACGTATTTATTGTAAGTTAAAAGATAACAAGGCTCATCAACACGACTCCTCGCTCTCTCCTCTTCTTGAGCTAACCGCCCGTGCGTTCTAGTTCGTCATCATCTATCCTACCCCAACATTCTACATTCTAAATTATGACAACAACTTAACTGAATAATATGTACAACATTGTACAATAGAGGTCTTATCCTGACTGCTCGTGCTGTCTGCTGACTCCTTCCATGGGCAAACGGGGTGGATGGCACTGGGTCCTCCGCTGAAGGACCATGAGGGCTCGGAAGTGGTAGCGGTACTGGAAACATTGAACCTTACCTAGAGTCTAGGACTGCACTGGTTTTCACCCTGGGGTTCACAACTGCTGCCAAGCCAGGGAGGTCCCCTGGGACTAGGATACAGACGATAAGGCAGACCAGACATTCTCTGGTGACCATAGATAGATATACTATGCCCCAGTTGCCCTTGCCGATGGAGAACTGGCCCCATATGATGCCGGATCCCCCGGATAACCTCACGCTGCTAGAGGGCATACAATCATCATGCTTAGCACTGGAGAGCAGGATTGGCAAGGTCAGTGTGGATGTGGCCCTCCTGCTCCAGGACTTCTGCAATGTGACAGGTAGAGTGACAGGCATTGATGACCACATCTCTGAGTTGGATGACTCCATGGCCACACGGAAGGTCGAGGTGGCATCTTGGATACTGGAGCATTAGGTGGAGGACACCTAATACTTGGTGCGATGGAGTAACTTGCACTTCACTGGTTTTCCCGAGGGCGTGAAGGGGACTGAACCTGAGCAGCGGCGGGAGGCTGGATCACCTTGATTGAAGGCCTCCAAGGTGGAGGGGTCTAGCCTGGACCAGAATCTGGATGAGTCCCCGACTGTACTTCGTAACTCTTAGCATTATTATACTGGCCAACAATTACTTATCCTTATTATTGTTCCTGGGTCCTGGGTGATCCAAAGCCGATATGTCCACATAGTGTAGGTTTTCCCTGTTGTGGGTTTAAGTTGAATGAGGTAGTAGGAGAGGATTGTGGGTAATGTCTAGGGATGAGAGGGGCATGCTGGCCTCAGTTTATGTTTCATTTGGGACACAGGTCAGACTGCAGGTCAGGAGTCACCCATCACTTCATGGTGTGCAAGCCAATCTGGTTGTAAGTCTGGATGGGGTACCTGATGTGCCACAAAGGTATACTCCCTTCACCCCAATGTCCATAACCCAACATGACGAGATTCATGGTCATGACATGGAATATCAATGGATTTGTTGATAAGATAAAGAGGAGATCGGTCCTGAGCTTCGCATGGTGACATACGCCAGAGATATTAACGCTTAAGGGCACTCACCTGTGTTTTGTAGACATTTTAGCTATAATTTTACACACATTATTTTAGCAAACTAGGCCTGCCCCTGTGCACTTTACCCAAGGGGAATCTGAAGGGCAGAATTAGAGCTTAACATGCTGTTCTCTAGCATAGCCTAGGTCGGAACTATCTCTACAAACTCTAGTGACAATATTGTAGTGTTATTCTTGTGTTTTACTTTTCTTGTCACAATCTTAATCCTAATGTGTTTCATCACCCTAGTTATTGCTATACCTGCTTTATTATCTAAGATGCAGTTACTTCAATAAAACCTTATTGAACCTTACTCTGCCTCTGATTGTCCTTGCATATGTGAGACTAATGTAACTTAGAGAAACGGATGAGATCTGAGTGACCACGATTTCCCTGAGGAGTCATGTATGTCATGCGCCAGTTGCCTCAATCATCCCTGCTCTTGGGTGGAGATGAGGCACTGCTAGTTAGCCAGAACAAACCTGGATTGGCCGACAGGTGTCACATGGTGCGGGATAAGACTTAGTCCCCCACAGTGCAGGTGATTCTGCTGCCCAAATTCAATAGTCTCATTAAGATAATGAAAACCTATGTGCCATGGCGCCGCCAACGTTTGGTCTGGAACTAATTTTTCGGGTCCTCCTGAGTATCTCTGTCTCACTACATGCAAAGACACCTCAGTACTGTTACGGAGACGTCTGTGGTATGGAGGATTTTTCCTCCTCAGCTAGGCAGGAAGTACCTAACTAATGCTGTAGGTTGTTCAAGCTTGAACTCTAAAGGAATAACCCCCATTTGATGCGCTTATCTCTGAACTAAATTTACCATTCACCATGGCAAACCTGCAACGGGTAGCAATTGCAGTCAATATGCGACCACCCCTTACTGCACATTTATTGGCATATGGTCTAACGGCCCAGGGAGGTCCAGTTACATTTGTCGTTGAAGCTCTTGCAGCATACAGAAATTTTCTATTCTTGGGTAACAATTCCGGCAGTTGATGGGAACACATTTCACCACTATACACCTGCAAACATGCAAGCACAATATAGAGCATATGCATATTTGGAAATACCTCTATCTTATCAAGACCATATTAATTGGCTTGATGGCGCCCTACCACATATAGTCCTACACATTAAGTTAAGTTCTCCAAGTAATGATGGTCCTACCTGGCCTTTATTGGCCACCTATACACCGCACACTGATGCAGCAATCTTGACGGTAGCTGAGGTTCGCCGCTTATATGCTGAACTTACGGCAATATATGGACTATTAGTACTGTTTGTATTGCAAAAATTAAATACAAACCCAGCATGTGCTGCCCCGGCACAACCACATGCAGCAACGTCAGATATTAATCCTGCAACTGTACATTTGATTATGGGTAAGGTACCTGCCAAACGGGAAGAGATTCTGTTTCGGTTAGCTCAAAAAATAAATGCCCTAGAAGCAGTATTTCCCAATACGGGGCCTCAGGATAAGCATAGAATATTAACTATATGCTTGCCATTTGGGATGGTTCCCACAGTAGATAACTGCAATACTTGGGGCACAGTATTTGCCATGCTCTATACTACTGCACACAGTACACCAAAACTCGCCAGTCTTCCGGAAGTGTTAAAACAAATTCAAGATGAATACAGGGCTGCCCCGGCCCTAGACTTGGGGATGCAACTCATGGACAATTTTGCCACTGTATCTTCAATTATATTAAGTAACCTTACAGGGGAGGCAGTTGCACTAGCAGGATCAAGAACACGAGCTGCCAAAGATTATCGGGAAAACCTACTCTAGTATTGGTCGAGATAGTCTGGGTGCCAGACCCATGAAACCACAGATTCAGGGTACATCTAATAAAGATTCTACCAAGTAAGCACCTGAGGGTTCTAAAAAATGCTGGGATAAAAAACAACAAACACCTAAAAATGAAAGGGGAGACTCAGCACTCGGAGACCCCTCAGAATAGGTATAGTCCCAGAAATAGAGATAATATAAAAACGCCTGACAGATATCAATATACTGATACACGCCATTCTCGTTCCTTTCGGGACTCACTGGAAAAACGCAGTGAGAGAAGTGGGCAGTCAGAGCGAAGAACTGAGTACGTGAAACCGAGACAGGAGTCACAATGCTCTACAGAGGTTTTTGTTAAAAAAGCAGACACACTTCCCCAACACAAACCCCAATTTAAAAAGAAAAAAGAGGCAGCAGTTGCAATTTGTCATGCCACTCAAGAAGAGGACATTTAGAGAACAAGACGTGGGCGCTAGCTCTGCTAGACAGCGCAGCAGAGCTCACAATAGTTCAGCGGAATCTTCAAGAGCATCTGGAGGTGAAAGCAACTGATCAGTTTTTACAAGCTGAAACTGCGGACATGCGTGTCTCCACGCCTCACAGAGTGTACAATGTAACAATACAGTTAGAAGGAGACATTGAACGCATAATTGACACAATCTTTTGGGACTGCGCCGTTAACATTTATGATATTTTACTGGCTGAAAAGGATTGGCCACCTGAATTTGTCCGTACTTGCCCATATAAGTAAGAGGTTATCAAACCTTCTTTCTCGACCCTTGCTCCCCATGGGCTTGCAGAATCCTTTGCCATTGTTTGGGCATTGTCATAGGCACCCGTGTTATATCGCAACCACGCAGGTTGGGATAAAGATTCCCCCTATCATGTAATTCCAATTAAAAATCAACCCCAACCTCAATCCCAATACCCAATAAAACATGATGCTAAAGCACCTGTAAGGGAAATCCTCGAACAACTGGTGTACGAGGGCGTAATCAAACCCTGACACTTAAATAGTCACACAAGCTCATATGCTATACAAAACTCACATAGCACGGCACTTATGAATAACATAGTGCGCAAAAAATCAAAACAACATTGGATATTTCCATTGGCTTTTTCTGCCACAATATAGCAACTGAGAGTAGAGACATAACAAGTTTCAGGGCACTAGGCTCCCAGAAAAAATATCTGTAGTTTACCACAGGGGTACAAGAACAGTCCAGGACTGTTCGGGGGCTCATGTAACTTCAACATTGCACAACATTGACCCTGATGCATTGTCCCATGTAGATGATATCTACCTTACAGACGATTAATTACTGCAACATCTAAGATGGGTAGCCCGCATTTGGCAAATTTGGCTATAAATTTTAACTTCAAAAAAGAAAAAATAGCCTTCCTTAGTGTCCTGTTTTTGGGATACGAATTATCAAATGAAGGGAAGAGCCTTACCCACCAATCCTTAGAAAAATGCACACAGGCACAACGTCCAAACACCATTAAAAAACTCCAATAATTATTGGCTTTTCTAAATTTTGGCAGAACATACATTCCAGATTACGCATCACACATTAAACCCTTATATGACGTGATACTTCCTCACTTTTCCAGTAAAATCTTGACAGTCGAACACACATGCATCCTCACAGCAGTGCAACAAGACATGCTTGCAGCACAACACCTACACACAAGGGACAATAAAAAACATCTGGTCATCAGAGTAACTGCTGGTGCCATTGGTTTCACATATCTAACATTCATTGAGCGAGAACCAGTCCCGATTGCATACAAATCACATTTGTATTCAACAGCAGAACAACGATTTGCTCCCACTGAGAAAATTCTCACCTCTGTTCAGATGGCTGTCATTAAAGGAAGATCACTAGCCCATGTGAAACGCATTGTTGTCATATCTCCAATCCCAGCCCTCGAGGCTGTTACCAAAGCCGGCATTCCAAACGCTAAAGCATTACATCCACATTGAATCTAATGGGCAACGTCTCTGACAGCCACTGATGTCGACTATATTTTTGACCTAGAGTTACAAATTCAAATAATTTTTGCAATATGAACTAGAATACCCAATTCTGGCACATACATTGCCTTTTGATCAATATCAGAGTCATGCATACTGATAGCTCAGCACAACCTGCAATAGGCACAAAGCATCAATACTCCGCTGCTTGCACAGTCGTAAGCGGCTAAATGGAAGGTAGTAAATTCTATCCACAACAAACCTTTACGCAAACCCTAGGGGATTGCACTGCACAACTACAGAGCTAAAGGCTCTGGTGATGGCACTGGAACATACAGATCCTGACCAGCTAACGCTGTCTGTGATTGTACTATTGTGTCCAGTCCTTCAATGAATATCTGCATTGTTGGCACCAGAATGAGTTCAGAGATTCCAAAGATAAAACCATCAAACACAGACTTCTGTGAGGGAAAGTAGCAGGTTTAAAGGAAACGCTACCAAATGTCCATGATCTACATACACTTGGACACCAGCACGCTGGAATAGACGTTGCTGGAAATACACTGGTTGATGAAGCAGCCAAAACAGCAGTAGCTACGGCTTCTGTGGCTGCAGTAACGTGTTCTAGAACAAAACCGGCCGATGAAATACTGGCTGCCGTGAAAGCCTCGTCTGACGCCACACCTTCACCTAAAGGATATCCCATTAAGTATTCGTACCGGATGGGAGGCTTCCTTGACTCAGGAGTAAAAATACCAGGCATGGGAGTTTGAGTAATTCCCAATAAAGACCAGAGTTGATCAAAGCAGCGCATTCTGGGGTGGTGGCTACAATATCAATATTATTATTGTAGGCTCGTTATTGGTGGCCAGCTCTGTACAAACAGACCAAGCAGTATGTCATTTGTTGTGATATCTGCCAACACATTAAGGGGTCCACTATCAAATGCCCACCGCAGACACCCCTCGTAATTTCTAACAAACCATTACAATGGTTGTCCCTGGACCATTGCGGTACTTTGACACCTAACAGTGCATATAAATACGTCTTTCCCGCTGTTGACTCCTGCTCCAGATTTCTATGGGTGTGGCCACAACGCTCGACTGACGCTTGGACTGTTAATAATGATTTGCAAGTCTTTATCGGCACATATGCAGTTGCGGCTTTCCATTCGGACCAGGGCCCTGCTTTCACCTCAAGGGCATTCAGGGATGCCATGGCTTCATTATGGGGCCATAGCCATTACTCGTCTCCATTTCATTCCAATGGAAAAAGTGTTGTGAAGCGACAAAACAGAGGTTTAGAGCAATCCTTAACAGCTAGAGTATTAGGTATGGGTCGTAGTTGGCTTAATCACCTGTATGGAGTACAGAGAGCACTTAATATTCTGCTTAGATGGTTCCTGGGGGGCTGTACTTCATACGAAGGCCTGTTTGGAACTCAAATGTATGTTCCAGATCTTGATAGTCCTGGTGTGGAGACTGCAGAAACACCCTTTGACATAAATGGACGTGTCACTGTCTTGCAGGAATAACAACAGTTCTGTGATGACACCGCTTCTGCCAGTGCTGCCTCCTTAGGAATTAAGGATGTACCATTAATATATACCGACTGGATTCCAAAGGTTGGGGATCTAGTACGTGAAAATGTTGCTGTGAAAAAGGAGTTTTGTCCTTCCTATCATGCACCGGGTCCAGTCCTGGGAACACACAGTACGTACCAGAACTGTTATACTACCACAGCTGCCTGGTTTTAAAGAACACCGCTTTGTCTCCATCGACAATGTTAAGTTACACCATGTGGCAGATCCTGCACAGCAGACCAAGAGGAACAACCAGTAGTACCCGAATCCCTCTCACTACTGGTCAAGATGTCCCTCTACAAGTTTTGAGCAGAAACGCTGACACCTCTCCGAGCCTGGGGAGGGTGGAAAATGATCTTTCATTAGCTCCACTAGCATCGCTTACAATAATCAACACAGAAAATGTTGATTGATCACTCTCAAATTCTACACAGACGGATGGCATTGTCTATTACGAACCACCGCGGGAGACCACTGATGGTACTCCTCTGGAAAATGCAGCACCAGTTTTTGCACAAACTGCTTCTAGATACTTTGCCGGCATCACTGATACTTTCTCTGACTCATCTGCCTCTTCTGCATCTGAACTGTCAAAAAAATTTAAGCTGATAATTTGGCTAAAAAAATTACTTTGTTCTCCCATGGAACTATCTGTAGCTTTTCTTGACTATATTAGCTTTCTTCCATTGGATTGGCTTTGTTATTACTTTCTTTCTACTAATACATGGTCATTACCGTCCTGAATAATCAACAGTTGAGCTGGTGGATGGGGGTCCTAAAACCCCATTTTTCTTCTCACAAGGTCCACAGAGACTTGTCTTTCGTGAATATTTCCGCTATACCAATTTCTGATGGGATTGTTTGGGATAAAGTCACATTTGATATTCACGGCAGGCGGAGGTTATTCAAATACCATATTTGTTTAAACTTTCTATGAATTATATAATAATACCCAGAGTTGTTTCTGATGACTGGGATGTGAAAACAGTTGATTCTATGATGGCTGAGTTACAGTATTTCACTGTATTTGAAAGTGAGGATGTTTATCAATCCAAAGAGAATTATGGTGACATATTCTGCTATAATTATTATGGACACCATTTCATTCACAGGGCACGTACCCCGAAAACTATCTTTAATTACACACAATTGGAACACTGTCCAACTCCTCCACAATGAAGTTCTAACATATATTATGGAAAAGGTACATATATTATTGACAGATACAAAATTCATTTATTAGGATTCCTTTGTTTCCCGGTTGGCTATAGAAGGCTATGAATTTTGGTTGAAGTCGATTGACTTAAAAAGTGTGTGGGGAACAAAAAATTGGCAAATAAGGGGAAAGGAAGCTTTGTTTAGAACATGCCTAATACCTGTTCAATGATATTTGTTAATAAAACTGTACAGCAGACAAGTTGTTTAGGCTTAGTAAAAATTAAGGATTTAAATGCGCCCAGTATTCCTGCCCCTGCAAAATGTTACAAATGGCAGAAGTTTATCAATGCAACAGAAGATCAGCTTGATGAATGGGTCCAAAATGCCACATTTAATGCTACACTTTCACGTCCTGGTGTTATTGTGGCCAGTGGCTACCAATGGGTGTCATAAATGTTTTGTGAACTCCACGGGGGTTTTAGAACAAGTAGGCCTGGCCCTTCCTATGTGTCATCTGAACACGTGGGAATAGTGACGACATACAGTGTAGGGAAACTATGCCAGCAATGATTGAAGAGTTCCTCACTAGATGCTGTTAAAGAACACCTCAGTCTCCTGTCTAAAAATACTGACTTGCAGGATTTCCTGTTAGGCCCCAGAAAACAACGTGGAAAGCGCTTCTTATGTGCAGTTTATAATGAAATTTGGAAGCTTTCTCAACAAGAAGCTGCTGCCCAGTTAAGGCAAATAGAACAGGAATATTTACAGAAGACATTAGCTGTTGTAGATAATGGGATTATTACCCTGTCCGACCAGAGATACACCTTAAACAACATTGTTTCCTCTGCAATAGACATAGTACAGAGCGACTTGCCTTCATTACACCATGGACAGAGTCAACTAAGATCCATTATGCAGTTATGTTGGACACTACAAACACTAAAGGCAGGTCGCGTTCCCTGGCAACACGTTAGTGCGAGAGACATATTTGTCACGTTTAATTTAACGCGACAACAATAACTAATGGCTAAAAAAGAAGCGACCTATGTCATGTTAAATATTGAGAAATTAGAATAGTTGCCTTTTACTGTGGCTGAAATACCATCTGCTGAGTGGTTAATACATGGGATCATCAATCTGCCTATTTTAACACTTCAATGCACATCCTACTTAAAACCCATTTCAGTGGGCAGATATGAGAAGCTAGGAGATAGTTACATGCACGAGGTGTGGGAGCTGCCCTTCTCATGCAAATGGCTCAGTGGCATGAAAGAGGTCTTTCTTAGCGGTAGTGAATGCAAGACTTCTGTCAGCCATTCAATGTTTTGTAAACAGCTGTCCTTGCACGGGGTGTGCAACGCTTCAGCAGCAAACTTGGCTTATTATCTGAAGGGAGTCCCAGTCCCCTTGATTAGACCTGCGTTCCAGGCGATCTCGAATGGCAGCTATGTGCTTCCTAATAGTGAGAGCTGTTGTGGGATGCGAGCCTGAATTGTTTGTCGTTTCGGTCTCCAAAATTGTTACATGCTGCAGGAATGTACTTTTCCTCCTACACAACAGAGGGAGGTAGCTTACATTTGGCCCCATGTCGCTACTTCAAATGTGAATTTTGACAAGTTGGGCAGACTCAAGGCTTTATTGTTTCAAAAACATGTGGCGCTTACATCTGCACACAATAGCTATGCGCTTCAGGTTGTGAGGTTATCAGCAGAGATACAGTCCCTGTTAAGTACTAATTTTCCGTGACACTATGGTGAGCTCGTGGGACGGATATTTAACGCATCCAGTACTACTGGAATCGCAAATTTCTTTAAGGCTACTGGTTCTGGTTTCATTCACACCTTCTCCTCTATATTTGGCTTAATACCTTCAGCCATCTACTCAATATTCTCCAGTATTTTCAGGGGATTTCTGATAACTTTGGCTATAACAGGTGGTATCTTGCTATTGCTACTTTTTATGTCCAATGGCTGTCCCGTTACAACAATGAGGACTGAAAGCTCTTCCACCAGCGCAGCTGTGTCATGAACGCATGATGCAGTACTTTGGAGCACCACCCCTGGAGCAATTGGAGTGCGACTGCTGTCTGTCATTCATACAGGTTTTGCATTGTATGCAACCCATGTTTTGGTGCCTCTGGTGCCCTTTCGAATGTGTAGTGAAAGTTTGTCTTTCTACCCAGTGCTTGCTTTCATTGCACGCTGATCTGTTGATGTTCTCACTGAGGGCTCATTACCAGACATGCGCATTGATGGTGTGTTTGCTATGGGAAGCTGTTTATGAGTTGCCCTTTGTGGATTATGTGGCTCTAAACTCACTGTTTGGCACACCATGGAATGCTGCTGCCTCAGCTGGAGCTCAGGCTTTGGAACGCAAATGCTCCTTAGTTTTTCGTGGCAATGAAATTCCTACTTTACCACCTGCCGAAGTAGAAGATTTCCTGTCTTCAATTAACCCGGATTCAATTGTCGATTTTAGAAATGACTCTGACTTTTGAAATTCATCTTTTCTTGAGGCCACAATTAACATTTTATATTGTCCTTTTAATACATGCTCAAGTGTCTTTTTAACTCCCATATCTATACCTTAAGATGAATTTTAGTAGCTCTTACATATATAATTAGGCTTTGAACCACCTTTGAACTGGCAAAGGGAGAGTGTTGTGTAGCCATTTTAGTTATAATTTTATACACTTTATTTTATCAAACTAGGCCTGCGGCTGTGCACTTTATCCTAGATATGTTTTTATTCAGCTTTATTATATTAATTTAACATTAGCCACATTTGCGGTCTTATTTTATTTTCTCTGTCTAGCTGTTCTTCACCTAGATCAGCACTAAGTTCTTAAACAAGACATTTCTTTCACTCTGTGCTTTTCTCAAGGCTGCAGTAAAATATGTTGCTGTCAAAAGTGGTACGCTTTGTCTCCAATGTTCAAAGAATCATCACACTCTTATGTGGGGATCCTTTCTTGGAACATCAACTGTTTTATTATAAAAACACTACTTTTGACCCATGTACGTTAGAGGGAGATTCCAGCCAGATGACCACGACTGTATGCTAATTGCTTCGCTACAGCTGCTCATGTAGACTACAGGCCTCTTGCTCAAGCATGAGGGATGATGTCTTCCCAGGGGGAACCTGAAGGGCAGAATTAGAGCTGAACATGCTGTGCTCTAACATAGCCTAGGTAGGAACTATATCCACAAACTCTAGTGACAATATGGTAGCGTTATTCTTGTGTTTTACTCCCCTTGTCACAATCTTAACCCTTTTGTGTTTCATCATCCTAGTTATTGCAATACATGCTTTATTATCTAAGATGCAGTTACTTCAATAAAACCTTATTGAACCTTAGTCTGCCTCTGATTGTCTTTGCATATGTGAGACTAATGTAACTGAGAGAAATGGATGAGATATGAGTGACCATGATTCCCCTGAGGAGTCATGTATGTGATGCGCCCGGTTGTCCCAATCATCCCTGCACTTGGGTGAAGATGAGGCACTGCTAGTTAGCTGGAACAAACCCGGATTAGCCCGACAGGTGTCACATGGTGCGGGATTGGACTCAGTCCTCCACAGTACATGTGATTCTGCCACGTGAATCCAGTAGTCTCATTATGATAATGAGAACATTCGCAACACCTGTTGGTGGCTAAATGAAATTTCCTTGCTCTGTACAGATATAACATGAGTTCCATGCAGGGCATGTCACGGGACCCCGGGGGGGGGAGCGGTCCTCATGCACTCAGACTTGCCCTTGATGTTGTCCCAAGTGATCTCAAATGACCTGGGGGAGTACCTTATGATTGAGGGGATGATGACAGGGCAAGATGGTAACCTTTTGATTGTCTGTGTGCATCCGCATCTGACAGTCTCAATTCTCAACAAGGTAAGAGAGGAAGTATTAGGCTTCCCCAGTGACTGCATCATTCTGAGAAAAATGTCAATGCCATGATGAATGCAGTGACTGGCCACTCAAGTGGGGTGGGAAGGAGCTGACAGTCTGAGTCAAGGTTGGTGGCTTGGGCCTCCAATTTGGGGTTGTCAACTCAAGGTGCTGACAACCTGGGCCCACCAAGACCAATGCAGCTTTGTCCCTGGGAGAAGTACCAGGCACTGCATCTGATGAGTGCATGCAGCGCTGGCTTACTGTTCCTATGTGATGGGGCCCAGCATCCTTCTTTTAAGAAAGCATTTGGGGCTACATGTACAAAAATCAGGTTTTGCGACTCGCAAATTGTGAGTCAGAGCGATTCGCAATTTGTGAGTCACAAAACCTGATGTACAACAGTGTTAATGACACTGGTAGCGATTCCCGATGGGGTCGCAAATGACCTACCTCATGAATATTCATGGGGTAGGTCGCAATTTGTGACCCCATTGGGAATGGCCACCCTCACAGGGATGGTGGCCTGCTGGAGACAGCAGACCACCATGTATGTGACTGCTTTTAAATAAAGCAGTTTTTAATTTTTTGAAATGCACCCCATTTTCCTTAAAGGAAAACGAGATGCATTTCAAAACCAAAAATGAAAAGTTTTCATTTCATTTTTTCAGAGCAGGCAGTGGTCCGTGTGACCACTGCCTGCGCTGAAAAAATGAAAAGAAAACTTTTCATTTTTGGTTTTGAAATGCAGCCCATTTTCCTTAAAGGAAAACAAGATGCATTTCAAAACCAAAAATGAAAAGTTTTTTTTTCATTTTTTCAGAGCAGGCAGTGGTCCGCCTCCATTCACAAAGGAGAAGGGGTCCCCTGGGGACTCCTTCCTGTTTGTGAATGGGTTAGCACCAGTTTGAAACTGGTGCTCACTGCGATTGTTTTGCGACTGCATTCGCGATCACAAAACAATCCTACATACCATCTGGATTCGGTATTAGGAAGGGATGCCCTTGTCACACCCCTTCCTAATACCGAATCGCAAAACTCAAACTGCGATTCGGTAACAAGTTACCGAATCACAGTTTGGGCTTTGTAAATCGCAAATAGCATTTATCGAGTCACAAAGGTCCCGATTCGCCGTTTGCGACTTGAAAAATGATTTGTACATCTGTCCCTTGATTCTCTCGACTGGGAGTTCCTGTGGGATGCGCTCTATCCCTTGGTGCTAGGTACATGGTTCGTATCCTATGTGAAGGTCCTCTATGCCTCATCTATGGCTCAGATCTGGGTGAAAGGGGTCCTATTCTGAGAATTCCAGATAGAGTGTGGAACTTGGCAATGGTGCCCCTTATCGCCACTGCTCTTTGCACTTGTATTAGGACTTCTGGCAAGGTGGGTCAGATGTGATGCCCAAGTATGGGGCCTGGGTGGAGGGGGTGGGTTTGAGGACCACATACCAGGGTACACTGACAATGTTCGTTTTTTTTTCTTGTCCTGGCCCAAGACCACAGGACCTCAACTCCTCAGCATGTTCGACCTTTACGGGCAGGCTTCAGGTCTTATGGTTAACTGGTCCAAGTCTCTGCTGCTGTTGATTTGTGGCCCCGGTGGCGATGAACAATTGGCACTACAGGCACTACAGAGTGCCTATCCAACACCTCAACTTCCAATTTCTGGGAGTTCATATTTCGCTGTTACCAATCCTAATCTAGTCTTTAAACCTGACGCCACTGGTGATCAACATGAGGAGGGATCTGACTAGATGGAGCAGCAGTTGCTGCTGAGTGTCCTGGGCAGGTTGTCCCACTTTAAGATGATGTTTCTTGTATACCCTTCAAAATTTCCCACACCTATCCCCTGCGAATGCATCTCGGATATCCAAGCTGTGATGCTGTCCTCACTCTGGTGGGTAAGCCTTCGCACATAGCCTTTGGCAGGTGCATGCATCAACATAATATGGGATCATGGCCACAGCTGATGTTCGACTCTACTACTGGGCATCACAGCTGGTAGTCATTAACGACTGGCTGTGTGGAGGTAGGATGGACCCAGCAGTCAGGAGGGAAGCTGGTTAGATGGGGTGGGAGGCTGTCATGGACATGCTATACAGGGACTCTGTTCACGGTCTCTTCACAAACTGTTAAAGGTGGTCCTACTGGTATGGAGAGCAGCAGTACGCTGGACGGGATGTGACTGTAAACCCACCTTGGAAATCCCATTCTGGAGGGGAAGTTGGCTGCCTGAGGCGGCCTCTCTACAGGGGATTAGTTAGTGGGACCTGAATGGCATTTCAAAGCTAGGGGATAAATGGGGAAGATTCCAAAATAAATCCTTCCAAGAAAAACAGACTGACTTTTGACTCCACCAATCACAGTTTTTCTGATTCCTTCATCTCTGCCATGTGAACCTTATAGGAACTCTCTGCATTAGAGGTACAAATGGTTCCCCTGGGAAAAGGGAAGATATCCTACATTTACAAATCAATGGTCAGGTGGGAAGGGTGGGTGGGCACACTGAAGGGATAGGAATGGTGGAAGGCCCTCATAGCACAGACAGAGCTAGCGATTTCTGCCTGATTCAATTAAAGTACCTTCAAAATGTCTATCTAACACTGACCAGTTTGTGGAAGGCCCACCTATGTGCATCCCCTAACTGCCCCCGATGCGGGTCGAAGGAATGGACTTCCACGTGGTGTGGGGCTGTCTGGTGATCTCCAGATACTGGAGGGTTGTATACCACACCCTGTCTCAGTTATTGGAGCATCCCATTGCATCTTTCCTGTGGGTCACATATTGGACTTACTTGTTGTATTCTATATTTTCACAGCTAAAATAAAAAATGCTATTATAAAACTTAAAATATTGAAAAAACGTATTACCACAGGATTGGAAAACAGGGAGACAACCCTATCTGGTAATCTACATGCAAAGATTGACAATCTCATTGTAACCATGAAGACCCTATGGATAGATATAAATACCGACCGTGTGCAACAGAGACGTATTGAACTTCAGTAGTCTGCCTGCATTGATAGATTGACAAGAGCAAGGGCCAGATGTACAAAGCATTTTTCTAGTCGCAAAGGGGCCGATTAACAGATTTGGGCCGTTTGCAAGTAGAAAAATGCTTTTTGGGATGTACAAAGCCCAAACTGCAATTCGGTAACTTGTTACCGAATCGCAGTTTAGGTTTTGCGATTCGGTATTAGGAAGGGGCGTGTCAATGGCGTCCCTTCATAATACCAAATCTAAATGGTATATATGATTGTTTTATGACTGCGAATGCGGTTGTAAAACAATCGCAGTTATCACCAATTTCAAACTGGTGCTAACCCATTCGCAAAAGGGAAGGGGGTCCTCATGGGACCCCTTCCCCTTTGTGAATGCTTGCGAAAACATTTTTTTCAGAGCTCTGAAAAAATGAAAAGAAAACTTTTCTTTTTTTTTCTTCGAAATGCATTCCGTTTTCCTCGAAGGAAAACGGGCTGTATTTCAGAAAAAAAAATACTGCTTTATTTAAAAGCAGTCACAGACATGGTGGTCTGCTGACCCCAGCAGGCTACCATCCCTATGAGTGCTGCCATTCCCAGTGGGGTCACAAATTGCGACCTACCTCATGAATATTCATGAGGTAGGTCATTTGCGACCCCATTGCGAATCGCAGACAGTGTCATTGACACTGTTGTACATCCGGTTTTGCGACTCGCAAAACCAGATCTTCATACATGTGGCCCCAAGTAACAGACTTGCAATTGTAACATCTGTGTTGTCGAGGCGTACTGTCAGCCTCTAAGTAGAAATGGGGCATTACAACGCAGTGTCATCTTAAGGATTTTGGGAGCCCTGGGCAAGACGTGTTGAGAGACCCTGTTCAGAACAACATTGACATTTATCATGCATTCATGCTAATTCAAATCTGCCTAATCCCAAACGATACTGAATAATTTGTTCAACTTTCAGAAACTGGGTCACACAAAAATAGTTTAAATATGGCTTGCCCAGGACCACAAACATCCATATATAGTGGGTAGAAAGGGTCAGAGTAAAAGGTACACGCAGGCGGAAAGGGGAGGGGGTTGGTTTAGATAGAGTAATAGACATAGTGGACAGAGGTCGACAAGAAAGTTCACTTCCCCCTTGGGGCACTTGGGAGGTGGGGGCCGTGGGCAATTGCCCACTTGGCCCATGCCTTAAAACCAGTAGCTTAACTGAACTTGAGGGGGCCCACTTGCAAAGTACATGGAGGGGCCCCAGCCTCCAGACCACCACCTAACACCTCTCAGATGCAGTCAGACTACTGTGCTGAGGGATGCCCCTGGAGCTCAGGGGCCCCTGCACCGCGGGGTATGAGGGCTTAATGTTACTGTGCTGCTTAAAGCGCCTCTGCTATAGCGGTGATATGGCTTGTGGACACATTCAGATAAGAAATGCTTTAGAGACATTACAAGCCACTCAGATAACAGGTGTCAGTCAGGTAGTACGTCCTGAGAGTGAGGTCTGCAGTGTCAGTAAAAAGTGTCAGTAGAATTTCTGTGATTGACAGCATAAGAATGAGTGAAACCAGGTGTTGCAGTGCTGGAGGTGACAATGTGGGTGCATGCACTTCTGTTTGTGACAAACGCTAATCATAGCCTGACATACTCATGTTTATTTATTTCCTGTGTGCCTTTTCACATATGGCAAACTATATTTCAAAATGAATTGTGACGTGATGTATTGTCATTTACTACGAATACATACGTAGAAAAACATTAGAAAAGCAGGTTGGTTTATGTTTACCTACAAAAAATCTTTTGTGTTTGATCCAATTCTAGCCTGTCAATAGTTCACTTACCCAGAAAAGTAATTATCCGTTGTGATAGCACAGTGTCTTCGACCCACTGCTGCTTCCAATGCATCATGTTGAATATGTGGTAGTAGCTGTTATTCCTCATCATCAGTTTTAGAATCAGATACAGTATTTGGTAAGCCTCTATGAGTTGCTACATAGTGGAGAATGGGACTTGTCTACAATGTTGCAACAGATTTCTGGAGAGTAGAGTATGGCACCACCACCACCCTTGTGCAGGCATCTGAATCTACTTCGCAGTATTCCAAAGGTATACTCCATTACACCTCTGGCTTTCCTATGTGCAACATTGTTGACGCTCACTGTGTGCCGATGAATTCCTATATGGAGTCATTATGCATGGGTTTACAGCATATGCACTACCACCTAAAATACTAATATATCGTTTTAAACATCATAGTTATAATATTAGCGCTCTTATAGTGCAATACAAGCGTAACATAGACTTCTTACCCAAAATATATGCGTCATCAAATTCTACATTTTGTAACCTAGCATGAATGCCACTGTCTGAATATCAATGAATCATGGGCGCTCCCTGGAAAACGTGGTTCTGTGTCAGTAATCACATGTTATGCATCACACACTACTTGTATAGTCATTGAATGAGTATTTTTCCTTCTGTGGAGTAGAAACTCAATGGCTGAGGGTGAGCAGAATGGCACAGTATACCATCTACACATCTTATGACATTGGTAAAGTTGAATATGCGATATAATTGGAGTTTGGTTGTACGCAGTTCTTGTTTGTTCATACGGTATATACACATGCACAGAAAAATTGTGACGGCGAACTATGGGACACCCCACCAGCTGCTGCAATCACACTTGATACCTACCAGACGCTAATAAATGCAAACTGCATAACACCTGTACATGGGTGGGGATGAACATACAGCATAAGGTGTGTCTCTTAAGTGGGGCTTTTAAATCAGCAAATGGATCAAGGATTACTGCACTACTTAGCCTATATTTGGTGTATTTCTCTTCCTCTATGTGTTGAAAAAGTGAGACCCTCAGTCTAAAGAGCCTCTCCTGTTTTCTTCACCTTCTCTGTAAACGAGCCAAGACCCTTATTCTTCTTGCCATGACACACAGAGCAGCCATTTAAAAAAAATTCAGATGCATTTTGGAGAACTTTCTTTAGTTTCCATATGATTACCACCTTGGTCAAGGTGGTGGTAAATTGCATGTGCAAATTGCTGTTTTTGCAACTGTTTGCTTTTTGTGACTGGAATGAAAATATGAATAGCTATTCGCAAATAATGATTTCTTATTTGTAATTCGCTCTTTGGAGTCAGTAAATTACCTAATCGGTAAACATTTGCTATGCTAAATTTAGTGTTGCAAAAGCGTGCCATACATATCAATTTCACAGTTTTGCAACCAGTATTCAGTTTGTGACTGCATACCAATTCGCAAAGGTTTTGTGCATATGGCTCAAATTAGCAGCAAAATCAATAGAGAAATAAAAAGCATTTTGTACTATGGAGTTGGGTGTGCACGATACCTCCAGCATGACCGTCATCCCGGATGCTACGTCTTCAAACAATTACAGACTAGATGTATTACCAAACGACCTAGGAACCATGGGAAAGAGGAAAGAAGGACATCGCCAGAGCAGAGGAGAACGAGGAAAACATTGGAGGAGGAGCCATTTGGAATTCGGAGACGCTGGGATTTTGGAGGACTGAGGAGCTGAATCAAGGAGAAGGAGCAGGGCGGCATGGAGAGACCAGCTGAGGAACAGAGCAGCAGCCCAATGGAAGGAACAGAGGACAGGCCAGAGGGGGAACAAGAGATCCGATGTGGAGAGATCCCAGAAGAACATTGAGCCCCGAGGGCAGGGAGACCCAGAGGCTTACCCTACCACAGTCCAGGAGGCAACTGAAAACGGGTGAGGATGGATTCTGAAGGAAATGGCAGACTGGGGTGCACCAGAGAGTACAAGGAGATGCCACAGCAGGGAGCACTCAAGCATGAACTACCAATGCACTTGGCGATGGGCACTTTCCCTTGAACACGTGCATCTCCCACTCTTCCCTGCACAGTTAATCTATGATAATACCTTTTCTAACCCTGAGCTTTTTTTCCGTTCATGTTTTGAGGGTTGCAATTATCACCTGACCTTAGGGGAGATTCAGGACTGCACAGCAAAATTATCGTCTAAGTCAAGACCACCCTGAAAACGATGGTGTCGGATGGACTCTGTATGGACTGAATATATAGTATTGTAAGAGAAAATAAAGCCATGCAATAAACTCTCATTACCATACCCCCACTGTTGTCCCTTTTCTACTTCTGACTAAGTGGGTCACTCCAGAGGCAGAGACTACAGTGGTGTCAGAAGTGGGATCCTTTGGGTGGTAGCCATGATGACCCAACCCATTACCATGGAGGCTGTGGTCAAACAACTGGCAGAAGGATGAAGCATTTGCAACTAGTGATGGAACAACAGACCCATGCGGCACAAAAAAGAACGGGAAACATTGCAAACCGCCCTGAAGGAACAGGCTGAAAATATGGCTGATACACAAAGGGTGCAGGATGCAGCCATACTATGGTTAACGGATACAATATCCAGTACCAGGGTTCACCCTAATGTCCCAGGGACTGTACTACAATAATATCAGGCAGGGGAGGATCCCGACTACTTCTTTGTCAATTTTGAAAGAGTATTGATCACAGCCACTTGGCCGTGGGAGAGATGGGGACAATACATAGCACTGCTGCTGTCACGGGAATTACAAGCAGCGTACCAGGCTGCCAATCCTGCTGGGGATATCTCCTATGACGAGATTAAAGAGGCTATATTAGAACAATTAGGTTGTGATAAGGAATATTACCGGGCCTGGTTCAGAAAGGAAAAATGGACTGTGGGGTATAATCCCTAGGCACTATACTACAGGATCAGGTGTGGGTAACAGATTGTTACAACCAAACACATCCATAATGGGAGAAGTCACTGAGAAAATATGTCTTGAGCAATAGCTAGAAGCTCTCCCTAGTAAAACTTCCTCGTGGGTGAAGCAACATCCTAATCTCACTGTACAGGTAGCAGTAGACCACACATATGCGTATCACTGCTCTCCTGACTTCAAACTTCATAAAATCAGGGTACCCATAGCACCAGGGAAACTGACAACTCAGGGAATGAGCACCATATGTGATCACAAACCGGTCCCATCCACAAAGAGCCTAAACAAACCTGTAAGTGGTAGTGGATGGGAACCGAGTGAGCATCAGTGTTTCCATTGTGCAGATTGGGGACACATTGCTCGGAATTGCCCCCAGAGATCCCCACCTGCAGAACCTATGGAAATGGGATACACACGCAGCAAAATATTCACCACTTGGTATACACCACACATATATAAAAAATAAAATTGTATAAGCGGACATCTCCTACTTGCCTTCTTAGATTCTGGGTGCCACCATACTATGGTCAGTGACTAAATAGTGTCCAGCAGTCTACCCTTTGAAGGGGGATATGTACAGGTGATGTGTGTACACGGGGACAAGAAAGCATTCCCTTTGGTGGAAGTACTGTTGGAAATAGACGGGAAACTCCAGTTCAGGAAAGTGAGAGTGATTCCGTCACTTCCTGACCTTGTACTGTTGGGAAGAGATCTCCATAGATATGATGAACACCTCACCAAAATAGCATCCCCGGACACTGAAGTGGAGTGGTTACAGGATGCAACTTGTTATGCTATGGCGATAGGCGCCCCTAAGCTAAAAGAAGTGAAGAAACGTAAGGAGAAAAGAATAGAGCGGCTACAATATTGTCAAACCAATCCCCCTATACATACTTGTCTTTTGTCCCCTGCAGAAGCTACCCAGACACCACCCCACAGTTTTCATGTAGCCCAAAGCGAGGATACTTCTTTACAAAGAGCCTGGGAACAAGCCACAGCAGATGAACCAGAAAAGGTAGGACCTTTTTTGTGTAAAGAATGGCTAGTTGCATAGAAAAACACAGACAGCACTGTGTTACCCAGATGGTAGTGCCTGTGGCCTATTGTGAACAAGTACTGCATCTTGCCCATGCTGCTGCGGGGGAGGGCACAATGGCCAGGACCATGCTCTTAAATACATCCTGGATACATTTTACTGGTCAGGGGTATACAAAGAGGTGGTCTGGTTTTGTAGCACCTGCCCAAGGCGTCAGTTAGTGAATTCTGGGGACGTACCTAAAGCTCCTCTCTGTCCCCTGCCTATCATAGATATCCCTATTAAGCGCTTGGGAATGGATCTGGTTGGGCGCTTGCCTCCGTCTGCCAGGGAACATCAATGCATTATGGTGCTCATAGATCACGCCACCTGATATCCTGAGGTGATTCCCCTCCCAAGTATGTCAACTACAGCAATCGCACAGGCCATGATCACTTTTTTCTTGAGAGCAAGGCTTCCTCAAGAACTCCTTACAGACCAGGGAACTCCCTTCAAGTTCCGTTTAATGAAACAGATCTGTAATGTGCTGGGTATAACTCAAATATGCACTGCTTTCTGTCATACCCAAATAGACAGTTTGTTAGAAAGATACAATCGGACCATCAAGACCATGTTGTGAATGGTCATTCAAGAAACAGGAAAGGATTGGGATTGTAAACTCACCCTAGTATTTTTGCAATCAGAACACATGGGCAAACGTCCACTGGGGTTACCCCTTTTGAACTCCTTTTTGGTAGGAAAGCCCGTAACTTGTTAGATATGTCGGCCGAACAATGGACTGAGAAAAAAGAGACTGGTCAACCCCTCTTGGGATGTAGTGCTACTCTGGATACACCTTAGTCACTTTATGGGAGGAAGTATATCACAATCTGGAAGAAGCCCAAACCTGACAAAAACAAATATATGACATAGGTACCATGTTGAGAACATTTGAAGATGGCGATAAAGTACTGATCTTGCTACTGTCCTCTGACAAGAAATTGTTAGCTACACAGCAGGGGCCCTATGAAGTACTCAAGAAGGTAACTCCTGTTACCTACCAAGTGGCTGTGCCTCACAAAGGTAGAGAGGGCCAAATATATCATATGAATCTGTTAAAGAAATGGGAAGAACCTGTTTCCATAATTCAGTCCTCTTCTACCACAATACATCTTCTAAACACCACTAAGTCCATGGATGTCCCTATTCAGCCTTTTTAGGTTGAAACACCAGGAATGATTAATATAGGACAAACAGCATCAGAGAAACACAAAGCCCAATTAATCACTTTATTACAGCAATATCAGGAACAGTGTCAGGACTACTTTATTTCAGCACAAGATTGGGACTGAAGGCAACCAGGTAATTCAAATCAGACCATATCACATTCCAGCAGCCAGAATACCCGTGGCAGAGGCAGAAGTCGAGGTCATGTTAAAAGGTGAAATCTTCAAACCCTCCGAGAGCGCTTGGTCTTCTCCGGTAGCCCTAGTCCCAAAAGGGGATGGGAGTCTTCAGTTTTGTATCGACTTTCGACAATTAAATGCTATCTCTAAGTTCGATACCTATCCGATGCCTCTGGTCAATGAATTAGTTGAAAGACTCAATGGGGCCCGGGTGATGTCTACTCTAGATATGACTAAGGGGTATTGGCATTTTCCTCTTAACCGAGAGTCCAGGGAAAAGACAGCCTTTGTGACACCCACAGGTCTTTATCAGTTCAAAGTCATGCCTTTTGGCTTACATGGTGCCCCGGCCACGTTTCAGAGACTCATGGACATTATGTTGTGAGCCCATCACCACTATGCTTTGGCATACCTAGATGGCATAATTGTTTATAGTCCCGACTGGGATACCCACCACCTGCACCCGAACCAGGTGTTACAGTCTTTTCATCAAGCAGGACTCATACTAAACACAAAGAAAACTACATTCACCATGAAAGAATTAAGGGCCTTATTTATACTTTTTGGTGCAAAACTGCACTAAGGCAGTTTTGCCCCAAAAAGTTTTGCACCGGCTTGCACCATTTTTTAGCACTAGCTGGGCACCATATTTATGGAATGGTGCAAGCCGGTGCAAAGGGTAGGCTAGCTTAAAAAAAAATGACGTTAGGCAGTTTTGAGTCAAAATAAATGATTCTGACCAGATTAGCATCATTTCTTGACGCTAAGGGGCATATTTATACTCTGTTTGCACTGAATTAATGTTATTTTCTTTTAACTCTAATTCAGTGCAAGACTAACTTCATATTTATACTTTGGTGCTAGACCCGTCTAGCACCAAATTTATGGAGTTAAAGTCATTTTTGGGAAGTGGAAACCTACCTTGCCTTAATGAGATGCAAGGTAGGCGTTCCCGTGCAAAAATATGAGTCTATGGCCTTAACACCATATTTATACTCCCATGTAAAAATGGTGCAAGGGAGGGAGGAGGGGTCAAAAAATGGGGCAAAGCTTGCTTTGCCCCATTTTTTTAAGACCTGGGTCAGGGCAGGTGTTAGGGGACCTGTGGCCCTATTTCCATGGGGCACCCCCACCCACACTAGAGGGACTGCGAGGATGGGGGACCCCATCCCAGGTAAGTACAGGTAAGTGCATTTTATTTTTGAAAGTGCCAGAGGGGGCCCTGAAATGGGCCCCCATACATGGCACTGGGTGCAATGGCCATGCCCAGGGGACCCCTGTCCTCTGTGCTGGCCACTGGGGTGGTGGGCATGACATCTGCCTTTTCTAAGGCAGGAGTCTTGTGGCATGGTAGGTTTAGCACCATAAAATGACGCTAATCTGGTTAGAGTCATTTTTTTTACTCTTACCTGCCTAAAGCCATTTTTTGGTGCTAAGCCCTCTTCTTCTATACTGCCAGCCCCACCCGACTAAAGTCATTTTTTTAAACTCTAGCCTACCCTTTGCACCGGCTTGCACCATTCAATAAATATGGTGCCCGGCTGGTGCACAGAAATGGTGCAAGCCGGTGCTAAACTTTTTGGTGCAAAACTGAGTTAGTACAGTTTTGCAGCAAAAGGTATAAATAAGGGTCAATATTTTGTACGTTTGCGCCACTTTTGTGCCATAAAATGACGTTAATGCAGTGCAAAAAAAGTTTAAATCAGGGCATTGATGCTAGATGGGTCTAGCACCAAAGTATAAATATGGAGTTAGTTTTGCACCGAATTAGAGTAAAAAAAAATGACATTAATTCGGTGCAAACAGAGTATAAATATGCCGCAGAGTATAAATATGCCCCTAAATATGGCGTTAAGGCCATAGAGTCATTTTTTGCACGGGAACGCCTACCTTGCATCTCATTAAGGCAAAGTAGGTCTCCACTTTCAAAAAATGACTTTAACTCCATAAATTTGGTGCTAGAAGGGTCTAACACCAAAGTATAAATATGGAGTTAGTTTTGCACCGAATTAGAGTAAAAAGAAATGACACTAGTTCGGTGCAAACAGAGTATAAATATGCCCCTAACTACTTTGGAGTCACCAAGCCGGTAAGGTTAAACCCCAAGTATCCAAGATGGAAGCCGCCCAGAAGATCCCCAGACCAACAACTAAAAAGGATACAACGTCCTTTCTAGGGCTGGTGGGGTATTATCGGTGTTTCATACCCCATTTCGGTGATAGCAAACCCTTTGACAGATCTGTTGTCCCACAAACACCCCAAAACCATTAAACATTGGACTATAGAACAGGAAGTCAGTTTTGTGGCATTGAAAGACTATTTATGCCAGGCACCTGTTCTCTGTTGTCCTGGCTTTACCAAGACCTTTGTCTTACAAACGGATACCTAGGGCTGTGGTCTCAGAGCAGTATTATCACAACCAGGATCCCAAGGAGACCAGGAGACCTATCCTGTATCTCAGTTGTAAACTTTTTCCCAGGAATGAATATTATGCCAACATAGAAAAAGAATGCTTGTCCATTAAATGGTCCCTGGAAGCTTTGCAATATTATCTGTTGGGACAACAAATTATCTTACTTAATGATCATGCACCCCTCCAGTGGCTGTCCATACACAAGCACAGGAATCCAGAAGTGCTTCATTGGTTCCTTGCTTTACAACCTTTTTTGATTCAGGCTTTCCATGTCCCGGGGTCTTCTCAAACCACTGTGGATTATTTATCTTGTTATCTCACTCTGGAATGGCTCAAATGTCCATTCGTAGTGGAGGAGCAGTGTAGTACGGAGTTGGGTGTTCATGATACCTCTAACATGATCACCATCCCTAACGCTACGCCTCTAAACAACTATAGACTAGCATTATTACCAAACAACCTGGGAGTCATGGGTAAGATAAAAGAAGGACATCGCCAAGAACAGGGGAGATCGAGGAAAACATTGGAGGAGGAGCCACTCGGACATCGGAGAAACAGGGATTTCAGAAGAACAAAGGGCCGAATCAAGGAGAAGGAACAGCGCAGCACTGACAGACCAGCTGAGGAACAAAGCAGCAGCCCGACGGAAGGAACAGAGGACTGGCCTGAGGGGAATGAGCGATTCGACATGGAGAGAACCTGGGAGAACAGCAAGCCCCGAGGGCAGGGAGACATGGAGGCTACCCCTACCACAGTTCTGGAGCAGCGTGGTCTCAGGCAAGTGCAAACGGGCGAGGGTAGATTCTGGAGGAAATGGTTGACTAGGGTGCACCAGAGAGTACAAGGAGACGCCATGGCAGGGAACACTCAAGCACGAACTATCAATACACTTGGTGATGGGCACTTTCCCTTGAATGATGGCGTCGGATGGACACTGTACTGACTGAATACATAGTATTGTGAGAGAAAATCAAGCCATGCAATAAACTCCCATTACCGCACCCTGCCCCCTCTGTTGTCCCTTTTCTACTTATGACTAGGTGGATCACTCCAGTGGCAGATACTATACATCTCTGCAGCATTCAAGAAAGCACTTAGAAAATATGCGCAAAGTCATCCTTTTGGCACTGATCACCCCAAAACTTTTTGCCTGATACTGACTCTTACTGTGCCCTGGGCACTGCTAACCAGTCAAAGGGCCAGTGATCGGTATAAAATGGTATTTGCAAATTAGGGCTAATTATAATTGGCTCTGACAACATACCTATACATCCCTAGTATATGGTAGGGCATGTAGGTTTAGGGACCCCAGTGTAGTCAGGGCACCCATGGGTGCACTGCTGTGGTGCCTGGTGTCATTGTGAAGGCAGGCCTGCCTTGCTGGCTGCTTTAAAATAGAATTAACCCCAAATTCGACATTGAAATTAAAAGCACTTCCAAAGGGTCAAACAACCTTATTTTCACATATGTCACCCCTAAGGTCTGCCCTAGGTGCCCCAAGGGTTCGGTGCAGTGTAAATACGAGCAGAGACTTAATAAAATATGTTTTATAAGCCCTGGTGATGGAAAAATAGCCAAATTAGTTTTCCCCTTGTAGTACATAAGCTCCATAAGCTCACATTGGAAGGCTTTATTTACAAAATAATAAAGTCTCCTCTCCACTAAAATAGAGCTAAATATGTCATGTTAATATAAAATTAAAAGTTTGAATAAATCCAACAACTTGCCAATATTGGATTTATTATAACTAGTACAGAGAATGAAATTTACAACTCTTTCTGAAAGTTACTAAACTCGTCCCTGTAGTGCCCTTTCCTGACTGGTCAGTCTCTGGCAGCCTGAGCCAAGCTACTCAAATGAGGTGGGAAGCAGCCTGGGCTCAAACAAAGGAAGCATCTGGTGTGAGGAGGACTGCAGCAGCAGATGGCAGGGCAGTATGGAGGGTAGAGTGGCCAAACTGGTTTTCAAAGGAGGGAATCCGATATGGGACAGAAACCAGACCTCCCCCAGTTCCTGCTCCCCCAGCCAAATGGTAGCCCCAGTAGTTAGATTAGGAGAGGAGCTGGAAGGGGTATGTTAGGGAAACATAGCCACACCAGTGGGTGAGCTCAGCAAGATGTAATGTAACCTCCAAGGAGAAATATTCTCCATCTTGGAGTTTTAAAGAATGCTGCTTTCTTTTTTTCAATGCTTTATTAATTCAAAAGTTACAGAAACATTGTTGATAGAGTCAACAATTCAACAGTGCAGCATTTGGCATGACAATTGAGAATGGTGAAAAAGCAGGATTAGTCATACGGTACACAGAGATCTCAGGAAAGTTAAAGGGGGAAAATACAGGTTCAGCACAGGACATGATAATGCACAGTATTGCAACACATCATGTGGGAACTAGGTTTCAATCAAATATATGCAGCCAAAGTAAACAGTTCAATACATCATGTCATACCCATGAATATATTAACAGTACAGAGACAACATAGCTATCAATCAAAATTGGTCTTTGATAAATAGGAACATAGCAGGTCCCAGAAATCACAGGGGCGAGCAGCCGGCAGTAAGTTTGTGGCATATGTCCCCGACCAATCTTCACATAACAACATATCTTTGAGCCAGTCCTGAAATTTCGGAGCATGCTTGCTACCCCACATTATTGCCTAGAAGCAGACATGTGGCAGTGACTTTCCGGAACTGTTTGGGCACCTCCTTGACATAACACAGCAGAACCAACATAGGATAAGATTGAAAATCATTGTCTGTCATGTCAAGTAACACTGCAAGTAGCTGCAAGTAGCTGAGACCAAAACTTTGCCACAGCCAGACAGGCCAATGCCAGATGAAGGAAGTCCGCCCCCTCCCCTTCCGCACCACATCTCCTGGATTTGGTATCATCATAATGGTAGTAGCCTGCTAGATCTACATGTGAAAGTTATGCCTGTAACAGGAATTTGTATTGAATTAGCCGATATATACCATTAGGGGAGACCTGCTTAGTTTGCTGACAACAAAATTGCCATTGTGCATCCGAAATACTATGACCCAAATTGCCCTCCCATGCCATGCGAGCCCTGGGGACCCCTACAAGCACACCATCTATCACCACAACAAACATCCATGTGATAAGTTTATACAGTTGCAGGTTAGAGAGTAAGATCTCCAGAACCAGCCACACCAGGGGTTAGGGGTTCCTCAGGAAACATTGCAAAAAAGATGGCGAACTTTGTGAGAACGTTTTCCTTAGGTAAGAACATTAAGCAAAGTTCCTGGGGAGTAGTCTAGGTAGTCCTGGTACGTTTTAAACTTATGCGCTCTGAATTAATCACCTAAATGTTTTTATGGCTTTTTTTCCAAGAGCCACCAGTAGCTGTGGGGCACGGTTGGGCCGCAGTAGGTGGTAATCTTTAAGGGAAATTTGCAGTAAGTATCTTAATGAGTACAATCTGTTCCAGGTCCAGACAGTTCACCTGAGGGCATGGATTTCCTGCGTAGGTCTAGGGGACTAATATCTTTTGTTCCCTACATTGTTTTTTTGGTGTCATTTCAAAGATAAAAATACTTCCTATTT
Source organism: Pleurodeles waltl (assembly GCF_031143425.1). NCBI lineage: Eukaryota > Metazoa > Chordata > Amphibia > Caudata > Salamandridae > Pleurodeles > Pleurodeles waltl. The sequence continues at coordinate 636,250,805 of NC_090442.1, forward strand.
TTTGAATTGGTGTTGGATTTTTATTGTGTGTTGTGTTTCACTTATTTACTATTTTGTTGTTATTAAATGCCTTACACACCTGTCTCCTACGTCAAGCTAATTGCTCGTGGGCCAAGCTACCAAGGGTTGAGCAAGAATTAATTCAGTGAGGCCTTGACTGGACCTAGTGTGAAATTGTGGCCTTTTACTAGGTGTAGATACCTACCTGCCCTTACTAATAATCCACTTTCCAACAGGAAAATTCTAGCTTACCGCCCAGATCAATGGTTTATACACTCTATTCTCACATATCAAATAATTAAAACTGTAAAATCATATTGGTGTGAGCAAAAGTGTTACATGCTCAGCAAATCAGAGCGCAGCTTTTTGAAACGTGTTGTTACCTTAGCACCTAAACACTATCCCGCTACATGAAAACTGATTCTGCCCAGTCTATGCTAATGTCATTAGGGGATGGCAAGACAAAGTAGTTACATAAACAACAACAAATAATTATGAAAGAATAAGGTAAAGTGAGCTAGTGGATTTTCCTTAAAACGTTACATTATTGTAACCATGTTGGAAAGACTTCATTGAGAACAGCAAAAACATCACTGTAAATAAACAAGCAGGAATGTGCTGCAGAGAAAATAAACAGTGAAATGCACAGGGGAGACATCCTTTTTGAACGAAATGGCGTTTGAGCCCACATTGAGAGCTTGTTAATATAAGCCAGAAAAAAAACACTTTTTCAAAGGCATTAGCATTTTAACAATGGGCTCTTATAAAATCAAGAGTAGACTCACATTCTGCACGTTGATAATAATGCACAAATTCATGAAAGGCACAAATCTCTAACAACCTCCCCTCTCTGATTATTCTGTAATCAGTAGAGCCCACACTTAATTGAATGGTTATATTACAGTCTGCATCACTTTCTGCTTGTTTGTGACTCAATTCTTCCGTCAGTTTCAGCTGGTTATAAGCTTGATCTCTGGCATCCCCTATCTCCATATCTTTTTGCTTCCTCTTTGACAAACCTCCTCTTCTTAAACCCACAAATTACGAACATCATTTCAAAGAATTTGAAACAGAAAGAAATCTGGCACGAATGGCAATAGAAACTCCGTCTTATTAAAAAAGATACTGACAAATATATTACCAGAAAGACAATAAGACAGCTATAGCTGTAAGTATCAAGTGCATTTACCTGCAGAAGAAGGAAGAAAAGTAAACACCATGTAGTTCTTAACACCCATAATGTCAATATATTCAACAACATTTTGATATGTGTTATCACTAAATCAACTAACTAAGCTTTTTTCCCTATGAGTCAGTGTATTAGGTTCAATCCTATTATTTATTGTACTTAATTCTGTGAGGACACATCCCACCAGAGAAATGAGACATAACAGTAGAACAAATAAGACATTAAGAAACAATTTACTCACCTGTACGTTGTGGTTCTCGGGTATTGATATTTTTTATAAATTCACCTGCTAGAATCTTCCCAATTGATATGGTGGGAGTCCCACTCTAACAGTAGTAAAAGCAGTGCTAAAGCATTAGCAGTAAACTCCATTGAAAAAACAATAGCAGTTAGTATCCCATTCACTCATCCCCTGCAGAGCCACCATACCTCAGATTTTGAACACAAGTGTAACTAAGGTAATAGGTGAGCCTGATCAGGAAGGAGGGAGGGTGGCATGTGAATCTATAAAATATATCAATACTGGAGAACCACATTGTACAGGTAAGTAACTTGTTTCTTCTCCAATATTGTATCTTTTATAGATTTACATGCTTGAATCCGACTAGTCAACAGTATCCCATGAATAATGTTGGTGGGCTAGGCAAATCATCCCACCATGAGACATAAACTTAAAGACAAACTAAGACAGTACAATTGTAGAAAATGAAGAAAAATACAGTATAGCATAAAGGAACCATAATATTAATACTCTTAAAACTGAAAAACAAACCGAAAAATACAGACGATTTGAGTTTAATAGCTGCATACCTTATGAGAGCAGTCTTTGGAGAATAGTCTGTCCAACCACTACAGCTGCCTTATTCAAGGCATTCAGGTAGTAATGCTTTGTGTAAGTATGGGCGTTCACCCATGGTGTGGCCCTACAAATGTCAGGTAAAGACTCTCCTGTAACAGGGCCGATGACTTTGTAAACTTCCGAGTTGAGTGATCTTTCACTTTTGTAACCAGCAGACATCCAGCCTTCTCATGACAGAAGACTATAGATGATTAAACCCACTGAGCAATACTAGCCCACATCATGGCTTGACCCTTTCTTGGAGCAGAGAAAGAAATGAGCAATTCATTTGACTTTCTGAAAGTTCTTGTCCTTTGCAAGTAGAACTTCAAACAATGCTTAATGTCTAGCAAATGCAAGGTTCTCTCTGCAGGCAAAGATGGATTAGACAAAGAAGGCAAAATGACTGGTTCATTGAGATGAAATGATGTAGGCACTTTAGGGATAAATGAAGGATGAGTACACAAAATTACTCTGTCTTCCAAAAACAGTAGGTATGGTCTTTTATGGTGAAAGCCTGAATCTTAATAATATGTCTGGCAGATGCACTAGCCAACTGGGATGCCAATTTCCATCACAGAAATTTCAGTTTGCAGTTATGAAGAGGCTCAAATGAAGATCTCATGAGTTGTGACAAGAGAGTGTTTAACTGCCAGAGCACTGAAGGAGGTTTGATAGGGGAATAAGCTCTGAATAGACCCTTCATAAACTCCTTCACCAGCCTGTTGGACCACAATGACAATCGCTGAGATTGTCGTCTGTATCTGGAAATTGATGCTAGGTGTACCTTAATTGAGGAATGTGTAAGTCCTGATGTGGCGAGATGTAATAGATAAGGCAGAATCTGTTCATGTGTCGACGAGAAAGGATGATAACACTGGGAAGCACACTATCAGCAGAATCGTTTCCATTGTGCTGAGTAACATTTGAGTGTAAAAGGTGCTTGAGTCGAGTCTGTTGAAGAATCAATTTGCATTGGTAAGAAATTGTTAGAGCTCCAAATTCAGTAAGGTGAGGAGCCAAGCCGACAAACTGAGAGTGTGAATTTGAGATCCTCCATCGGCTTGAACTGTATGTCTGACCACTCTAAGAGGCGATGAAGCTTGATGTACCAGAAATGTCTCGCCCACGCCGGAGATATTAGGATTATCCAACACTGATACCTTTTCATTTCCTTTAGGGCCTTTGGAATGAGAGGAAATGGGGAAAACGCATAAGCGAACGTCCCTGCTCATGCGAAGTGGAAGGTGTTCCCCCAAGAACCTGACTGAGGAAATCTCCTGGCGAAGAACTTTTATTTTTTGTTGAGGTATGTAGCTAATAGATCTAAGGTAGGACACCCCTAAGACTGAAAAACATTTTCTAATTGCCTCTAGCTGATTTCCCACTTGTGACATTGCTTCTTTTCTCTGTTGAGGGAATCAGCCCACTTGTTTTGCACTCCTGGGAGATGTTCCACTTTCAATGAAATGTTGTTGGTTATCAGCCACTCCCATATTTGCTATGCTTGGGGTGACAGACCTTGAGCTCTCTTACCACCTGTTTTTGCAGACAAAACATGGTGGTAGTGTTGTTTGTTTTGACCAGAACTGACAAATCTCCTAACCTCAAAGAAAGGCCTGAAGACCCTAAAAGACCGCCTTCAATTCTAGTACATTTATGTGACATAATTGTTCCTGACTGGATCACTTTCTTTGGACCTTCAGATCCTGTAGGTGTACGCCCTGTCCCTCCATGGATGCATCCGTTGTCATCACTACTTGGGGCAGCACAGGCAGGAAGGAGAGACCCTTCTAGATGTTCTCTTTTACCATCCACCTGGAGATCGCTGATCTCATCTCCGGGATTATCAAAATTATGTCCTCTAAAAAAAAACAAGATTGTGTCCACTGCACATCGAGCTGTTATTGAAGAGGTCTCATGAGCAGGTGGCAATTGGGTATTAACGGGATGCAGGATGATATCATCCCCAGCATGGATTTGCATGTTCTTACAGAAAAGCACTTTTTTGAGGAGAGTGATCTTGTTAGTGTCTGCAATCGGGTTAACTCTTTCGTCTGTGAGAAAGGCCTTTAAAAGTTTAGTAACCAGGACTGTTCTTAGAAACATCAGCAATCTGGAGGGGATGAGGGATGGTTTTTTGCTTTTGAGCTTGAGACCTAAGCATTGGAATAGATGTAGGCAGGCCTCATGGAGTTCTTTGCCAACTGAAAAAAGAGACCCTTGATTAACCAATCTTCCAAGTAGGGGAATACCTAGTGACCGGTCCGTCGGAGGAAAGCCTCCACTTATGCCATGCACTTGGTGAATACTCTAGGGGCTGATTTTAACCTGAAGGGGAGCACCTTGAACTGATTAGGGCACCTTTCCACCTCAAACCTGAAAAACCTTCAGTGCTTTGGATGTATTGTCCATTAGATTCAGGGAAAATAAATAGTCCCCTGTATCCATCCGTTGCAAAATGTCTTGAAGAGATAGCATTCTGAAAGGCTGCTTTTTGATGAACTTGTTCAAGAACCTGAGATCCGTTACCCGCCACCACTTTCCTGACTTATTTTTGATCCGAAAGAAGTGAGAATGAAAAAGCTAGATTGTGCTGATTGTGCAGCACCTTCTCTAGTGCCTGTTTTGAGAGACGTAATCAGATTTATTTTTTGAGAACTGTAAGATGATGATGTGTTGTCTTTCAAGGAGGAATCTTTGGAGGTTTGTGAACAAATTCCAGGGTGTGACCATGCTGGAATTCGTCTAACACCCATTTGTCAGAAGATATGAGCTTCCATTGATTGACAAAGTTGTATAATTTTTGGCCGAATTGACATTGACCTGTGGTGACAGGGGCCTAAGGTACTTCATTGTCTCTTGTGGCTCTCTTGAGATATTCCTCCTGCTGAAGGGTGTCGACACCATGGCTGCCTATAGTATGCAGAGGATGTGGTTGGCCTATAGGACTGATCCGAATACTGTGAATGAAAACCCTGTTGAGAGTAGGGCTGAAACCACTATTGAAAGATATACTTGCCTCTACCTCTGCCTTGAAAAGGCTGGAATTTCCTCTGCTGTAAGTTTTCCCACTGACTTAGCCTTGTCTGTGTCAGACTTGTTCGATTGCAAAGCATCAGCGTGTTTCCCAAATAGGGCTCTACGCTGAACAGCATGTCCAGTATTTTGAGCTGCACCTCTGGACTAAAAGTAGTGGCTTTAAGCCAACCTTGGCGCAGAAATACCACGCTCCAGCCATTTGCCTGAAGGCTGTGGAAGAAATGTCTGTGGCCATATCTATGAACTCATAAGAGGCCTTTTCATCTTCCGCCAGGGTCTCTCTCTCTCGCCTCTTTTTTCTTGTCCTCTGGGAGATATTCCAGCAGCGATGAGATGTCAGATCACACCTCACTGTTGTATCTCCCCAGGATAGACATGCCATTGAAAGCTCTGATCGAAGTAGCTGCCATCACACCAAACTTCATGCCTATATTGTCAATCAGACGGCCTTCCTTATCCGGAGGGGCTGTTCATTGTGACGTAGGATTTTTTGGTCTCCTCGGGGCAGCTTGCATGATAACCAAATCTGGTCAGGAGGGGTAACACGACATTTAGGGGAACTCTCAAGAGCCTTGTACTGTTTGTTGAGTTTTAAAATGATGGCAACCACAGGTGCTGGTGTCTTCATCAACTTTAGGCCTTTCTGACAAATAAAATCTATGAAAGGTATGGCCCGAGTAGTACGTTGTGTTCCTGTCTTAAAATCATAGAGGAAACACTGTTTGCTTAGCTGGCATAGGAAGGTAGAAACGCTTTGACGCTCTGTCAAGCACACCAGTGAAACTGCCAATATCTGCAGGCTGCGAATTGGCCACTGGTGGTGGAGGAGATGCTGGCGTTGGTGATATGATCCTACTCGTCATGGTCAATGGGATGCATTTAAATCTTTCTGTCTTTCAATTGCTGATCATCGCAGTACTGGACAATATCTGGAATTGATATTGGTGGTGGGCTAGGTCTGTCTTTCTGAGGCCCTAAGCAAACTTTGTGGAGCAGGAATTGCATCAGGGGCTTCCTGTCTCAGTGGAGGCTGCTTAGATGGGTCGGCATCCAGGAATCTTCTATAATAATCATTTAACATCATGCGTAAGACTGTGACCAGCGTGATAGGAAGATTGACAGAAGGCTCCTGAGTATGATGCTGCTTATCTTCTTTCTGCTCATAGAGGTAATGTTCCTTTAACCTATCAAATTGCAGAGAGGGATGCCCCTATCAGAGGAAGAATAGTTGCCTTCTATGTAGGCTCACTGATCACCTTCCGCTTCTTCGTGCTCTAATTCATGACATTTCATCCTAACAATGAAGGGCTGTATGCAGGGCTAAACATACCCTCATCCTCAGACTCCTGATACTCAAGAAGACGTGCTGGAAGCAGTGGGGAAGTTTTGGAAAAGTCTTGAGGCATGGATTAAGTTGACTCTTTACTAGGAACATGCATTGTCTCTTTTCTTCCTGTGGACGAGGCTGTCGACAGTGTTGTTGACAGGGCCAACGACAGGGTCGTCAACAGGGCTGGTGATGGTGGCACCGATGACAGGGCACTGAGAGGAAACTTCATCGATGGTGCAGCAGCTTCGTTGTTGGAGGACTTGACGATGTTGACAATGATGTCATCATCACAGATTTTGTCGACAATGCGGCCACAGTCATTTTGATCGTCAATGTAGTGGAAGTCACCGATGACGCAACGGCTGCTGTTGACATGGAAGACATCGACGGTAAGTTCTTCATTGGCGGTGCTGTCGACAGCCAATTTTTTCCTAAAGATGGCTCCTTGAAAAGAATATGAGGAGCAGATGGAGGTGCTTAATCTGGCCTCTGATGTGAAGAGGAAGAGCCACTGGCTCCTCCTTTGGTCTTTTTTTTCCTCACTAGTCTCTCTGCTGTGAGAATTATATTTTTTTAGAGTCTCTGTGAGATGATGATGATGATTCTCCCTTATTTCTCTTTCTGGAAGTGGTATGAGTATTTTCCCCACACTCTGAGCCTGAGTCAGAGACAGCCTTCTTCTTCTGTAGCCACAGAAGTAATCTTCTCTCATGGTCTTTGAGAGTTTTCACAGAAAAAGTACGACAGTACTTGCATTCTTTGGGCTGATGTTTAGAATAAAGACAGTACAGGCATTCTTTGTGTGGATCCTCAGAATACAGCCTGGATTTTCCACTAGTCTTGCAGGGCCTAAACAGCCCTTTTCTAGACTCAGATAGTCTGTGTAAAAATCATAGCCAAACACCCTTCCAAACTGTACCTCAGATGAAGGTTAACAGTGACATACTGTGTCTGAGCAGAGCTCATGGACACTCCGTCACACATGACATGCTGAGGTATAGTGGCTCTGCAGGGTATGAGTGCTTCAGGGTCTCTGCTCTAATTGGCTAAAGTTTGGGTGTATTAAAACAACGTGAATGGGCTCCTTACTGCTATTTTCAAAGGAGTTTAATGCTAATGCTTTAGCAGCGCTTTATACCTGTTATTGTGGGACTCCCACAGTGATGACGGGGAACATTCAAGCATGTGAACCTATACTGGAGAAGTATTAGTATAATAAAGACAAAACTAACAATTCTACAGCATTTGCTGCAGGACAGTTCTATTGAGATCAAAACAAAAAAGAAACATGGAGCTCCAAAAAGCCAATTTTGGATGCTCTCTATTTTTCAAAACAATAATATATATTCTTTTCCTCTTTTTTCTTCTTTGTTTTTTAACAGTAATCAAAATCGAAATTCAGCTCCAGAGTCTTTTTTTTCAGTTCATAATCTCAATCTTAAAGTGTTATTTCTTCATCTGGATTATTTTGCATAGTTCAAACTTATTCACCACTATCATCATTTCACATGGTTCATTTCATGGTTCTTCTTCCTCTAACCCATTTTTGAAGATGAATTGGCAACAGTTTATTTGACTGTAGATCTCTGTATCTGGCTCTTCTTCTTTAGACACAGGCACCAGATAAGCCTATTCAGGTAAAGCATACTTTCTGTTCGAATTCTCTTTCTTGCTGGTCCTCTAGCAACAGGTGATTTACTCACACTGTTCTCTGAATCTATTTCAACTACTTGCGACTCTCCTTGGGTCAATGCTAGCTCTTGATTCTCTCAGTACTTTCTTTTAAAGGTTATTTGCATTGCCTTCAGTGTTGCAGTTCTTGATTCTTCACTTGTGACTACTGCTGAGGCTTCTCCATTCACTGATGAACTTGTTCTTCAAACTGCATCAGCTGCTTGACTCACTATGTACCACTTTCCCCCTCTGGAGGTTCTCATAACTAAAATGTTCAGCTGGATGAGAGACTACTTTTTCTTGTTGCCACTCATGACTCTGCATTTAATAGGGGTATGCCCATCCCTCCCACTGTACCTGGGTCATAAACACTATATATATATATATATATATATATATATATATATATATATATATATATATATATATTTATATGGTACACAGTAGGAAAAGGTATGTACAAAAATATAGCAGGAAAGAGCCTATTATTTGCAACTGCCTCAACTCAAGAGCTTTGTCCAGCAGTCACTTTTACTTGCTTAGAAAAGAGGCATATAATCCACATTTCTCAGTTAATTTATTGTATAAACATGTAAAGAAACATATGGTTGTGGAAACATAACACATCATTACACATATCAAAAATTAGACACAACCAAAATTACAAAAAATATTTTTTGTTAAGTCTTCTGAATAAATTAAGGAAGGCCTCTATATCATATGCTTGCAGTCCTTGTTAGAGACATGACCTAGGGACAGAAACACGATAAAGGGATTCAATGTCCCATTGGCATTTATGCAGCGAATACATCTCTTTATTTCAACTTATTAACGGACTCCTCCAAGATGTTATGTCGACGCGTATCGCCTTTTAACTTCAGGCCTCCTCAGGACGAACAGGAAGACAATATGCACTGTTAGATTCTCCTGGAAAAGAACTCCTGGAAAATATATTCTCAAGGAATAAACCATTCAATCTGTACTATCAGACGTACATCAAACCAACTGTCACTGCATGTCGGATTACCTCCCTGTACCCAAGCATTTAGCATCTCATTCTACATTATCAGGGGAGGCTCCCTCGATGCCTCATCTGTCTCCCGGGAACCCAGAAATATATTCTCAAGGAATAAACCATTCAATCTGTACTATCAGACATACATCAAACCAACTGTCACTGCGTGTCGGATCACCTCCCTGCACCCAAGCATTTAGCGTCTCATTCTACATTATCAGGGGAGGCTCCCTAGACACCTCACCCGTCTCCCGGGAACCCGGCTCCTAAAGCTGCAGCCACCTGTAATTTCCAGGTACCGATACCGAAGTCCGCTTCTCTTCCACGCAAACCCCTCATGAATTTGCACCAGCCCTTCACTTTGACCCTCAAATTGAGGCTGGCCACTGGTATCTTCACCATGATCTTCACTTTCATCAACATCACCATTTTCAAATTTTTCTTCACCCCCTCTGGATCCATGTTGTGAGCTTGGGTTTCACTCTGTGAATCAAAGATTATTGTCACCATCTCTTCATCTGCAGCCTTCACTCTTCTTGTGTGAAAATTGATCTATTGTGGGCTCCTGGACACTTCACAGCGAAGTCAGTCACAATTACGACCAGTATGGAACCTTCCACCATTCTTCATGGTAGGTCTTGCAGACATGCTTCTTCAGAACAACCCAATCACTGGGCTGCAGAGGTGACATTGACTTTCTACTAACTGTGATATGCCTATTATAAAGATTTATCCAGAGTAGTCCAAGCTCTCTTTTATTAGCAGGTTTAACTAAAAATGAAACAAAACTAGGTTATCAAAGGCTGAGAAGAATATAAACCAGATAGTTCACTGCAATAGTTTGTAGAAAAATAGTTCAGAATTTGATTCATAATTTAAAACTTACAGTGTGCTAAAAGTTCTCTTTAACTTATTCATAGCTCCCCTACCACAATCTTGTGTCTGCACCATCTCATTTTCCATTCTCACACCTTGCATGAGATGCGCTCCATTCATTCCAAAATCATCAGGTGACACAAAAGCAAAAAGTTCCAACCTGTGATACACTGGGAGGCCTCATGAAGTTTCACCTTTACTAGCATTTCAAAATAAAGACTGGGGTTAGTCTCAGAGATATCCTTCTTCCAGGAGATAGGGTGATGCATCTAGATTTGGAGGATGCTTATTTGACAGTACCAATTTGTCACAGTCACATGAAGTATTCACAATTCCTTTGGCTGAGGCAGACATACAGATTAATGCCCCTTACATTCAATCTGTCCTCCGTTTCATAGTGCTTTAACAAGCTGATAAAGCTTGCATATCCCAGGAGCTGAGGATGGTGGTATACATTTCTAAGCAAGAAAAGGAATCTCTTACTAAAGCAAGTTCAGCTGGCCCTAGAATTGATTCACTCTGTGGGCCATTGTAAATGTGGAAAAGGCACATCTGGAGCTCTCAAAATGTTGGAGTTTTTGGAATTCTTAGTAGATTCTGACAGGGATGTCATTTTGCTCCCCAAAACAAAGTTAAAGCTAATAGGAAAAAAGTTGAGGCTGGTGTTAACTCAACAGCAGGTGTCCCTCTGCCAGTTGAAGAGGTTGGTGGGCCTTCTTTAATCTTCAATTCAGGCAGTTTTTCTGGAACCCCTTTAAAGCAGCACACTCCAGTGACATTTGACATTTGCAGAAAGGCTTAGGGTCTTCAGAGATAGTACCATTTAACATGGAGGCCAAACATTATATAAACTGGTCATATAGATGCATGGAATGGAAAACCATCTTGCAATTTCTCCAGATCTACTTTCAGAATCATATGCAAGTCTCTGGGGTTGGAGCGACAAGTGTGGCACCTTCTCAACTGTGGAATGAAGGTCTAGGAGGGACTTATAAATGCATATAAGTTCTATAGAGCTTCTTGCTGGCTACTTGGCAGATCAGAGTCTGATAAAAGGCAAGTTAAAGTGTTCTGTCCTCCTGAGCGTGGATGATCTAACAGCAATAAGATACATAAACAGGTTGGGGGCACAAGATCCAAACCCCCAGCAGAATTGGGAGCTTTTCTCTGCATAGTGATACCTCTAAAATCAGAATGTATTTCAGAGACACACAATTGGGTAGCAGATTGGTACTTTAAGAAACTTTACGATGCCAGTGAATGCTGTGTTAATTGTCAGCTTTCTAAAGCTCTATGCATGATCTAGGGTCCATTTGACATAGACCTCCAGACTAAACGCTCTTCAGGATTGGTCCAATCGAAATCACTATTCCACCCTTCTTTATAATACCCAAGTGTGTGGCACAGGTTTGCCTGTAATCCCCGAGGGTGGTGTTGGTAACCCCACGCTGGACAGTGTAACCATGCTATCACCTGCTGGTATTTCCTCAGTTGTTGAGGAGTCCTCAGAGACAGTACCACAAACTTATCCTGGGGTGGCAACCTGACATTGGTGGCACCTGAACTGACATTGGTAGCAGGCAACCCCTCAGATTGCTCACAGGCTTCGTGGTTCAAGTCCCCCTAATCACAAGGCACACTTAAAGCATATATAATTCAGCATGGGAGGTGTGGACTCACTGATGTTTGAAATGTGGTTTGGACTTCTTTTCATATAATGTTGCAGGAATTTTAAATTTCTTGACCTCTCTGGTGGCTGGTCAGAAATATTATAGGAGCATTAATGGGTACAGATCAGCAACATCAACAGGGCATCAGAAAGTTGATAGTAAGACAGTTGAGGAACATTCTTTGGTTTGCAGGATGATAAAGGGCATTAGGTACGCAACTGATCCTAAATCCTGAATATTTGGTGTTTTCAGGTGTGAATTTGCTTGGGCAAATGTTTAAATCATGGAAAGACAATAACAACCTTTCTCTGAAGTAATTATCTGTGCAAGTTGGTTATGATACTATATTTTGTATCATTTAGAAGAGTTTCAGATGTTAGATCTCTAGATAGTTCTGCAATGCACTTCTCTCCAGTGGGGTCCTCTTTGCCTTAGAGGTAAAATAGGCATCTCAGATATGCTTATTATAAATATCCTCCCGGGGTAGCCCAAAACTCTCTTTAATTAGCAGGTTTCTCTAAACATGAAACAAAATTAGGTTATCAAAGGCTGAGAAGCATTTAAACCAGATTGTTCGCTATATTAGTTCGTAGAAAATGTATTCAAAATTTGATTCATAATTCATAGTGTGCTAAAAGTTCTGTTACACTTCTTGTTCAGGTTAAAATGCTAAGACTATAGAATCACTTCCTAAGAGTAAAATGCAAGATGAATCAGACCAACAACCACTGTGGCGTTGCCAACAAAGTATCAGTTCAGTCTTATACACGGGCCAAGGCCAGGATACCCTCTGGGGTGACAGCGCGCTCTATAAATCTGCATAACGTAGCGTGTCAATGAAAAGGTGTTAATGTAGCCACCTCTAATCAAAGCCTATTGGTTTTGCCTTATTTTGATTGGTTTCTTGAGATGCCCAAACTCTCTTCAATCAGTAGATTCCCCAAAATAAAGACAAAATAGGCCTGCAAAGGACAAAAAAAACCGAATCTGGCAGCAGATGTTATTCAGTTCATAGATCTAGACAAGATGGGGAAAGGACAAGCACACTAGACCATTTCAAGAGAAGAGCAAACATGCGTCCACCCCAAGTCCTCAGGTTTCTACATTACAAAGCACCATCTATAGGTGCTTAAATCACAGCTAAACAGGGGACAGAAAGGTTGCTATTGGGACAAGAAGTTTAGAAAGGCATGCCCTGCCCGCTCCACCAGACCCCTGCAGACCTTTTTGTAGCTGTTAGACTAGTTCCTTTTTTGATCCATAGGAGACTTCAGTTTCATACCACTTGAGACATCGCATCCCCATGTTATTTTATATTACCTGATATTTATACAGCACTCTATTGCTATTAGAACAGCACTGCAGTACAGTCAGGTCTGTTTTCTTTGTCTGTAGGATCATCAATAGTTTAGGTGTAGTTAATATTTTGTGTGTGTGTCTGGCTTTAGTGGGCTTCTTTTGCATGTAGCCGGAGACATTTACCAATTTTGGGTACAAGCCTTCTGAGGAATGGTATGTGGTTTGCCTAACTTGAAGTATGCGTAGGAGATAACTGAAATTATTGTGCCTTGCTAGGGTCCACTATATCCCTTTAAATCATTTTTCCTTTAGGTTGTTGGGGTGGCAATAATGTACTGTGTTATCTTTGGAAAGGTAAATTGTGTTATGCAGAGTGAAATGCTGTTGAGCACGCTGTGAGGTCCAATTTTATGATATCTTAAAGCTGTGTTTGATGTATGTATGTTATAATGACTATTCTGTATGAGGTTGTGATTGTTTACTCTTCATGAAAATAATGTACTGAAAAATTAGCAGTGCTGTTTACCCACGGTATGGATCTTTCTCTACTACTCTGATAGTTGATGAGAATTTTTCAGATGCCCTGACACTTTTTCAGATCAGTTCTATATTAAATTAACATTGTTTTGATTTTGTCCATTACTGCCTAGAACTGGGGACAAGTCTGAGTAAATTGTTTGTCGTGATGACGGTTAACTTTGATGTGAGTTCCTGTTTGTTTGAACTTCGCATGTTTAAGTGGATGATCTACTTATTCTTGTTCTCCCTCAAGGTTCAGGTTCTAAACATGTTCATCGCACCACATTTAGATTTCTGTAATGGTATTCAGTTTGGATTACCACGAAGGTGCTACACAAGATACAGTTAGGGCAGAATGTTGTGGCCAGATCGGTGCTTAATCTTAAAAGGTCTAATTCTGATCACCTGCTTTGGCCTCTTTGCATCGGCTTCCGTGATACAGAGTTCTTTTCAGATCTCTCTGCTGGTTCATAAAGCTCTCTTTGATACTTGGCCAACCTCTATATCTCAACTGTTTATGTTCTATTGACCAAAAACCTTGTTATTTGTCTGAGAATTATTTTTTGGTGCCAATACCCAATTTTTGACTGCTCTCCCTTGGTAAAAGAGCATTTTAAGTAGCAGCAACAATGGATTGTTATGCAATCCCACTAGCATTAAGATCTCAATTTAAGTTCTGGAAGACCATGAAGACCGGGATGTTTCCTTTTTAGGATCGAGCCTGCGTCGCATGCGCTTGCGCATGTGTATTGCTTGCAAGACGCTTTAGTAGTTAAAAAAGGGCTCAGAGCCCCGTCCATGTCACGTCAGTGTCTTTCATTGGTTCAGGGGCTTGCCTCTTAAAATCTGCTTGCTTTCATTAGTGGAAGGCATGCATACGTCATGCCTTTTCCAGTGGTTAGCCCTCCTTGAGCGCAGCGACCAAGTACTGAAAACATGCGAGGCTCACTGTTTTCCATCTGGCTTGTGGACTACTTTTTATCTTTTTTCGCAGTGCAATCCCGCTTGGCAGAAGTCGAGCGCTTTGCATGACATCCACCCTGTTACATAGTTAATTGCACTTTTGCCGGTTACATAGATAATTGCACTTTTTCCAATAGGTTTCACTACGAGTGAACTGTAGCAGCGCGATCACGCTCTTTTTTTCCATGTAATGTGGCAAGAAAAGTCCGCTTGGGAGTTTACAACTGCTAATAGCTCTAACTCGGAGAAATACGAGAGCCGCTGCATTGCAAATGCTTGTTTTATTCTTGATACATGGCCTGATTTAGAATTTGCCGGATGGGGTTACTCCATCATAAACATGATAGATATCCCGTCCGTTGTATTATGAAGCCAGTATATCCTATGGACATCGTAATATGGTGGGCGAGATATCCATCACGTTTGTGATGGAGTAACCCATCTGCCAAACTCTAAATCAGGCCCTCAGTTGGCGTTTCAGCTCCATGATACCTTATAGTGAACAGTTTGCAAATTACACGTGACCTATAAATAAATAATCCAGCTCACCATTTTTTCTGTTTTTCTCAAAGAAAACCCCCAAAGCGTCTTCCTGCATGTCTGGCCATTGTTTGTTTTCTGTCTCTGGGTCCTCCACGTCTTGCATGGCAGATCTGAATAAGGAAATCAGTAGTGGTGGTTCCACTGTAAACAGTGTGGGGCCACAACTACAGGAATGCAGTGGCTGATGGGTCACTGCGTCAAGGTTTGTTGAGAGCAGAGAGAATGGAAGCTCTACTGTCAGAAAACGGGTTGGTCCCTCACTCCTAAATAGGGTGGGGGATGTTTGAGTTCAATGGGTGTTAGCTCAGACAATATACGGCACAATTCCCTCTCCTCCGATCACTCACCATGTCCTCAACTGTATATAGAAGAGTTGTTGCCTTTTCGAAAATATGTGCGTTTCGCAATTAAATCGAAGCCTATCAGTTTTCGTTTTCTTATTCAGTGTGAAAATATTTGATAATGTATTGAAAAGTTTTGTAAGTGACTGACTGAATTACATTACCAGAATTGTGTAAACAATTAAAATGATTACAATTACTCTTCTGAAAGTGGTTGCTTGATTGTATTAAGTTTGTGTGGCACCCAGCCAGTATCTCCAATCACTGGTTCTCTTTACATGAAACTGGAGAAGAGATAATGTTGAATGTATGGACCTTATACCAGTTAGCCTCACCATTGCTGTGCCTGACAGTCCAGTTGAAATGATAGGTCCCTTTGCACCCCACTCTACTGCCAGCCCACCGGGGAGCTCTATGTTTTCCTATTATGTTTTGTTCATCTAGATAGCAACACTTTTTGTTGTGCACTGAGTCAGACGACTTCTGGCGATATGGACCATTCACATTCGCAGATGGTGGAGAACCTATTCAGTAATGGTTAATCTCTGACTGACTCCTGCCATATAAGGGAGCTACATAATACTGTAATGGTGGCTATAATGACAGTAATGACAGACAGGTGTAGTTGTGCCATCCCCATTCTCTCTTCCCAACAACCAATGCATCAACGTATGCTGGGGTCACTCGGATAAAATAGGCCTTTTTCAGTCTCTAGGCCTGGAGAAATGTAAGGTAACCATTGATATGGGAATCAGCCTGTGTGGGTGTGGGCCATGCCATGGTGCTTTTGTTTCCTACAAGGCCAGGGTGGGGTGTTGAGAACTGGCAACACAGTCACAAAGGCTTACTGTAACAGATGAGGGGACTCAGTCCATTCATCTAACAGATATGACAAAGATAGGGTTGTGGCCAGACGCATATCCTTTTTCCTTTTTAAGCAATACACAGAGCATAATCAAAGTTGCAACCGATCAACCAAGTCAGAACTCATATCCTTGTGCTGTAGCATTTCAAGGGATGTTTTCTTTACTCCCTGAGTGCTACTTAGCCTCCCTTAATATATCTGCATGCCACCTGAGAGAATGCCCTCTATTCTGCTCCCAATTCCTAGGCTAGGGAGCATGGAGATGAATTGTATGTATGCCCCCAAATTTGTTTTACACCTTTTCGTTTTCCTGTTCACCGATGGTGATGTTCGGGTCTCAGTGAGGTATCCACAGTGAAGGCCTACGGCCATCACTAGGCATCCTTAAAAGTTTGGTGTGAATAAGTGGATTACCACTCAGGTAATTGTGGTCCTCTGTCATTCTCTGTTATTCCTGAAATTCCTGCATGTGAGCGTTTCTTTGTGGCTAGCAGTTTACTCATTGCTGGTACAGTGGTTGCTGATCCAGTCTTTAGTTGAAAGCTTGCAATGTCTGGGTTCACTCATGGTGCTTTTGCAACGTCTATTCTTTTGACCTGCACATAGTGTTAACTGGCCTTCAGTCTGAACCATCTGAGCCTTTAGCAGAAGCCTGATTGAAACCTCTGCCCTTTAAGATAATGTCCCTGGCTACCAATATTTTGGTAGGACGCTTGGAAGGGGAATGGTGGGATCGAAGGTCTAAAATGGACCAGGTTATATTTCAAGATTTGCGCAGGAAGTAGGAAATTGTACTACACTCTTTCTTAGTATGGTGTCAGGAATCCTGGAGTTTGTGCTGTCCGGGGATTGTGTCCAGTGCTGAAGGTACATAGTCACAATTCTTAGACTCAACAATACAAGCTTTGTATGGACTGGCCTTGGAAAATTGTGGCAGATTGCCCAGTGGTGGGTGTGGAGGCGACGGGGGTGAAGTCACAGGGTAACACAGATCAGCACTTCTGGGGAAAGGTGGAAAGAGCCAGAACATTCCGGAAGACTCAAAAAATTCTGGAAAAGCCAGAACATTCTGGAAGAAGCCAAATGTTTATTGGCACTATTAGGTTAGTAATCAATCAATCAGTATTTGTAGAGTGCAGCACTGTCAACCCTGGGGGCAACAGGATGCTGGGGTGTGAGGTCTCTGTCAAAGAGCCAGGTCTTGAGCTTCCTTTGAAGTCCGCAAGGGAGGGGACAATGGCAGGTGGAGAGGCAGGTCGTTCCAGGTCTTGGCGGCTACATGGGAGAAGGAGCAGCCACTGCTGCGGCTGCAACGGATTTGGGTGTGGGTGTGAGAGCTACTGAGGAGGAGCGCAGGTGTCTGGTTGGTGGGTGGAAGTTCAGTCAGCGGTTGATGTAGACTGGTCCTTGATCGTGTAAAGCTCTGTAGGTGTGTTTGAGGATCATGAACTGGCATCTCCTCAGGATGGGGAACCAGTGTAGGTTTCTGAGGTGGGGGTGATGTGGACTCATCTGGGAGGTCCAGGATGAGTCTAGCTGCCGCATTCCATATGGCCTGAAGTCTTTTGAGGAGTTGGTTGGAGATACCGAAGTAGACTGCATTGCCATAATCGAGGAGGCCTGGGTGACGGTTTTTCCATTGTCGACAGGGATCCATCTGAAGATTCTGCAGAACATGAAGAGAATGTGGAAGCAGGAGCAGGTGACACCACTGATTTGTCGCTTCATGATCAGTTCACTGTCGAGGATGATGCTGAGGTTGCATGCGTGGTCTGTTGCCATTGGGTGGATCTGAGTTCAACTTGCCACCTGCTGTGGTCCTAAATAAATGTGTTTCTCTCGAAGATCAGTACCTCAGTTTTGCTGACTTGAGTTTGTGACAGTTGGGTCTCATCCAATTGGCTATGTGGGTCATGATGTTGCATAAGTTTGTTCTGGTGGTGAGTGGGGGGTTTCAGTGAGTGAGAGGATGAGCTGTGTGTCATCTGTGTAGGATATGATGTTGAAGCCGTCAGAAATGATGATGTCCGTGAGGGGTGTCATGTAGGATTTGAACAGTATGCGACTGAGGGATGATCCTTGGGGTATGCCGCATATGATGTTCTAGGATTCGGAGGTGAAGGGAAGCAGCCGGATGCTCTGGGTGCACCCTGTAAGGAAGGAGGCAATCTATTTGAAGGTGTTGTCTTGTATGCCGATGTTGTAGAGTCTGTTGATGAGGGTGTGGTTGGAGATGGTGGCAAATGCTGCGTAGAGGTCGAGGAGGATCAAGGCAGTCTCCTTGCAGGCGAGGAATATTCTGACATCAACTGTGGCTGCGATCAGTGCAGTCTCTGTGCTGTGGTTGGCCTGGAGGCCTGATTGGGAGATGTCGAGCAGGTTGTTTTGATCCAGAAATTTGGTGAGCTGTTGGTTGATGACCTTCTTGAGTACTTTAGACGGGTATGGAAGCAGGGAGATTAGTCAATAATTTCAGAGTTTCTTGGGGTCGGTGGATAGTTTCTTTATAATGGGTCTGATTTCTGTGTGTTTCTATCAGGCGCGGAAGACAGCCATAGCGATGGAGGTGTTGTGGATGCTGGTGAGTTCCGTGCTGATGTGACTGGTTCCAAGGTTGAAAAAGTGGTGGGGCATGGGTTGGTGGGTGCTCCAGAGTGGGTAGATGACACGATTGCCATGGTGGTTTGTGCTGTGAGCGGTGCCCATGCAGTGACCGTTTGGCTGGTGTGTGCTGGTTGATCGAGGCTGTTGAGGTTGAGGACTGTGGGGGTAAGGTTCAAAGTTGTTGTATATGGTGGCAATCTTGCTGTGGAAGTAGTCTGAGAGGGAGTCACAAAAGTTTTTACAGTTTTATATAGCGCAAACTCCACCCAAAGGTATTTGAGTGCTTTACATAAGCACCAGTTACATTAAAGAAGGACACATTGATTTTTGGTAGGCACAGAGAGCCTAAGGTGGTCATTATGAACATGGTGGTAAACGCTGCCCCGCCGGCGATGGCGGTAACTACCGCCAACATGCTGGTGGTCTGGACTGCCAAATAATGAAGCACATGAGAAACAAGTAGCGGTCCATCCACACACCGCCATCTTTGTAGTCCCGACGAGGAGGGGGGAGGCCGCCCACAGGCCGGCGGAAAGGACCTACCCGCCCACCAAATAATGAAGCACAAGACCGCCGGCAGTTCCGGGGCGGGAACCACATGTGGCGGAAATGAACAAATTAAAAGGAAATACCGGAGGCACACAACACGCCGACGCAGACATGGAGAGAGAGTTGGAAATTATGCCAGTGCTGCTCCTTGCCATATACCTCCACAACCATGACCGCCAACGAAGACGACGACGGTAAGTCCCACAACCTAGTACACATGGGAAGAAAGGGCACATTTACACATCCACCCCACCCACCCTGCAACGCACTCCCAACCTCTCCCACCATCCCACATCATATACACCAGAACAAGATGTACTTATTCGACACAAGGCAACAAAGGCCTGCACCAAAGTACACACATGTGCACACCACACCCCCACAATGAAACAATTAACAACGTCACTATATTGTGCCAACAGCGCTACTGGGCACTCAAAGTTTATTAGCAACAAAGAACAATACTGCCCGAATAAGGCCATTAGCCAGTCCATGTGGAAATACTGAAGTCCCAATATAGGCCTGAACTTGACTCCCACATGTGCACAGGGCACTCCACTGTAAAGGGGCAGCAGTGTGGCAGCCAGGCACCTCGGGGAAGAGGGGCAGGGGGGTGGGGTCTTATATCTTGAAGGGGGGGCTTGGGCTTAGGTTTGTGAGGTGGAAGGGGTTTGGGCTTGCCTTTGGAAGGTGGGGGAGTGGGCTTGGACAAGGGTGGCAGATGGACCTGGGGCAACATGGGGTTTCTTCCTCCCTGGGGAAGGGGCACGGGAATGGGAAGGGCAGACTGGGGTGGACTTGGACGTGGAAGGAGTGGACTGGGCAAAGAGATGGGCACGTTTAGGGACGAAACGGGGTGGGCCAGTGGGTTCGAACAGGTCAATACGGGAGAGAAAAAGCTTCTTAGGGGCAGTTGGGGGAGATTTGGAGTTAGGTCTGGGAGTGGAGGTTGAGGGAGTGCTTGTACCAAGTGTAGGTGTGCCTGATGTGGATGCAGGTACTGTAAAGTATGCTGATGTGTGGTGGATGTGTGTGATGTGGATGTCTGAAAAATTTTGAGTGTCTTGGGAGGAGAGAGATGGACACAGTGGGACAAGACAGGCTGCCGGTGTACATGGATGTTGTCTGGGTGTTTGCAGGTCTGGTGAGTGTGCTGCAAGTTTCTGTCAATGTAGTTGTGGTGAGTGCAGGTGTGGTATCTGGGGTGCATGTCTGGATGTCAGACGTTGTGTTGACTGCAGGAATGGGGGCAGCAGCAGTGACAGGGTGCAGTATTTGTGGTGTGCATGGTGAGGTGACAGACAGGGAGGTGGGGGAGGTTGACACAGTAATGGAGGTGGATGTTGTTGTGTGTGCTTTTGTATGTTGAGTGTGTGCCTGCCTGTTGTGGGAAGTGTGGTGTTTGTGTTTGTCTGTGTGCTTCTTGTGTGTTGATCTGTGTGCATGGCTGTCTGTATGTGTGCTTGGGATGGGTCCAGGGACACTGGCTACCGTCAAAGATGAGGCCAGAGCCTGAAAAGATCTCTGTAGGCCAGACATGGCACTGTGAATGCCTTCCAGGTATGCATTGCATTGCTGCATCTGGGATCCTAACCCCTGGATGGCTTCCACGATGGTTGTCTGCCACACAGAGATGGTTCTCAGGAGGTCAATAGCCTCCTCCGTGAGGGCAGCACAGCTGACTGGGGCAGGGGATGAGGAGCCAGGGGCAAAGGAGACGCCCACCCTTTCTGGGTGAGCAGGCACAGGCAACTGGGTGGGGAGCAAATGGGAGGGCGGAGATGGCATGGGGGTGCCGGAAGATAACATAGAATGGGTGTGCCAAGTAGGGTCCGCCACCACCAGGGAGCTACCGCCAGTGGTAGTTGCCTCCCCCGTGGTACTCCCCTCGCCCCCCAACTAACTGGTCCCCTTGACGTCTGCCGACTCTGCCTCCTTGGAACCGTGGGCTGCTGCATCCCCACTCGCAGGTGCCACTGCTCCCTCGCCAGATGATGCTGATGAACACCAAGGACACAAGAGCACAAAGGTGGAGAGACAAAACATGGGAGAACTTTGTAAATACCTGAATATATGGACATCCCTGGCTCACACACACTCCCCTCAAGGTCACACACCTACACGCAGCACCTAAACATTAGTCATGACTGTGCCCCTGAACAGTGGGCATTACCCTAGAATACACAACATCACATACAGGAAACACGGACCTGATAAACTGTGTGGAGTACACCCATGGGAACCATGCCCAGCCAATGCACTTACTAGTCAATGAGCCCAAAAAGCATCCCAGAATACATAAGGGAACCTCCCATGGGCCTATTGGGACCGTCCAAACATGCCCTCACATGATCCCCGGGTCTTTGAGGGGGCAGGACTGCAGGGACACACCTGTCCAAGTGCCTGGCACTAGACAGCATACATACCACAGCACCCAAACACATCCATCAAAGCGATATCACAACAGTGTTGCTACTCACCCCCTTGTGGCTGCTGTGCTGCCTTCAAGCGCCCATCCAAATCCAGATAGGTCACTGCCAGAATGCGGGCCATTGGGGGGGTCAGGGTCCGATGGGCACCCCTTTCTTGTTGGGAGGCCTTCCCCATCTGGGCCTCTCCAGTCTTCCTGGCCCAGTGCTTCAGGTCCTCCCACCGCTTCCTGCAGTGGGTGCTCTGCTAGTTTTAGACCCCCAGGGTCCGCTCTTCCTTGGCGATGGCTTGACATAGTCCCCTCTTTTGATGGGCGCTGACCTGCATAAGACACACAGAGCAAAGAAACAGACGTTAGTATGTGTGCTTCGAATACAGATGACATGCTGTTCCCTATGGAACGGCCATTGTTGAAAGCCATGTTATCAACTCACATACAATACATGCCAGACAGTCTACGGCTGGGCTGTCACAAATTGAACCCATATGCATACAGGCATCCGCCACAATCGCACACATCCAAGGATGAGAGACGCCAACTCACCTGCCCCTTGGATCACCCATACAACTTGGCATACAGGGGTAGGACCAGCTTCTCCAGCTCCTCTGTGGTGAAGGCCGGGGCCCATTTCCCTGTGACCCGTGTGATCTCAGGGACCAGAGTCAGGACACAGCAACACACGGAGTGGAGTACTGCCCTGCACAGGAATCAGGAGTCAAGGGTCTGACGACATGGCGTACGTTCCGCGGCGGTGTGTTCCGTCACCACCGGCGGCAATCATAATACAGTAGGCCCAGGTTACCCATTGACAACCATGTAATCCAATGATTGGGTGCACGGTGGTGAACACCGCCTTCTGCCATGATGACTGCCGCCAGCGGAATGATGTCACTTCCACTTCCTCATACCTGGATGGCAGGAGGCTGCCATCTTGCTACCACCACGTTACCATGGCCTGGCCACAGTCCTCATCCCGGGCCTCCTAATCTCCGACCTTAGTCACTTGCTGCCATGAGTTTCTGATCCTCACATGCACCCGTCTTTGGAAATATGTCCACACTGGGTTGCCATTACAACAGAATTGACTCTACACACATATGCCTGATGATGTACTTCATACCTAGCGGCTGTGTGTGTAACCTATGTGTCTCACATTAATTGATACAGTAACATCAAGGGTTGCAGGTGTATGTGTGCCCTTAGTATGTGTGCTTTCCTCCCACATAGGTACAGACCCATGTGGCGAGGGAGGGCCCCGTCTCTGTACAGACTTCTGGTTGATTTGGAGGAATGGAGGAACGTCACATCATTGTCACCTACAGACTCAATCGTGCTACAATCAATGACCTCTGTGCTTTACTGGATCCTGTACTGAAGCTGGCTAATCAGAATCAGCATGCCATCCCTACTGAATTACAAGTGCTATTTGTACTCCATTTTTTGGCTACGGGTTCATTTCAGGTGACAGTGGGCATGGGTGCAAGGGTCTCACAGCCAATGTTTAGCCTCATCTTGTCAAAATTCCTGGAGGAATTCATCCTACACCTGCAGACATATGTCCAGTTCCCCCCAAGGACTGAACTTCCTGCCATCAAATCTGGATTTTATGCCTTTGCCAACATCCCACATGTGATAGGTGCTATTGATGGAACCCACATAGCTCTCATACCCCCAAGACTGAATGAAAAGGTGTACAGGAATCGGAAGAACTTCCACTCCATGAATATACAATTACTGTGTACTGCTGACCAGTACATATCACATGTAAATGCCAGGTTCCCAGGCTCAGTCCATGATTACCTTGTCCTGAGAAACAGCAGTGTACCACACTTTAAAAAAAATTATATTTATTTGTAATTTTCAGAAAACAGAACAAACAACAACAAAAAACCATTAGGACGTTGCATACAGACTTGAAAACAGTATAAAGTCCCACATCAACGGGTGAAAGGTCCAAACCGCGCCCCATGCGATTGGTGGGCCCATTGCTGTTGCTTGTGAAGCGCAAGGAACGATGTGCAAGCAACAGCAATAGGCCCACCAATCGCCTGTGAGCCGACGGCACCTCTTCGACATATCCTAGCAAAGCAAGTTTAGGGGAGAAGGGCATCCGTAACCCGGTTATCTCCTCAACCATAGTCATTACCTCCATCCAGTAATTGCGTACCTCCCCACAGGACCACATAAGGTGTATAAAATCAGCACTCAGAGCGCGGCACCACTCACAGCTCGCTTCCGCGCGCAAGCCCATGGCATAAAGGCCCTTTGGAGTATAGTATATGCAATGAAGAAATTTGAAATGTATAAGCCGTAGTCTGTAATTAGGAGACAAGGTCCTCATATGCGCACAGCATTTCCGCCACATTTCCTATGTAATAGTCTCCCACACATCCGCCTCCCAGCGGGCCTTAGCAGCCAAACCAGCGCCGCCCTTCTGATCCTGTATACAATTGTATTAATTAGTAATGAGCTTATCTGGCGACTGTGCCCGGCACAGCACCTCCAAAGCCGGACAAACCGGCGGAGTCTCAGGAAGACCAGCGAAGCATTGCGCAAACACGCAGCACATACAGCCCATGCAATGCAGTGTTGCGACCCTCCCTCAGCTCAGTCTCCGAAGAGACCAAGCACCCATCGGCAAACCAATTCCCCAGCTCCAAAAGCTCCGACTCTCGGAGGAAGTTGCGTATTCCCGCATCTCTGAACATCCTTTCATCCACAACAACCAGTAGCGACATCGAGGGAGCAAACAGTGCACCCACACCAGACCGTCGCAGTTCCGCAATCCACGTCCTGATAGTGCACTGCACCGTGCTCACGCCGCACACCCTGCGACGAGGAAGGGCCCCAAACACTCTGGACAGGCAATGAGGCCACACCACATTGCTTTCAGGCGCCAGTTGTGGTAAATACTGCACAGGATGCAACCAGTATTATGCAAAATGGGCCTGAGCGCAGTAATAATAAAGCTCCAAGTCAGGGGCGGCAAGTCCACCCAGCTCAAAGGGTAGCGTCAGTTTCTCCCAGGAAATCCTGGGCTGCCTGCCCAAACCAGTCGTATCAGAGCAGACCGAAGGCGCCACAAAAACTCACAGTAAGAATTAGAGGCAGATTCACGAACAGGTATAGAAATTTAGGCAGCACCACCATTTTCAAAATCGCAATGCGCCCTATAAGTGAAAGCGGCAACGAGCGCCACGCCTCTGCCCTGTCCTCCAACCATGCTATCTCCTTGCCGTAGTTAGCCATCCAGAGTGTCTCAACGTCCCGGCTGAGCCAGACTCCCAAGTAACGCACCGGGCCATCTGCCCATCCGATCGGATACCGGGAGACAAATTCCGCTTCCCCCCCGAGAGGGGCAGCACCACCGACTTAGACCAAATGATTACCAAGAAAGTACCAAATCATACAATCTCATCAAAGAGCACATCCAGATTTCTCTGCGGCTCGCGCATGTACAGCGCAACATCATCAGCATACAAGGACAGTAAAATGGGCCGCTGTCGAAACGGCAGCCCCCTCCCCTCTGATTGTGATGTTGCTGCAGATACACTGTGAGTGGCTCCATCGCTACTGCAAAGAGCAGCGGGGAAAGAGGGCACACCTGGTGGTCCCCCGAGCAATCCTGAAGAGGTCTGAGACAGTTCCATTGAGCCGCAATCTAGCAGTGGGTTCTGAATACAGCAGCCGGATCAGTTGTACAAAACGCACACTCATGCCCACTATTGCAAGCAGCGCAAACATATACTCCCATGCTTGCGAGTCGAAGGCCTTAGTAGCATCCAAAAACACTGCCACAGCATCATCCTCAGCATCAATCGTACTCGCAATCGCAAAATACGTGCACAAATTGTGAGACGTGGATCTACCTGGCACAAACCCAGACTGGTCCGGCTGTACCAACTTCGGAAGCAACGGCTGCAACCGTGCCGCAATCATCTTAGCCAGGATTTTTTTATCAATATTAATCATGGAGAGCGGGCAATAGGAGTCACCGCAGTGTGGATCTTTACCCGGATTTAGAATCGTTACCATCAGAGCCTCGTGCAGAGTGGCAGGGAGAACCCCAGTCTCCATAGACTCCGCATAAACCTCCAGAAGATGAGGAGCCAAAAGATCAGCATACTCCTTATAAAACGCAGGGGTCAGACCATCTGAGCCAGGGGTCTTATCTCCAGGCAGACTGCGGATCGCTGCCAGAACCTCCTCGACAGAGAAGGGGGCATCAAAATAAGCCCTATGCACATCATCAAACCAGAGTAAGGCGATCTCAGAGAAGTAATCCTGAGCCGCTTTAATAACCAGCCCGGAAGGCTCAGCATATAGATTCACAAAAAATTCAGTAAACACCCGCACCACACCCTCTGTGCCCACTACCCGCACACCCTCCGCACTATCAATCTCAGTAATGTAATTGCTGGCCCAGGGTCTATGCAACATATGCGCCAATGTATGCCCTGATCTCTCGCCTTCACCATACCGGCGTGCCCTGGTGTATTTCCACAGGAAGCAGATTTCCCGAAGTGAGGCCTCCTCGTACCGCGACACGGCATCCCGCAAAGCAGCCAGAGTGGTCCCTGACCAGTCCGTCACCAGACTACGCTCAAGAGCCGCAATCCGGTCCTCCAAGTCAGCCAGTTCCCTTTGCAACGACTTTATTACACCGTGCTGCTTCGCAAGGCAGACACCCCGGATCACCACCTTAAAGGCCTCCCACAAGGTGCCCGCCGAACTCACGGAACAGCGATTTTCCGTGAAATAATGGATAATGTCCTCAGGGACCTCCGCACGGAATACATCATCTCTCAGCACCCCATGGGGGAGGCGCCACAGACCCGCACGCCCAGGCCCACCAGGCAACGCCAGCACCAACTTAACCGGCAAATTATCTGACAAGGTTCTCCGCATACGCTCCACCGACTACGCCCATAGCTCCACATCCCTGGAGCCAAGCCAGCGGTCAATGCGGGACCAACTATTATGAGCGTGATTGATGCCCTCCCGAACTGTCGCATGCTTAGCCCCCCAAATGTCCACCAGGGCTCCCTCCATCATAACGGACGACAGAGCCCTAGCAGCAGACACATGCTGCACCCTGGCCTGGCTTTCACGGTCCATCGCAGGATCCAGAACAACATTGAAGTCGCCACCCCAGATCACTGTGCCGCTGCGATATACAGAGACAAGCCTACAAACTCTATCCAGCAGCATGCCACGTACCAAAACAAAAAGCCTGTTTGGATCTGTAATAACCATTGCCACTGCAGACCTTTACGGATCAGAATCGCCACTCCACAAGCGTAATTCGTAGTTCGTAATTCGAGAATACCGCACTGTAGCATTCCCCAATCCAGTCAGACTTTAGTCGGCGCTGCGTATCGGCCACTAAATGAGTCTCCTGCAACATACATATATCTCTTGCCTGGCGCTTAGTGTAAGCTGACATAAGGCACACCTTGCGGTCATCATTCAAGTGAGACATCTAAAAAAGGTCTCACTCCCCAGCACCATATCTCAGTCGAGCACAAACATAACACAGCCACAGCGCGCCACCCTGCCAGACAGCCCCACAGAGGAAAAGAAGGGAAAGGAGAGAGAACAGGTCACAAATAGAAATCCAGAGCAAAAACATGCACCCCCCCCCACGCAGACCCCCCAACCAGGTCAAAGCAGATAACCCTCCCAGAACATCAGAACTCCCTTTTCCAAAATACATCAGATAAACAGGACTCATCCAAGGGGCGACGGCTGAGCCATTCCTCCCGCCACTCCAAACGAGACAGGGGTAGGAGGGCACAGGGCCATCCAAAAGCAAAACAATGGGGCGATCAATAGGGCAGAACCACAGCGCAGTGACGCCCAGCCATTATCAAGAAAAATGAGCAGCCCCAGGAGGCTACACCCCTTCCCATTCTAGTCAGTGTCACTTAAGTCTGCATGTTCATGCCCAGAGGTACCCGGGAGCGTCAGCGCCGACTTCCTAGGCACCGTTCTGGCAAATTTAGCCACAAGCTTGGAGTATGTGAAAAAGAAGAATTTACCACCATATTGCACCTTCAATTTTGCCAGGTAGATGAGGGAGAATTTTGCGTCAGTTTGGCTCAGGGTGCGTTTAACTGATAGAAACGCTTGGCACGCAGCCTGCACAGTGGGGGTATAATCCGGAAAAATATTCAGCTCAGTGTTCTTGTAGACCACTGGTCTCCGCTCCCTGGACAGTCTAAGGACAGTGTCTCTATCCTGGTAGTTTAGTAGACGGGCGATGATTGGACGTGGCGGAGTGTCAGGCGGGGGCCGAGGGCCCAAGGACCTATGCGCCAGCTCCACCACCAGCATCCGGGAAAGAGCTCCGTCAGCATAGCCTCCACAAACTCTTCCATTCTGCCCATAGCTGTAGATTCCCGGAAGACCCACTATCCGATTGTTGTTGCGGCACGATCAAGCCTCCAAGTCTTCATTTTTATTTCGTAGAACTTCAAGCACCCGCTCCATTTGGAGCATTTGCTCCCGATCACCAGTGCATTGATCCCCCAGGTCCGAGGTGCACGCTTCCAAATGGTCAAGCCGAGTATCGTGATCGTCCACCCGGGCTTTAATTCTATCGAGCTGTGCCGTCAGATGGTCCAGCTTAATATCAATGCCTGCAAGGCTGCTTTTAAGGTCAAGTAACATAGCCTTAATCGAGGTCTCCGAGGCACCTTCTTCAGCAGGCACTTTGCCAAGTGAAGGAGCAGAGGTACCACCCATCTTCTTCCCTCGGTCAAAGGTGAGCTTGGCTTGCCTCTGCTCTGACTTGCCTATGATCAGACTGCCAGCAGAGCACAGATTAAACACAAGCTCCGTTTCACCATGCAAAAGACATCAGGTCAGGAGAAAGTCACATGCAAAGCAGCTCCAGGTACCCAGAAGCAACTTAAGTCACCTGTCTAGGTCACCAGGTCCATCCCAGACACTCCACATATCTCCCCTGATCAGCGCTGTGTCCTCCCAAGCGACTCACCACCGCAGCGACTTGTGGGGAGCTCCTCAGCGCCACCCAGCTCCGCAAGCCAGGTGGGCTCTTGCCCAGGCACCGCACTCAATAAGACCGCACAGTCTCCTGCAGAATATCAGCAGCCAGGTGTAAGTAGTGTCTAAGGTGTGCCCTGTTTTCCGCATCCTCCGTCCGTCCCCCCGGCCCGACCCAGCTGGCGAAAGGCACACTCTACAGTCTGGCCCAAGGGGGAACCCCCCCGAGGCCCCAGGCCCGCCAGACTCTGGATCCGCAAGGTGGCCCCCGCCGTGTACCTTCTCCGCCTGCCTCACAGGAGAGCGCCCAACCGGCACTCAGTCCATGGTGGCCAGACCGGCCCCCGCCTCCGAAAGAGCCAGCCACGCCAAGCCAGGAACACCAACAGGCCCACCAAAGGCCAGGGTGGACCAGGCCCCGGTAGCCCAGACAATCCGGCAGGTCCAGGCCGTGGGGCCCCCCGGCACGCCGGCCCCCAAAGGGACCGCAGCGCAAATCAGCCGCCGATCTGGTCCCGAGAGGGGAAAGCACCACGCTCTTCCCCAATCTTCAGGTGCCACAGCTCCAAACGAACCGTGCCCCCGAAGGCCTGCCAACAATGCCGAGCGGTCCCCCGCCTATGCGCCCAGGCGCCGCAGGCCGCGCCCAAACAGAGGCCAAGCCAGCCGCAGCCTCCACAGCATACCGCCAGCCGCGGACGTCCTCCAGCAGCTCACTGGTCCGCAAGGGGCCCCAGGTCTTGAATTCGACTCATCCACGTCGCCCCAGCAGGATAAATCAATAAAAAAAGGCCCGATGCCGAGCAGAGCCTCACGCTGTGATGGCCATCTTGCTCGGAGGCCAAGCCACGCCCCTTAGCAGTGTACCACACTTGATGGGACAACTACAAGGGGACAGAGGATGGCTCATAGGTGAGTGTGTATGACAATGGTTCTCTACATAGGTGACAGCCAGTGACCCTAAGGTACTGTTCAATGATGCTGTTGTCTTCACTGCATAGTTTCAGTCTGACTCATGTAATTGGAAATGTGGTGTCTATAGTCATTGACACTGTTAACTGGAGACTGAAGTGGCATGTGCCAGGGAATGCAATATTGTGTACAGTGTGACTTACTTCAGACAGTACAGTGCGTGGGATCCCCTCCTGCAATAAAGGTATGAATATGAGATTGACTGCCTAATGCATACACACGCACAATTGATATCTCATTATGACGAGGGACATACAATTTGAGTCCATAGGTCTTTTTCTTTAGTGACACAAATTACCTATTTCGTTGGACAGTGATAGGGAGTGGGCTCATGGTGTATAGCCATACTCAGGTGCATATGCTCAGCTGTTGGTGGCACTGGGTTTTGTTCCATGTGTTCATTGGTAGATGGAGTGTTGGTAGTGGCAAGACAACAAAGGAGCACAGTGGCACACAAGGGAGACAGTTCAGGGCAGAGTCACTCTTAGCAGTAGCCTTGGTCTTGGCTGGTGTTCCAGTGGCATGTCCGGGTCTGAGGGCACATTTGAGTCACAGAGCTGGGCTGCTGGGCTAGGGGTGCTGGTCTCCTGTGTGTCCTCTGGCAGTGCCACCAGTCCAGTAGCTGCTGCAGATGTAGATGGCAGGGCAGTGTCCTGGCTAGTGATAGGGGCTTGCAGGTGGATGGAGGTCTCAGGCTGGGTAGAGTAGTGGTGCTACAGCACCCCTGCAATGGGGGCCATAGTGGTATTGAGCTGTTTCCATTGCTCCATGGCCTCTTGACGGTGTGCTATCTGCAGCCTCTGATTGTGCTCCAAGGTTCCAAGATCTGGGCCATCCGTTCCTGGGAATGGTGGTATGCTCCTAGGACCTCAGAATTCACCTCCTGGGCTGCAGCATCCATCCTTTGGCTTCCCCCCTGGGCCACTGATGCTCTCCCACTGGCCCTTGCCCTCTGTGCCTGTGTCCCCTGCAGACGTCTGGCAATCCCACTTGCACTGGGGCCTTCATCATCCTGCCTGTTGGTGGGTGGAAACTCTGGCCTCTGTACATGTGGTCCGCCAGTCTGTGACCGGGAGACACTGGTGTGGGGTCGTTTGGCCAGAGCTGATGTTGGTGGCTGGATTGTAGGGCTGTCAGTGGTATCCTGGGTGGGGCTGCTGGAGGGTGACACTCCAGGACTGTGTGACGGGCCAGGGTATTCCTCACTTTCCATACACCCCTTGACAGTCTCCTGAGTGGGGCCTCTCTCTCCGTGTGCAGCGCTGGCAGTCCTTGGCCTTTCCATCTGGGTGGCATGGGTGGTGGTGCCTGTGGGGGGAATGGACATGTATGTGTCATGTACTATTTCAGAAATTGATGCACAGCGCTGCCCTATTTTGTGCTTTTATTCCCCTGTCGTAGCATGCAGGCTCGTTTCGTGTACTTATCTTTGCATTTTTTCTGGGGGGTGGAGGTGCATTGTGGGTACTGTAGTGCCACTGGGAACACAATGTGGGGGTAGGTGACTGGGCACAGGGGGCAGGATGGGGGCCTGTTTGTTGGATTGTGAGAATGCAGGGTAATTGGATGTTGGTGTTGTGGACTGGGTGGGGATGGGGTCCAGGTGGTAGTGAGAGGGGTGGGGTGCTGCATGCATTATAGATGTGGTGACTGTTAAGGTATTGTAGTTGACTTACCCCGAGTCCAGTCCTCCAGTGAGTCCAGTGAGGCCCTCTGGGTGCAGAATAGCCAGTACCTTCTCCTCCCAGACAGTGTACTAGGGGGTGTAGGTGGGGGTCCTCCACCAGTCTTTTGAACGGCGATGTTGTGGCTGGATGCCATAGACCTCACCTTCCCACGCAGGTCGTTCCATCTCTTCCGGATGTCCTCACTTGTGCATTGATGGTTTCTCACTGTGTTAACCTTGTTGACAATCGTCTGCCATAGCTCCACCTTCCTGGCGACGGTGTCTGCTGCACCTGTGCCCTGAATAGTTGTGGCTCGACCCTGAGTATTTCATCTATTTCACTATGGTCCTTAGCTCCCTCTCTGTGAAGTGGAGGTGCTTAGGGGGTGCCATGGTGTGTGTTGTGGGTGTATTGGTGAGGGTGCTGTTGTGTGGTTATGTGTGTGGCTTAAATGGGTGTTTGGGATTTGTGTGTGTTTTGGTGGTGTATTTGTGTGTATGACTTTTGTTATGTTGTGTTCTATGTATGCGTGTTGTGTTGTCAATATCTGTTGTGCTATTGGCGATGCCAAGGATTGTGTGGGGTGTGTATGTGAGAGTTGTATAGTGTTGTGGATGTTTGTCAGGTGTGTGGGTTTCCAAGTTGCCAATGTGTGTATTTGTTGTTGTTGGGTACCATTGCTGGCCATGGCGGTCCGTACCGCCAATGGTCGCTTGGCATCCACTATCCACCACGCTGATTTGTGCATCATTATTTGGTGGGTGGAGGATTTGTCTGCATGACGGTGGCATGCTGGGGTGTACTGCCTTTCCACTGTTGTATGCCCTGGCCTCGTGGAGGTTGTAGGATTTTTGGAGGTTTGACTTTTTTAGCATCATAATTCGGTGGTGTCCAGTCTTCCGCTACAGGCGGTCTTCTGTTCACCATCACCACGGCGGTCGGTGGTGATTGCTGCTATGTTCATAATGAGGGCCTAAGTAATTTGCCCGGGGGGAAGCTAGTGAGCCCGAAGCAAAATGGCTGCACCCACAGCCAGCCATCCTTCATTTATCCTAGCCTTGATAACCCACCTGCTCCGAATTCGCACTGTTGGGTGGTGCGGATGGCAGTGTGAGACCAGCTACATGACTGAGAGAGCAAACGAACCCTTGCAACGATCGAAGCAGCGTGGTGATCTTCCCACCTTATGAAAATGGTGGCGATGCTGGCCTGGCCTTGAGCCTACCCAGGGGCTGGTGAGGAGATCAATAAGGCTTCAGAGTACCTGAGACATTGACTGGAGGCAGAGGATTCCTGAGGTTCTGCCAGGTTGTGCGAAGCGCTGCTGCCGGAGCTGTAGACACTGCACCAGAGGAGGTGGAACATCGGTTGTAGGAAAGTACCCTTTTTTGGCATGGCTACCCCCACTTTTTGCCTCCTGTCAGTATGTTCACTGGGATCCTGCTAACCAGGACCCCAGTGGCTGTGCTCTCTCCCCTAAATTTGGTTGCTTAGGCTTTGTATACCCCACAATTGGTATACTGGTGTCCCCATTTAAGTCCTTAATGTATGGTACTTAGGTACTGAGGGCATTGGGGCACTAGGGGTTCCACATGGGGTGCAGCATGTATTATGCCACCCATGCAAAATGTGTGTGCATGCCTTCCATTGCAGCCTGCGTGAAAAGGTGCATGCACCCTTTCACCACAGGTCACTGCACCAGGTCACTGTAAGTCACCCCTATGACAGGCCCTCCTGGCCCAGAGGGTAGGGAGTAAATGCCTGTGTGTGAGGGCACCCCTGCATAAGCAGAGGTGCCCCAATGAACTGCAGCTCCATTCTCCTGGACTTAATAAGTGCTGTGAAGCCATTTTACCTGTGTACTGGACACAGGTCAAAACCTGTGTCCAGCTCCATAATGGTAACTCTGAAGCTGGGCATGTTGGGTATCAAACATGTCAGAATCATTTTGATGCCATGCACTCTGGGGGCTTCTTAGAGGACCCCCAGCATTGCTCCTACTGGGGTTACTGCTGGGGTACTGGGGTTACTGTGGGGTACTGCTCTTCTGGGGTTTTCTGGGCAGCCTGCGCTGATGCCACCCCACAGACCGGTTTCTGTCCTCCTGCTACTTAGCCTGCTCAAGGAGAGGAAGGTAGAACAAAGGATTTCCTTTGGGAGAGGGAGGCAGCATCCTCTCCCAAAGGAAATAGGTGTTACATGGCTTGGGAGGGGTAGCCTCCCCAAGCCACCAGAATGCTTTGAAGGGCACATCTGGTGCCCTCCTTGCTCAAACCATTTTGCACCAGTCCAGGTCCCCCGGTTCCTGCCCTGGCAGGAAAATGGACAATGGAAAAGGGGGTTACCACTCCGCTGTCCATCACCACCCGCAGGACTCTTCTGCATTGTTTACTTCATCTTCTGGCCATCAGGAATGCAACTGGACCCTCCAGGAACTGACAATCTGCAACTCAGTGACAACTCCGCTTTGCAACATTGTTTCTCCAGCTCCTTCCAGCAACTGCAACATTTCCTTGGCTGTGCATCCTCTGAGGGTGATAAGTCTTCAGCCTGCACAAGAAGCAAGCAAGAGTGACTCCCTTGCATCCGCAGGCACCAACTACAACAATGTCCAGATGCATGGATCTTCTCCCCTGCAAAACTGTGTGGATCCTGCAACACAGGTGGTGGTCTGGAGTGGTCCCCTCGGTCCTCTCTACCAGCTGTCTAACTTGGT
This sequence comes from Pleurodeles waltl, assembly GCF_031143425.1. Classification (NCBI taxonomy): domain Eukaryota; kingdom Metazoa; phylum Chordata; class Amphibia; order Caudata; family Salamandridae; genus Pleurodeles; species Pleurodeles waltl. The sequence continues at coordinate 636,284,916 of NC_090442.1, forward strand.
AAGCCCTTGCCTCTTCTTGTAGGACAGTACTCCTATGCACCACAACTCTTGCAGTGTCAGAGTCCCCAGATGCTCGTGGTCTGTGCACGTTCCCAACACGTCCACCACTGAACAGCTCCAAGACTCTGATAGATAAATCACAGAGACTGAGAGAGTTCAAGAGGGGAAGAGGGGATTAGGAAGGGAACAGCTGGGAAGGAGACCTGTAGTAAGAAAAAGGTTAGAACACACAATATGAAAATTATATCTCCTGAAATCAATACTAGACTATGATTCTAAGCCTAGTCACTCTGAAAACATGAAAAATCTAAGAGTTAAGTTTAAAATTACTAAGTTTTAAGATAGCCTGATACCTGTAGGGGAATCAAGATGAATTAAATGAAAACTTTCTTATTCAAGTACTTTCCTTTACATGAGAATCAGAAAAACATTCTGACAAAATTTTAAACCAGTCATATAAATCCTGTTTTGAGAATGTATACTAGGACCATACAATATTGCATCTAGAAACTCTGGCCTTCTGTGTACTGTTAAAATGTTTCAACACAAATTGCGCATATTGCAGATATATATATATATATATATATATATATATATATATATATATATATATATATATATATATTAAACACCATAAAAGGATTGTGCACCATGAATAACACAATATGGATTCAGGAAACAAATCACATAACTTGTCAATTCGAATATTACATAATAAATATCTAGTGTGAATAGTGGCATACAATAAACAACATGAAATAAACTCGAGGAGAGAATCGTGCGTCTTGCCGATTCAAGTGTTACCATGTAAAATACCAAGAAATTGTAGCACGCAATGAATATCAAAGTCAAATCATCATTAATCGAATTGCGCGTCTTGCCGATTCGTAAAACACAATGTAAATGTCAAGAAATAACAGCTCACAATAAATAACAAGATCAAAGTACAATGAAACGAATCGCGCTTCTTTTGCCGATTCTTAAGCCACCATGTAAATGTCAAGAAATGGTAGCGCGCAATGAACAACAAAGTCAAATCCTCATGAAACGAGTTGCGCGTCTTACCAATTCGTAAAACATTATGTAAATGTCAAGAAATAGTAGCGCGCCATCGACAACAATGTTTAAACACCAGAAAACGAATCACGCGTCTTGCCGATTCTTAAGCCACCATGCCAATGTCAAGAAATGGTAGCACGCAATGAATAACAAAGTCAAACATTTATGAAACAAATCACGCGTCTTGCCTATTTGTAAACTACCATATAAATGTCAAGAAATGGTAGCGCGCATGTAATCTGTTACTCATTTAAGAATTAAATCAAGAATATGAAAATTCTCAATAACGGTGTCAGGACAGTCCAACCACCGTCTTACCGCCTGGAACAATGATCACCAATGAAGGATGAAGGGCAGAAGACTGGAAGATCCAAATAGGCCGCCGGGACAGGAGCTCAGGAAGAAGCTGCTGTTATGCACCAGGACCTCTGAATAGTGAGCACTGGGAGTTGGGCTGGCTCTCTTTTATAGAGTCTTGGCCCAGCCCAGAACCACAGCCAGGCATGTTGCAGGGAAAGTCTCTGGAAGGCCCTGGAAAGGGGCCACACCCTAACACACTCTGAAAACCTGTAGCAACACATTGCAAAGGGACAGTATTTGTAAGCATATTAAAAGTACGTTTTCAGGATTGAACTCTGCAATGCAAAAGGTTAAACCACAACATATCAGCACAATGCATAAATTACTTTGTTCTGAGAGTGCTGGGTTTTTGCATTTTTGTCACCAATAGAGCGCGCACTGCTCTGGTGTTGACATGCAGCTACCAAGGCTTGTTTGTTCCTCCTTTGAGGGATCTTCAGGCTCCATTTAGCCCCGGCCTCCAGCACTCTTCCCTGCAAAGCATAGTCTCCTGTCTGCTGTTCCGGCGATGTGGGACTCCTCTTTAGGTGTGCTCAGTGGGCCTCACTGCGACTCCTGTGCCTCCTGCCTGTGAGTTGCCTGTGGGGGCTACCTCCTCATCTTCCAACTCTCCTCACTGCTGAGGGTCACCTGGGACTCCCCTCCTTGGGTTGAGTTTCCCTGAACCTTGCTGGTCCCCGGCAGCTCTGCAACTACTCATCTGCGACTTTTCCCTTTGCCAAGGCTTGTTGCTGATTTTCCAACTCCACTGACTGACTACAACTCTTCTGCCGTCGTGGGGCATTGTCTGCATTACTTCTGGAACTCCTCCTCTGCTCCAGTGTTGCACAGCTTACTCCTTGTCTCCACAGCCGACCTGGTCCTCCATCTCCAGAAGGGAGGGTAGTGGCTCCTGTCCCAACCGGACACTCCAACTTGAACTGGACTTGGTCCCCTTCTTTGGAGGTCCTCTTCTGTCAGGATCCACCTTTGGTTTCTTCCAGTCTTGCTTGGGTCTTGCATAGTCCTTTTCCAAACTTTACCTGTGGGTTTGGAGAAAAAACACATACTTACCTCTTCTCTCCTGGTCGATAGAGGCCACTCTGGTACTTACCTTTTGGGGTTCCTAGTTCCTCCAGCTACCCACCACAGATTCCACTTCCTTGGGTGGGGGACTTCCTTTCGCATACCACTTATTTAGTATGTGGTTTGATCTTCCCCTAGGCCCATCACAATTTTCTATTGTTTTACTGCTTGCTATTGCTTTCAATGCTAATCACTGACTTCTATATAATAGTGTGTTTACTCACATCCTAGTGCAGTATTGCCTATGCAGCATTTTAGTATTTGTGTTACCATAATAAAGTACCTTTATTTTTGTAACACTTTGTGGTTCTTTTGTGTGTGTAAGTGCTATATAACTGTAGTGGTATTGCATAAGCTTTGCAAGTCTCCTAGATAAGTCTTGGCTGCTCATCCACAGCTACCTATAGAGAGCCCTGGCTTCCTAGAGGCTGTCTAAAACTCACTAATAGGGTATACCTGGACCTGGTATAAGGTCATAACACCATATGTGCTCACCACACACCAGGTCAGTTTCCTACACCGGTGTGGCAGTAGGCCCATCGGCGCCGTACTCGGAGAGCTGCCTGGGGCTCAGCGCTCTCGCTAGGAGTCAGAAGTAGGCCCAGTGTTTGAGGAGGGCCGGCTGGTGATGAAGCAGCCAGCAAGTGGAGGCAGCTGAGGTGTGGCAGAGCCTGAAATCGACCTGCTGTCAGTAGCAGTAAAGTTGTATGGGGAGGGCCGCGGCCTGGTTGGAATAGAACGTCTGGTGTGGTGCCAAGGCAAGGAGAATGACAATCCTGCAGGTTCTCATCCGCCTTTCTACAATAGCGCTTGGATCCACAGAGTGGTGTGGGCCTACAGTTGCTGTGGTCGTCAGCCCTGCACGTTCCCTTCCACAGATGGGGGTGAGCTGCATTAGACTTTCGCATGGAGGGCCACGGGGATCCCCAATTGCCTGTGACTCACCTGCTTGATCCTTGGCGAATTGATGGGCAGATGAGGCTATTAGCCGAGAGGTCGGGTACCAGGATGTCTCTAGCTGTTGTGGGGGGTCTCCAGGAGCGATTTGCTGCCAAAGATACACACCCACAGGTGGGGACAGAAGAGGGGGATGAGGAAAAACACCTGTTGTGCAATTGGTTGGTTATGCTTGGTGCTTGGCCACATCTGCATAGTAGTACACGGGGACTGGTTATCGGACCCAATTACGAACTGAGCCTGCTGCATAGTAGCACCATCTGCCCTCTAATTGTAATTTCATGGGAAATACAGATGGGCTCCAGCCAAGACTCACATTTGAAACTAAATGTGATGGGAGGCCCCAACGTGAGTATTCCCCTGGTACTGAACATGAGGAACTGGTTGGAGCGGGTTTTGAGAAATGGCCTCTTTTGTCATTGTTAGCCCCCACTTTTTGCCTGTTTTTTTATATGATCTTAAAGTTGTTAGTGCCCACGGCCCCTGCTAACCAGGTTTCCTGGGCCAGATCTATTTCCCAAAACTGTTGTGATGCATTGGCACAGTTAGCCACAACTTTAGCGGCCACTATAAGTCCTTAGTAAATGGTACTTTGGTACACATGGCATGGGGTACTAAGGGTAGTCACAGTTGCTGGCCGGTCACAAACAGCTTGCCGCCACCAGACACGATTCTGGAACCCTGAGGTGAGAACACCAGCTGTCTGGGTCCCAGAACAAAGCCCTTCCTGGGTGGAGGTGTCACACCTCCCTCCTCAGGAATGTTCACTGCCCTGCTAGCAAGCTTCAAGGGGCTTACCATCTTTGAAACTCAACTGTCAGGCCTGGTGCTAGCAGCAGATAGCCCCCCCATTGCAAATCCTCACTTTGTCTGGAGCAACAGTGGGAAAGCACACAAAGGACAGACGGAGTGGTCAGCCCCCGCTTGCACCGCCCCTAAGGTGTTGCATGAGAGGTGACCCCTACCAAGCAGGTATATGGAACTGAACTCTGCCGACAGAAAAGTGGTCACTTAGTGGGTGTAGCCACCCTAAGGTAGATGACCCACTGGTCACTACCAGGTACTCCCCTAAACACCCACTAAGTACAGTATTTAGTGGGCACCCCTAGACCAGAGACTCAGATTCCAAGGACAAAAAAAGGCCAGCAACTAAGAAGGCCCAAGGCTCGAGAACTGCAATCCTGCTGCACCAAGAAGAAGGAGCCAAACGCTGTCTGCTGCAACCAGGACTCGACAACCGCCGCTGAGGGGTTGCTCGAACATCAGACTGACCCTACACACTCCCAGAGGACCTCCACTCTTCTAAAAATCACCAAAGATCTCCCTTCAGAGTGACGGCATCACTCTCCTGCAACAAAGACCAAAAGACCAGTGAAGTCCAATTCACTGACCGGCTGCTGACCAAGGAACTGGATGTTGCAGCTGGACGAAGTTTCACCCAACAGACCTTGTGGACAATACCTGCCAATGTGCTAAGCTTGGTAGCACTGTGACCTCCAGTGCCCGGACCGTGCAATAGCCCCAGGTACTAGTCACTCAACATCAGACACCAAGAAGGACAGTCCACTCTTCACTGAAAAAGGACCAGGGGGAAGCCCCAGTCGAGGGACTTCAGTAAACACCAGGAACTCTCACCAGAGTGCCCCTGCTGACCTGCAAGTGACCCTCAAAGTGACCTACCTCGTGCTACAAATGGCACCTTTGTGCACAGCTCCTGGCTCACCGATTCGCTCTGCACCCGGCCGTCCTGTGCTCTGCTCTGAAGATCCAGCTTTGTTCTAAGGGTCCCCCACCATTTGCGACCTCAACTCTCCAAGGGGACCCACCGGACTCACCTTGAAGTCCACCTGTGTAGTGCTCTTCCAAGTGGTCCCCCGCTGTGGCCTTGTACCAGCTCCAAAGACTATTCTGCAGCGGCTCCTGCCGAAACCGGGAGCCACCTGAACTTCTTCAGCTGGTCCACAGAGCCCACGATGACCTCAACCTATAACTGAGTGGAAACATTGGTAAACGCATTACTTGATTTATATGCATTTTTAAAGTCTTTCTCCATTGATTTCTATGGTGCGTAATTAAGCACAGAACTAAGACATTTTTCTAAACTTTGAAAATTCATAATTAAAAAAATACTTACCCGATTTTGTTGATCTTGATCTTAAACATTTTTATAAAAATCTGAAGTATTTTTGTAAATTGGTCTCGAGTTATTCTTTTGAGTGCGTGTCCTCATTTATTGATACTGTGAGTACAACAAATGCTTTGCACTTTTCCAAGATTAGCCTAACTGCTCGACCAAGCTACCATAAAAACTAGAGCATAAGGTGGTCTAGTTTCAACCTCTGTAATCCCTGACTGTCTGCACAGTGTACAACGTTTTTATAGAGGGCCAGCCTCCTATAAGGGTACTACGCTGGAAAGTACATTGCTTGCTATGTAGCAAAGCCTTCTGTCCATCGCTAGCAAAATTTACTCACTAAATTTGCGTATGGACCATATGGCGTCCAAGCTTGACCGGCATGGCACTCGCATATCAGAAGCTGAACAATGCATATCCTAGACTGAGGACAGGCTCCAGAACACGTGGGAGACCTACCTTAACATGGAAAAAGTGATCGCCCTGATACAAGCTAAGAACAAGGACCTTGAGGTGAGGTCCCGCAGAAACAACATTCACATCCTGGGGATCCCTGAGACCTCCAATACTGGTAAAATGGAGCTGTATGTTGAACAACTGCTTCGCGACGATTTCAGGGCTGAACATTTTTCCGATGTGCTGCTCATGGAGTGCACCCACCGATCACTGGGAATGAGGCCCCCTCCTGCAGCACTGCCGTGGCCTATAATTGCATGGTTGGTCAACTATTGTGACCAGGATGTGGTGCTCCGGCTCTCCCAGGAGAAAAAGACAATCCAGCATCAGTGTACTAAGATCGCCTTCTTTCTAGACTTCACAGTGGCAGTTCAGATAGCGCAACGCGAGTTCCCAGCAGTGAATAAGAAACTGCAACAAGCTGGGCTGTCATACGCCATGCTATGCCCGGCTAGATTACAAATGTACTTGCCTGATGGTCTGAAAATATTCATCACTCCACAGGCTGCAATGGACTACATCAAGAACACAGGACTGGGTCGCAAATCCTACTCCAATAAAGTCAACTAGTTGTGAATGAAATTTATGTTGCCATAAGCACTGGGGGCGTGGGAAACTAGCTGTACATAAAGGACCTTTGAACAGCTTGCTATTTTAGGACCGATACTGTCTGTTGAAATTTCTCCTATGTTCTCTGGGTGCAATGGTTGCCATGTTGACTTTGTCACCCCCATACACCAGGAGTACCAACTCTCTTTTTGCCCCCTAGAGGGAGTTCCCCATGTGCCTTCAATGGCACTTGTAGTGTGTGAGTGTAGTGCATGTCAGTGGTGTATGTGATTGTTACTGTTAATGTTGTGCTTGGTGGGGAGGGACTGTGTCTTTAGCAGGTTGGGGGTACTGAAGTCGAAGGTGAGAGGGAAGTTTCAGCGAAGTTACTATGCTCATATATGCTCTATTAGAAAGGCCTCACCTGGTAGGGCCATTGTTGCTGGCTGTCATGGATTACTTCTGACTGACAGGTATGAGCTCAGATTGCTGTCGAAATGGGACCCCTCTTGGTTTCCTGTCTTGGAAGGTCAGGGGGCTGAATAATCCAGAAAAAAGGCAGGTATTTGCATACTTAGATCAGCCCCAGGTGAATGTTGCATTCTTATAAGAAACATCTGTTTAGGCATGCTGCTGAAGTGCTGGGTGCAAAATGGGCAAGCTTTTGCCTGGCTTCATTATATTCTAATTATGCCAGAGGGGTTACCATTCTGATTAAGAAAGGAGTTCAATTTGAGCTGATGCATTCAGAGACAGAAGACGAGGGTCCCTGTGCTATAGCAGAGGGTAAATTGTGTGGTGCCTTGGTAACTCTGGTTAATTCCTATGGCCCCAATGTGGACGACCTGGAATACTTTCTACATATATGGAGTCGTCTACATGCCCTGCCACACACACCTTTGGCCTGGGGTGGGGATCTTAACATATGCTAGGATCCTGGGCTGGATAGGTCTGTTTCTTCAGGTGGGCAAGAGAAATGTGCTGCTAAGGTGATGTGTGAATCCATGATGGAAACTGAGGAAATTGATGTGTGGTGGACACGGCACCCTGAGCTTCGAGAAGGTACATATTTTTCATCATGTCACATCTTGACTTTTGGCTGTCCACGGGTGAAGTACAGGGGTGGGTGGGGAAGATATGTCACCTCCTGCACAATCTCTCAGATCACGCACTGGCATACAAGACAGTCCATGTTCCCACACGTCCCCCTGCCATTTAGCTGACGGCTACCCCTTAGGGCCTTGCTTGATCAGGTCTTTAGGGAGACACTTAGGGAGGCCATTGGGGAATTCTTTCTTTTAAACAAGGAAACTGTCAGGAGCGCCAGTGTACTCTGGGAAGCCTTCAAGGCTACTATTTGAGGGGTATGCATTGGGGCACAGGCGGGCATACTGAAGGCTACTAGGTCCCGCCTGCCAACATTCGAAGACTATATACGGGGTCTAGAGCAGGAATATGCTGATGATCCATCGCCTACTACACTTGCAAAAATAAGAGAGCAGGTGGCTGAATACAATGAGACCGTGGAACATGAGGTGCAGCATCTGGCCCGGCGACATGTGGCATGAGCATATGCAGAGAAGGGTAGGCCTGGATGGGCCCTGGCCGATAGGCTCAGAATTTCTGGGGCTTCAACACATATAGTGCATATAGATAGCCTGGAGGGCGGGCTTAACTGTGACACTAGTTCCATCCTTCAACAGTTTGCTTCCTTCTAGACCAACCTATATGGGCACAAGGAGTCGGCAACAGCTCCATATATAGCTATGTATTTAGAAGATATAGCATTAGCATAGTTGTCGCCTGGTCAAAGGGGGTATCTTAGTCAGCCATTCACCATAGACAAAATTAAGGACATGATATGGGGCCTCCCGAATCGTGAGGCTCCAGGCATGGACGGTATTCCAGGTGAATTCTATAGAGAATTTGCAGATATCTTTGCTCTCCACCTCCTTGTTATGTTTGAGGAGGCATTTGCGGAAAAGCAGGTTCAGCCCTCCCTTTGAGGAGTGCTGATTAATAAGCTGCTGAAGCCCAATAAGCCACCTGAGCGTTCTGACTCATATTGCCCATTGTCTCTTATTAACACGGATACTAAAACTTTGGCCATGCTAACAGCCGCACGTCTGTTGACGCTGATGCCTAACCTTGTCTTTCCAGATCAGTCGGGGTTTATCCCCTCCCACTGCATGCCACATAATCTCAGGACACTATTTGTGCTGCTTCACCACCTAGATGCCTCCTTGAAAGCTGTGGTGGGTCTCTTAGATGCCGCTAAGGCATTTGATTCTATCGCCTGGACGTACATGTTTACCATTCTGTAAAGGATGGGCGTCACCTCTGAGTTTGTGAACCGGATCCGACTGCTGTACAGGGAACCGGTTGCCAGGATGCGGATAAATGGTGTGGCCTCAGACCCTTTTCCGGTGAGGAGGGACACCGACAAGGGTGTCCCCTGGCGTCGCTGTTGTTTGCTCTGACACTGGATCCTTTGGCATGCTTCGTTCGGCAGCGCCACTCAGAGACATCCATTTGATTTTGCTTGTGCCCACTGGCAATATCCCTATATGCCGATGATATGGTGCTTTATGTGCAAGAGCAAGAGACTCATCTGGACACTCTCATCAGGGAATACATGAAATTTGAATGGCTCTCTGGCCTGTCTATCAACTGGGAGAAGTCCTACATGCTTCCTCTTACGCACTCCAGTCTTTCATACAGAATTCCCGTTGCAGTGGTGCACTAATCCCGTAAAGTAAACAGTGTCACAATGGTATCAAGACATTGCATACTGTAAAGACCAATTAGAGGTATATTCAGAGGAGCTACCTCAGGCATATCGCCCAAAAGACTACTGGGCATCTATGACAGCATCCTTGATGTCGATCCCTGAAGAGGAGTAGTGGAGGTGTATCATTACCTGGGTCAGCATGCAAATCCGATGTTGCAATTCTGGCACCTTCCATGCATGTTACTATTATGTAATCTACTAATACATTTCTGTACCAATGATTGCAATATGGGCAAGAGTTTGTTTGATGTTGTCTGTTGATGTTAAATGATAAATACCGATGAAAAGAATAATAAAAAAAGTGATTTGCCCAGAATCACAGGATGTTGAGCTGACGCAGACCTGGTTCCCCAGTTCCAAAGTCCGCAGCTCAGGCCATTATGTCACATCCTCTCTCCTTGCGGAGGGTGGACTGTGTTCTCTTTGGCTGTCAGGTTGGAGTATTCCTTAACTATTCTGAATAGCTCTTTCATGTGGCTGGCTGCTATGTCAATGCAGGCTGTGATGGCTACTCTCTTGGCTTCCTTGAGTTGCAGTGATAGCTGCTGAGGGCTGCTTTGTGGGAAGCTCTGTTGGAGGGGATCCTGCTGGATCGCCATAGTTTCTTGAGTCGCTAGCAGCTGCCTTTGGAGGTTTTGAGCTTTGGGGTATACCAGCTAGCTTGTCTTGAGGTTTGTTAGTTCTCGCTGATTTTATCTGGGCAACTCTGTTGGCGCATTTGGTGACCCATGTGGAGAAGTCCTGAACAGCCTATTCTAGGTCTGATGAGGCTTTGGCTTGGGAGGTGCTGAGGGCTTGAGTCCACTGTGTTTCTGTTACCTTGCCCCAGCTGTGGTTGGAGGTGCTGTGGTGCCTGGTGAGGGCATACTGTGTGCCAGAGATGGTAAAGTGAACAATGGAGTGGTCGGACCACGTGAGTTCTGTAACATGGCTGAATTTGACTCTGTCACTGGAGATGAAGAGTGGATCGAGTGTGTGCTCAGCTTTGTGCGTGGGCTTGGTGACCAGTTGGGCAGAGCCAATGTTGTTCATGTCCTCCAAGGCAGTGGTAGAGTTGGGGTTGTTGGGGTTGTCAGTGTGGAAATTGAGGTTGCTGAGTATGATGTAGTGCTCAGAGTCAATGGCGAGCGGGGCGATAAGGCTGAGGATGGTGTCACAGAAGGGCAGTCTAGGTCCTGGGGGTCTGTATACAAGGGTGCCTCTTCCTGTTGACTTGGCATCGGTCCATATTTGGAAGTTGAGGTGTTCCATGAGAGTAGTGGGGTCATTGCCTGTGGTGATGCATTTGGATGGTTTCTTTGAAAATGATGGCGATCCCTCCACCGTATTTGTTGGTGCGGTCTCTGTGTAACAGCTTGTAGCCGTCAGGTGTTGCTGTGGCTGCGTTGGGGTTTGAGGAGGAGCACATCCAAGTTTCAGTGATGAAGGCTATGTCGGGGGAGAGGGTGGTGATGGTAGCCATGATTTCTGTGGCGTGCTTGCAGAGGGATCAGGCGTTGAGCAGGATGCACTGGAATGGTTCCAGTTCTTAGTGGTCTTCTGGGCAGATGTGGTGTAGGGTCCTGTGTGGACTGGCGGTTTTGCATTGCAGGAGAAGCAGCAGAGACAGTAGATTGAGGGTCCTTTGGTTGCTCGAGGGCAGGAGCTGTAGCAGTTGGTGTATTGTCTGGGATCCAGGGGCACCTCTGTGGTGTACCGGTGGGTGGGGGTAGGGTGCTTGGTGATGGGTGAAGTCCATGCAAGGGTGGATGCAGATGGGCTTGCCTTGCTGCAGTCTCCATTAACTAGGTCCTGGTGGGTGGGAAGGCACTGGGTGGCGGAAAGGAGGGAAACAGAAGGAAGAGGGCAGGAAGTGGCCAGGAACAGAGCAGCTAGCTAACGGGCAGGAAAAGTCCAAATACAAGAAGAAAAGAAGGCCAAAAAGAAGCAGAAGTAAAGAAAAAGGCAGAAATGGGCATGAGAGGCTGAACGTGGAGAGAAAATGCCAAAAAGGCTGAAATGAACAGAAGTTTAGAGGGAAAAGACAAAAAAGACAGAAATGAAGAGAAGTGGCAAAAATAGGGGGAAGAGGCTGAAACAAGCAAAGGTGTCAGAGATACAGGGAAGAGGCAAAAGGAGCAGGAGTACAGAAGCAGTGGAACAAGCAGGACCAGGTAGCAAAGGGCTTTAAGCACGATGTGTGGGTGAGTGGACTGTGGCACTGGTGAGGAGACATGTCACAGGGGAGCTTGCACAACGACCTGCCCAGTGGGGTCACGCTGCAGCCTTCATTAAGTAGGTCCTGGTTGGGAGGGAGGGGTGCTGGGTCCCGGGAGGTGAGAAACAGCAAGAAGCAGGTGGGAAGGGAGTAGCAGGCAAAACGGGCAGGAAGGCAGAAAAGAAGGCAGTAAATAAGCAGACGTAAGAAGTAAAGTAAAGGCTGAAATGGTCAGGAGAGGCTGAAGGTGGAGAGAAAAGACCAAAAAGGCTGAAACGAGCAGGAGTGTAGAGGAAAAAGACAAAAATGAACAAAAGTGTCAATAATAGGGGGAAGAAGCGGAAACTAGCAAGTCAAGTCAGTCAAGTTAAGTTTATTTAAATGCATAGTTAATTAAATCCAATACATCATACATTTGTTTTTTAAAACTACTCACTCCATACAGTACAAAAACCATCAATTTTTGTTTAAGAATCCTTCACTGATTAAACTATAACAGATAGATTCAATATAACTAGCCGAGATTTCTACAATTTGCATTTCATTATAATATATATATAATATATATAATATATATTGTTATTAATTGTCATTACTAACAAAAACCTCTTAGATATGAGTGAATATGTTATAATCATACCCACATAAGTATTTCAATAGAGTGCATCAATTTCCCACTCCCCTCATCTTGTAAGTGCAACTCTACGTGTGTTATAAGGTATCTTAAAAAATACTAAAAGTTTTTAGCATCATTCTATCTTCCATTTTTAAATATAAAATGATAAAATTATTTACAGTTAAATTAATACTCAAGAAAGCAAAAATACTTCCATGGATTCTGCACAGTGGAAACTTAAAAACGGCAATGATCCTCATAATTTCATGACTTATAGGCCAGCAAGCAGGTATTATTTTTATAATAATTGATGAATATGTGATAATTTTTTAACTGTAAAACGCATAAACTTTATAAATCTGGCATTCAAAGTATAGTCAGAAGGTCTAAAGCAAGCTATCACCGCTTCTCTAGAGGACTGTATTCCCCTCTGATTGAAGGCTGTTTTTAGTAGTCTTATGCTCATTCAGCAGACCATTACAGTGACAGATCAGATACGTAATACCTTCCACTCCACACCCACAGAGCCTACACTGGGAAATTGTTGCAGTACATTTCCATGGGGCTAGGTGGGCGCCTCCAGGAATAAGGCCAAATCGGTGTTTGATAAAAAGATCCTTACCACCTGGCCTCCAGATATGGCTGGCATTTCAACATTTTGTACCCAATAGTTACAATCCATGAGTGCGACCTGATTGCTAACAGGCTCTTATCCATAAGTACTGATCTCTTCTTCGCTATTCGGTTTAAGATTTTTTTCACAGGTGCAATAAGATAGGTTGGAATCCCATAGTTCCTGTACCTCCAAATCTTCTAGGGCCTGATCTAAATACTGTCTGGATTTGGTTGTAGGATTCAAACTGATCTCCTTCCACAGTGCCTGGCAGAGATGATTTTCCTTTGTGAACTGTAGGTATTTCTATTTTTTAATGTAGCTGAATTTCCTAGCTATATTTTGGTTTAAGTACCCAAACTCCAGCCTAATTTGACCTTGTGAAGTGTGCCTCAGTAGTTGGAATAGTGACCTAAATACTTTTCCAACTATTCCATTTAGAATGGCAGCGCCTTGTCCCCGCAGGGCTTTATTACCGTACCCTATAGTCAGGTTTAGTTTTGCTGCAATAACTTGAAGGAGGGGACGGTAGCTGGGGCCATTTAGCAACTTTTTCAGAGTGCCAAAACCAAGCAGTAGAACATTTCCTTTCCTACGTAAATCCTGCTTCTGAAGGAGAAAGGAACCGTTTATCAAATAGTACACCCAGGTATCTATATTGGTTGACTTGTTCTAATATTCCCCCTTGTGTGTACCATTTATCAACTCTAAAGGTTTTTTTTACTGACTGCCATAACTTTGTTTTTTTTCTGATTGATTTTCATTTCGTTCTGCTCAGCATATTCAATGACATTTACGATAAGCTGGCGTAAACCTACTTTAGTTTGGCTTAAAAGTACTACATCATCAGTGTGTAACAGATTGCTAATGGACATGTCCCCAACCTTAGGGGAATGCACGTTGACCTTATTGAGCTTGAGTCAAATCTGATAAAAAGAGATAGAAAAGATATGGAGCCAGTACGCACCCCTGTTTCAGTCCTTGTTTTGTCTCAATTTTCCTTCGTCCCATATCTTTACTCTAATTCATGTATCTGTATATAACTGCTGAATAGCCTTTAAAAATTTCTGTGGTATACCCCAGGCGGCTAGCTTTTCCCACAGAAGCCTTCACTGTACCAAATCAAAAGCTTATTTGAAGTCTACAAAACACAGATACAAAGGTTGATTTTTCTGTTTGCATTTGTCAATGAAAATGAAATGAGTTCAAATGTTTGTAGCCGTTCCAGGGCCATTTTCAAAACCAGTCTGATTAGGGGGAATAATATTGTTCTCAGTTGCCCAAGTGTGAAGATGCTCCAGTAATAGACCAGCATAGTATTTAGCCTCTACGTCCACCAGGGTAATCAGTCCGTAATTTTCAGGATGAAATTTGCTGCCTCCTTTAAATATTGGATGGATTATAGCGCCCCTCCAAGAGTTTGGAATACTTCCTAGTTCTATACAATGGTTATAAAACGAAACCAATTTTTCTCCCCAAAAGGACAGGTTCATTTTAAATAGTGCATTTGGAATCCCATTTGGACCCGGGGTCCCTGCACTTCTACTGCTCTTTATTGAGTTAACAACCTCTGACGTCGAGAACGCTGAATATGCAGATTCCTTTTGGGCAGTTGGGGGATTAGGTTTTGCTCCTTCTGGGCATTGTTCATTTGTTATCACGTCTTCATTATTTTCACCATATCTGCCAAAGTGATGAGCTAAGTAGTCAGAACATGAGGATTCCAAAATATTTGAACTAGTCAACGTCACTGGGGCTTTATTCAATTCATTGACCCATTTCCAGAAACCCTGTGCATTTGATATTTTACTCAGGAATAGTGCCTCACCCCAAAAGTTGTGAATATTCTGTATTTTATGGTTCCATATTTGTTTCCGATGGGAATTGTTATGTTTTTTAGATCAGCGTTAATATGACAGACAGACCGTTGGGTTTTTCTTATATAGCTTTAAGAGTCCGTTCTGTTGCCTTCTTAATTTGGTCATATGAGCGGAAATGTTTATATTCTTTTTTATTTTTACTCGCCCCTAGTTTTGGTGTTTTTTTTGTGGTCTGTCTGTAAGGAGACCAACTGCAAATCTGTCCAGAAACGTTGACCAAATGGTTATTGGGTCAAAAGATATAACATTTTGGCATTGTTCAAATATCGCAGTTGAAAGATTATCAATGGACTCCATTGATTTTTCATTCTATCGAAGTTTCTTATAATTCGTGGTAGTAACATCCCTTGGTGCAGCAGGAGCATGATTAAATATAGGAAAGCCACAGCCAATCTCGAGACATTGTTGACCATGGTCACTCTTATCTGTCTTTATTATGTGATACTTAGTGATCAAAGAAAATAGGGACAAGAAGGCCGCAGTGTAGTCAATTATTGCTTGGGTTCCAGTGACATAACAGGTGGCTGTCAGCAGAGTATCTTGTGGAAACCTCCTATTTAGGAGTCTGAGTCCAAGGCCCTCAAGATCTTTTACTAAGCAGAGTGCCTTTGTGTCAGGATTACCTAGCTCTGAAGCCCCCAGGGACTGCAGTGGCACTGCCCGCTGCTGATCTTGCAAGATAGGGTGGGCATCCCTTTCAAAGGGATTTAATAATTTCATATTATGGAGCTGCTAAAAACTCAGGTGATCCTAGATCCTGATAGCTGGTTAATATTATGTCTATAAATTTAGAGGGTATGTGTTTTCTGAAGCGTGCATCTGGATGGATCCATCTAATTTGACTATCAAAAACTCTTTGTTTTCCTCATATGCCTGTGTGCAAGCTACATTTAATCCATCTGAAATAAAGATTGCTAAGCACCCCCCCTCGGGTGGCCAAATCTTTTCTCCCTAATTGCTGGGGAAAAAAAAGCCCATAAATCCGTCAATTGGAAATTGGTTGGTGGCCCAAGTCTCCTGTAAGAAAATAATTAGAAATGTATTTAATAGACTAGTAAAATCTTTTTGTTGGATGTTTGATCTAATCCCATTTATATTCCAGGAGCAGACTTGGAGAGGTTTGTCATAGGGAGTTACCAACCCAGAGAGTGCCGGGCTATTTGGACGATTATCTTTGTGGAGTGCTGCCGACAGCCATCCTAGATCTAGTCCCTGTAAAGGGTGAATATAAAATGCTTTGTGCCCTGTATAGTGATCATCAGTTCATTGATTCCCAATTGCAGATCTAAGGACGGAAAAAGGTTGATTTAAGCCTTTTGATTTGTTTAATTTAGGCATGTCAGGAAGAAGGCCAGACGCGGTCCAGGTCTCGCCCGAAATTCGGCTGCGCAGTTCTGCGGCGCTTTATGTGCACCACTTGTTCCAAAGATCCACCAGCGTTGTCTGCCCTGTGGCAAAGCTCATAGAGCTGCAGGTTCAGGGCATTGGTGGACAAGATGCACTTATCAGTGCTATTCTATGAAGAGACTACAATTCCCATGTTTTTAGAGGCAACAGCCATCTTGGGTTGTGGCAGGCCTATAAAGCCCAGCCACACCCTCGCACGTTGCTCACTATTTTGAAGACTTGGATGCAGCCAGACCTCGTGGAGGTTTCACTGGAGAAGTCTAGAGTTTCTGAATGGCAGAGTATCGTCTAACCAAAGTTCATGGTGCATTCAAAAACGTGTAGGTCGTACTCGTAGTGGTAAGGCCTTGCTGAATCCAAGTTTTGGAGGAAGTTATTACTTCCAAAAGGTAACACACTTTTATGTACAGTAATTCAAGGTGTTTCCGTTCATAGATGTAAAGCGCTCTTTTGGCACAGTAATTCAAAGCGTTTTAGTTCACAGAGGTAACGCGCTTTGTGCACAAGTAATTCAAGGTGTTTCCGTTCATAGATGTAAAGCGCTCTTTTGGCTCAGTAATTCAAAGCGTTTCAGTTCACAGAGGTAACGCGCTTTGTGTACAAGTAATTCAAGGTGTTTTCGTTCACAGATGTAAAGCGCTCTTTTGGCTCAGTAATTCAAAGCGTTTCAGTTCACAGAGGTAACGTGCTTTGTGCGCAAGTAATTCAAGGTGTTTCCGTTCACAGATGTAAAGCGCTCTTTTGGCTCAGTAATACAGGTGCTTCAGTTCACAGAAGTATAGCGCTCTTGGCATTATAATTCAGGCGCTTCAGTTCACAGATGTAAAGCGCTCTTGGCACGACAATTCAGGCGCTTCAGTTCACAGATGTAAAGCACTTCAATTCACAGGAGGAAAAGGTTCTTGGCATGAAAATCTAAGTGATTCAGACTACTTGAGTGAAAGTGTTTCTTGGTGTTATTAAGTAATGCGCTTTAGGTTCAATGAGTAAAACCTTTTGGTATTTATTGTTATGAATGTGAAAGTATTTCTGGAGATAAACAAATCAAAGTTTTCATTGTCCTTTAAATAGCTTAACATGTGAAAAGCATATTTAATTCTTTGAGATTTTCTAAGTCATGATCAAAGGTTTATGTTGTGAATACATAAATGTTATAGGATTGATATTCTGTGTATAATCATAGTTCAAAGTTCTTGCCATCTCTTGATTCTGAGGTTGTGTTTTACTTTTCTTCCATGTAAGGAAATGCCTCCTTGGCATGGTTACCCCCTGACATTTTGCCTTTGCTGATGCCAAGTTATGATTTGAAAGTGTGCTGAGGCCTGCTAACCAGGCCCCAGCACCAGTGTTCTTTCCCTAACCTGTACCTTTGTTTCCACAATTGGCACACCCTGGCATCTAGGTAAGTCCCTTGTAACTGGTACCCCTGGTACCAAGGGCCCTGATGCCAGGGAAGGTCTCTAAGGGCTGCAGCATGTCTTATTCCACCCTGGAGACCCCTCACTCAGCACAGACACACTGCTTGCCAGCTTGTGTGTGCTGGTGGGGAGAAAATGACTAAGTCGACATGGCACTCCCCTCAGGGTGCCATGCCAACCTCACACTGCCTATAGGTATAGATAAGTCACCCCTCTAGCAGGCCTTACAGCCCTAAGGCAGGGTGCACTATACCATAGGTGAGGGCATAGGTGCATGAGCACTATGCCCCTACAGTGTCTAAGCAAAACCTTAGACATTGTAAGTGCAGGGTAGCCATAACAGTATATGGTCTGGGAGTCTGTCATACACGAACTCCACAGCACCATAATGGCTGCACTGAAAACTGGGAAGTTTGGTATCAAACTTCTCAGCACAATAAATGCACACTGATGCCAGTGTACATTTTATTGTGAAATACACCTCAGAGGGCATCTTAGAGATGCCCCCTAAAACCATACCCGACTACCAGTATGGGCTGACTAGCTTTAGCAGCCTGCCACACACCAGACATGTTGCTGGCCACATGGGGAGAGTGCCTTTGTCAGTCTGTGGCTAGTAACAAAACCTGTACTGGGTGGAGGTGCTTCTCACCTCCCCCTGCAGGAACTGTAACACCTGGCAGTGAGCCTCAAAGGCTCACCCCCTTTGTTACAGCACCCCAGGGCACTCCAGCTAGTGGAGTTGCCCGCCCCCTCCGGCCACGGCCCCACTTTTGGCGGCAAGGACGGAGGAGATAATGAGAAAAACAAGGAGGAGTCACTGGCCAGTCAGGACAGCCCCTAAGGTGTCCTGAGCTGAGGTGACTCTGACTTTTAGAAATCCTCCATCTTGCAGATGGAGGATCCCCCCAATAGGATTAGGGATGTTCCCCCCTCCCCTCAGGGAGGAGGCACAAAGAGGGTGTAGCAACCCTCAGGGCTAGTAGCCATTGGCTACTAACTCCCAGACCTAAACACACCCCTAAATCGAGTATTTAGGGGCTCCCAGAACCTAGGTAACTAGATTCCTGCAACCTAAGACGAAGAAGGACTGCTGAGCTGAAAACCTGCAGAGAAGACGGAGACACCAACTGCTTTGGCCCCAGCTCTACCGGCCTGTCTCCCCACTTCAAAAGAACTGCTCCAGCGACGCGTTCCACAGGGTCTAGCGACCTCTGAAGCCTCAGAGGACTACCCTGCATCTAAAAGGACCAAGAACTCCTGAGGACAGTGGCTCTGCTCCAAGGAAGAAGCATCTTTGCAACAAAGAAGCAACTTTGAAAGAACACACGTTTCCCGCCGGAAGTGTGAGACTTTGCACTCTGCACCCGACGCCCCCGGCTCGACTTGTGGAGAACCAACGCTACAGGGAGGACTCCCAGGCAACTGCGAGCCCGTGAGTAGCCACAGTTGACCCCCCTGAGCCCCCACAGCGACGCCTGCAGAGGGAATCCAGAGGCTCCCCCTGACAGCGACTGCCTGCTCCTAAGAACCCGACGCCTGGTAAGGACACTGCACCCGCAGCCCCCAGGACCAGACGGATCCGACCTCCAGTGCAGGAGCGACCCCCAGGTGGCCCTCTCCCTTGCCCAGGTGGTGGCTACCCCGAGGAGCCCCCCCCTTGCCTGCCTGCATCGCTGAAGAGAGCCCTAGGTCTCCCATTGAACTACATTTCAAACCCAGCGCCTGTTTGCACACTGCACCCGGCTGCCCCCGTGCCACTGAGGGTGTACTTTTTGTGCTGACTTGTGTACCCCCCGGTGCCCTACAAAACCCCCCTGGTCTGCCCTCCGAAGACACGGGTACTTACCTGCTGGCAGACTGGAACCGGGGCACCCCCTTCTCCATTGAAGCCTATGTGTTTTGGGCACCTCTTTGACCTCTGCACCTGGCCGGCCCTGAGCTGTTGGTGTGGTAACTTTGGGGTTGCTCTGAACCCCCAACAGTGGGCTACCTTGGACCCAACTTTGAACCCTGTAGGTGGTTTACTTACCTGAAAAACTAACAAACACTTACCTCCCCCAGGAACTGTTGAAAATTGCAGTGTCCAGTTTTAAAATAGCTTATTGCCATTTGTGTGAAAACTGTATATGCTATTTTGCTAATTCAAAGTTCCTAAGGTTCCTAAGTGAAATACCTTTCATTTAAAGTATTGTTTGTAAATCTCGAACCTGTGGTTCTTAAAATAAACTAAGAAACATATTTTTCTATATAAAAACCTATTGACCTGGAATTGTCTTTGAGTGTGTGTTCCTCATTTATTGCCTATGTGTGTACAACAAATGCTTAACACTACCCTCTGATAAGCCTGATAAGCCTACTGCTCGACCACACTACCACAAAATAGAGCATTAGAATTATCTCTTTTTGCCACTATCTTACCTCTAAGGGGAACCCTTGGACTATATGCATGCTATTTCTTACTTTGAAATAGTACATACAGAGCCAACTTCCTACATTCCATGTTTCAAAGAAGGGGCTTTGCCCTCATTTCAGAAGAGGTCTCCACCTGATATCTCGGAGACGCATTTAGTCAGGAGCCCATAAATGAGTTACGTTTCTTTGAATGAGTAAATGCATATTGTTCTAACCTTTACTTTTCAGATCTCTCTCCCTGCTGTTCCCTTTCCTAATTCCCTTCCCCCCGACTGGCTTCATCAAAACTTTGTGCTATAATAGCTTTCTGAGTTGGTGACGCCGGGAGTTGGGCCTTTTGTCCAGCGACGTGCAGATCCCGAGGAAAGGACCCTGTGTCAACATCAGGACAGTGCGTGCTCTACGGGTGACAAAAATGCAAAAACACAGTCTTTATGCAAGAGCATGCATTGTGTTTATATGCAGTATGTTAACCTTTTGCATTGCAGAATTTAACCTTGAAAAACACTATTAATGATGTTTGCAATAACTGTTCATTTGCAAGGTATTGCTACAGGCTTACGAGTGTGTTAGGGTGTGGTCCCTTTCTAGGACCTTCTAGAAGCTTTCCCTGCAGCATGACTGGGTGTGGTTTGTGGGCTGGGCTTGACTCTATATAAGGGAGCCAGCCGAGCTCCACATTCTCACTATTCAGAGGTCCCGGGGCAGAGCAGCAGCAACTTCCTGAGCTCCTGTCCCATATTCTTGCTCGAATCGGCAGAGTGCGCAATTCATTTCACGACATTGAAAACTTTGGTGTGCCGTGTTTATTGAGGTGCACACATTTATCCTGAGCTTTTGGATTTCTTTGAAAACGCTTAATTCAAAGTGCTACATTCTTTGTGCATATTAAGTTCCTAGTACAGTTCCTGTTGTTTCCATGGAATGTTCAGATAGCCTTTGTCCTCATGTAAAAATGCAATGTTTATTCTGAAACATTATTCAAGAAGGTTCTTGTATTCTAGACAGTAGGTGGTATTGCATGAAAAGCTCATATGAAACATTGTATTAACCTATTCTTGATTTTTCCAGGTACCTAGATTTCTTGAGGTCTAGTTATAGTCATTTCTTAGGTTATCCATGATTACAGTATAAGAACTCTTAGAACCATACGTCAATGCGATTATATCTTGACATTGTGTTGTTTTAACCTCTTGCTTCCTACAGGTCTCCTTCCCAGCTGTTCCCTACCTAATCCCCTTTTCCCCACTTGGACTCTCTCAGGCTCTGTGGTATATCTATGGGAGCTTTGGAGCTGTCTAGTGGTGGACATGTTGGGAAAGTGCGCAGGCCCTGAGGATCTGGTCTCCCTGACACCCTGTGACAGAATAGTGAGCCCACGAGTTTTATACTTTCCTCTTGGTCTGTACGGTAGCTGTGCAAAATGGCCACCCTAGATACCCTTTTGCAAGTAGTAACTCAGATGCAAAGGGATTTGACAGACTCTAAAAATGTTACAGCTGATTTAGTGAATAAAGTAATTCAGTTACAGTGTAAAGTAGATGGTTCTGAGTCTTATCCTATGGCTACCACACTAACATGGCTGTGAATGTGCCGACACAGATTCCTTTAGCTGCACCAGAAAGGTTTTCTGGGGACCCCAATAAGGTTAAAAAAATTCTGACACAGGTGGGATTACATTTTACATGTCGGCCTACTGCTTTTCCGGACGCACAATCTAGAATTGCATTCCTTATATCATACCTGAATGGTGATGCAGTTACTTTGGCAGTGCCATTAGTCCGATTAGACAGTCCTATTTTATCCAACTGGCGTTACTTTGTAGAAGAATTCGTAAAGGTTTTTGACACAATCACTATGACTGCAGACAAAGAGTTACTAAAATTACGTCAAGTAAATAAAGACCTGATAACGTATTTGTCCCACTTCAACCGGTTAGTGGTGGAAACTGCTTGGCCTGAGAAAAAAAGGTCAGTAGCGTTTTATCAAGGGCTAAAAGATTAACTAAAAGATGTATTGGCCCAAGTTGAACCACAACCAGAAACTTGTACTGATTTAATTAATCTAACCCTACCGATAGATCATAGACTTTCTGAAAGAAAAGGAGCAAGGAAAAATGGGAAAAACCAAATTGCTGAATGGAAAGATCCAGACACTTTCAATTGTCTTCAGATTCTATGACAGAACAGATGGATATCGGAACTGTTTGCCCACCACTGACCAAAGAGGAGAAAGACATGCGACGAAAAAATGGTCAGTGTTTTATATTGTGGAAAAAAGGGTCATTTTATAAGAGAGTGCCAAAAGAAACCCAAAGGCAAGATTGATCCAACAGGTGTGACAAAGAAAAAGATAGCGGTTGCTTTGGAAAATTCACAGGAAACCTAAAGTGCCCAAGTAAAAATGAAGGGGACCTCTTGGGCAAATTGACAATCCCTTCAGTGTGCTCTTGCACAAATCATTATGTCAAACATTTCCGAATCTTAGCACAAATGACTGTGCGGGGAAAAAGAGATAGGCCCTCATTACAACCCTGGCGGTCGGTGTTAAAGCGGCGGTAATACCACAAACAGGCTGGCGGGAAAAAAATGGGATTACAACTGTGGTGGAAACCGGCAACATAGACAGCCACTTTAACACTCCGACCGCCATAGCGGTAGAAACAAACAGTGCAGCGGTCACCGCCAACAGACAGGCGGAAGACAAAGTAACGCCCACCCTATTAGAAAAGGCCTATCCGCCACCTTTTCCGGGGCAGAACCAACGCGATCAAAAGCACGGCAGAAACAGTACACAGAAGGGAAAACACTCACCTCACGACACCCAAAGAGGAACCAGGACGCCATGGAGCCCGAACTACACGTCCTGCCCATGTTGGTTTACCTCCTCTTCTATGAGGAGTACGAACGGCGGCGGCGACTGCGCCTACAACGCAGGGAAGGGAGGGTGGAAACAGAGTGACACACATACACGCAACACGCAACACCCCCACTCTCACCACCACACACAACAGACACACAAATACATGCAGCAACATTACATATAAACCCCCGAACTCCTGGAAGAGCGCAAGGACAAAAGGAAATGATTGTAACCATTGTAATCAAGAAAAATCCAGTATTCAAAAGTCAAAATTCAGTATATACAAATATGTACACCAACTACACAAGTCCGGATAGTGTACGAATCATTGTTTGTGGACCATTGGGCCCAAAATGCATGGGCGAGGCCCACACATGATACCTGACTCGAATAGGAGAGAACACCGGTGGGGCATCAGATCGAAAATATACAGGCACCTCAGGGGGAGGTAGAAGGGGGGCACCTCAGTCTGATGAATGCACGACGCCACTGCTGCACGAGGGGGCTCCATGCCCATTGATGTATCCTGTGGAGTGCAAAGCCACAGTCTCACAAGTCTTTCCAGTGGGTGGTTTGCCCACTGCTTTATCCTGGGGTGTGCAAAGCCACATTCTCAGAAGTCTTTTCAGTGGGTGGGTTGCCTACTGCTTTATCCCAGGGAGTGCAAAGCCACAGTCTCACAAGTCTATCCAGTGGGTGGTTTGCCCACTGCTTTATCCTGGGGAGTGCAAAGCCACAGTCTCACAAATCTTTCCAGTGAGTGGGTTGCCCACTGCTTTATCCTGGGGAGTGCAAAGCCACAGTCTCTCAAGTGGATGTCATTCTCCACTGGTTCTGGAGGGGGGCCTGGTGCCCAGAGTGCTTCATCCTGCCAAAGACTGAGGCAGTGGATGTCATTCTCCACTGGTTCTGGAGGGCGCCTGGTGCCCAGAGTGCTTCATCCTGCCAAGGACAGAGGCAGTGGATGTATCTGTCCACTGGTTCTGGAGGGGGCATGGTGCCCAGAGTGCTTCATCCTGCCAAGGACTGAGGTAGTGGATGTCATTCTCCACTGGTTCTGGAGGGAGCCTGGTGTCCAGAGTGCTTCATCCTGCCAAGGACTGAGGTAGTGGATGTATCTCTCCACTGGTTCTGGAGGGGGCCTGGTGCCCAAAGTGCTTCATCCTGCCAAGGACTGAGGTAGTGGATGTATCTCTCCACTGGTTCTGGAGGGGACCTGGTGCCCAGAGTGCTCCACGTGCAGTGTAGCCGGTACAATTCCCTCACCTGGGTGTGCGTGCCACGAGATTGGCGAGGTTCAGGTAGCATGATCCGCCATGGAGGCAGCAACATACCCCACACTGCTGCGGCTGCGCCTTCCACCTGCAGGTGCAAACAGTGATGGATTTCATGCCTCATGGAAGATGCCCAGGGTCCAGGAACTCTCCTCCAGGCTCAAACGACTGACCACTGGGGATGGTAGCCATGTCAGCGGTGGTGCCTGTGTCCGAGGACGCCACAGGGCCAGTAGCGGTGCTTGTGGCGGTGTCTGTTGCTGCGGTGTCTGTTGCGGCGGTGCTTGCGGCGGTGCTGGCAGTGGTGCTGGCTGAGGTGCATGGGTCAGCACCTGCAGA
This sequence comes from Pleurodeles waltl, assembly GCF_031143425.1. Lineage (NCBI taxonomy): Eukaryota > Metazoa > Chordata > Amphibia > Caudata > Salamandridae > Pleurodeles > Pleurodeles waltl. The sequence continues at coordinate 636,309,308 of NC_090442.1, forward strand.
GGGACACAGCAGGGCGTTTCCTGCAGCCTTGGATGGCTGCCCACTGGGGAAGATGCTGGGGACTGTCGCTGAGGCTGTACACGTGCCGGGGGCGGTGCAGGTGACGGTGCAGGTGGCGGTTGTGGTGGCGGTTATGGTGGCGGGACAGCTAGCAGTGTTCGCCGCCATACAGTTTGGCGTGGTGGTGGACAGAAAGTGTGACACTGGTCCCTCAGTCGGTGCCACCATGCCCTCTCCTGACCTGCTCTTCAGCTTTTGGCCCTTCCCCAGCTTTGATGGTGCCGCAGTTGTCTTGCCACTATCCCCTTTGGTTTTTGCTGAGCCCTTGGTGGCTGGAACTTTCGGCATCTCCCTCTGGGATGTGGGCACCTTTTTCACCTTGGCAGGTGGCGGAATGTCCTTGCCCTCGCTACGTGGCACACTGGCAGCCCTGATGGGTGGCGCACTCCATGACCCCCGCAGTTGCTGGCACCACTGTGCCTAGGGATTCGGTGGCTGAGGTGCTGGGCTGGGACCTGGAAAGCCTGGCCCTAGGGGAAGGATGGGGGGGAGGTGTAGGGAACAGGTCAATGTTAGCCAGGAAGAGTTTCTTAGACACACTGGGACGGGAAGATGGAGGGGGTTTGGGAGTGGAAGTAGAGGTAGTGGTTATAGGAGGTGTACATCTGCTGAATTTGGGTGAAGGTGCATGGGCCGGAGGCTGTTGTGAGGTGGATGGCTGTTGGGTGGGTGTGTGCCTGCATTTGTGTACTTTGGGAGGAGGGCTCACTGACACACTGGGAGAGGACACTGGGGACATGTGCATGGTTGTGGGGGTGGTGATTGCTCGTGAGTGGTGTGTGGTGATGGGCGTGCTGGTGATGGAGGCAGTGGCTGAGAATGTAGTGCATGCAGGTGTGAGTGGAGACGAGACTGGGAGGGAGGAGGAGGAGGACGTGGAGGAGGGGGACACAGTGGAGGCTGTGGTTGTTGCTGTGTCTCCATGGGGATGGTGCTTGTGTGAGTGCCTGTGGGATGTGTGGTGCTTATGTTTGCCATGTCCACTCTTGTGTGTTGATGAGTGTGCATGCTGGTCTAATGGTGTGCTTGGGATAGGCTGAGGTACATGGGATTGGGTCTGGGTGGAGGAAGTTGGAGGGGGGAGGCTGGACACAGGGACAATGGCTGCCATCAGTGCTGAGGCCAGAGCCTGAAATGCTCTCTGTTGGGCTGCCTGCCCAGAATGAATGCCCTCCAGGTATGCATTTGTTTGTTGCAAATGCCTCTCGACACACTGGATGGCATTCACAATGGTAGATTGCCCAACAGTGAGGGATCTCAGGAGGTCAATAGCCTCCTCACTGAGGGCAGCAGGGCTGACTGGGGCAGGGCCTGAGGTGCCTTGGGAGAAGGAGATGCCCACCCTTCTGGGTGAGCGGGCACGTGACACACGCTGAGGGGCTGCTGGGAGGGTGGTGCTGGTGGGGGGGTGGCGGCTGTACCTGTTGATGCGGTGGGCACAGAGGTGCCCGCCTCCACAAAGGAGCTCCCATCAGAGGAGGAGTCACTGTCACTGTTGTCTGCTCCTGTCCCGGCCGTGAAGCTCCCCTCACCCTTCGTCCCACTGGTGGCTTCAGACTCCGTTGTTTCGCCCTCCAGGGCCAAGTGGGTTGCAGCTCCCTCCTGCTCCGGTGCCAATGCTCCTCTGCCTGATGATGCTATTGCACACAAGAACAGGGAGACCACAAAAAGCGGGGGAAAAGACAGAAGAAAGACATGTTCAGTGCATGCAACACCACTACCGTTGGCGGACACAACACACATGGAGCAGCCCTCTGCACTACGCCACGCATTAACAGTTCCTAGACATTTCAGCTGACCATGGGGTACGAGGCCTAAGACCAATTGCTGCACACCTGGAAGTCACTGGATGACTAGATGTAGATGGCTCTTACCACTGGTGGGGTTGGGGTGCCACATAGCCTGCCTCACAAGGGACCTTGCCTACCAAGTTCGCCCTGGCCTAGGGAAACCCACTGCCCACCTCCCCCACCCAGACACCTCGTAATGCACGCAGAGTCAGCTGAATGAGAGTGTACTCACCCCCTTGTGGCTGCTGTGATGCCCTCAAGCGCCCATCCAACTCCGGATACTCCACCACCAGTATCCGGAACATCAGGGGGATCATGGTGCGACGGGCACCCCTCCCACATTGGGAGGCCATCCCCAGCTGGGCCTCCGCCATCTTCTTGCTCCAGCGGCGCAGGTCCTCCCATCTTTTACGGCAGTGGGTGCTCCGTCTGTGGTAGACCCCCAGGGTCCAGACGTCCTTGGCGATGGCATGCCAAATACCCTTCTTCTGGTGGGTGCTGACCTAGAGGAATGATACATGGGGAAAAGGAAATTACTTACCCGTCCGGACCGTCATACTCATTGCCCCTAAGTTCCCACCCTTGACCTGACGCACATACACTCCCCATCCAAAGTCCCGCCGTCAGATTACCGTTCCGCGGTCGAAAGACCGCAGCGGTAATTCTGACTTTCCCGCTGGGCTGGCGGGCGGTCGCCTTCAGACCGCCCGCCAGCCCAGCGGGAAAGAGGCTTCCACGATGAAGCCGGCTCGGAATCGAGCCGGCGGAGTGGAAGCTGTGCGACGGGTGCAGTTGCACCCGTCGCGTATTTCACTGTCTGCGCAGCAGACAGTGAAATACATGTAGGGGCCCTCTTACGGGGGCCCCTGCAATGCCCATGCCAGTGGCATGGGCACTGCAGGGGCCCCCAGGGGCCCGCGACCCCCCCTACCGCCATCCGGATCCCGGCGGTCCGACCGCCGGGATCTGGATGGCGGTAGGGGGGGTCGGAATCCCCGCGGCGGTGCAGCAAGCTGCGCCGCCGTGGAGGATTCAATGGGGCGGCGGTACACTGGCGGGAGCCCGCCAGTGGTGCCGGTCCGACCGCGGCTTTACCGCCGCGGTCGCAATCCCCATTGGAGCACCGCCGGCCTGTCGGCGGTGCTCCCGCGGTCCTCCGCCCTGGCGGTCAAAGACCGCCAGGGTCAGAATGACCACCTGTGTGTTTGGCAGACCAGTACATCTCCCATGTCAATGCCAAGTATCCTGGCTCAGTGCATGACGCTTACATCCTGCGGAATAGCAGCATCCCTTATGTGATGGGGCAACTCCAGAGGCACCGTGTGTGGCTATTAGGTGAGCACCTGGAAGGAAGACAGTGGGAATGGTTGTCTGGGTCTGTGGATATCCCTCCAGGTTAGTGTGTGTCTAACAGTTGTCCCTCGCCATTTGCAGGTGACTCTGGTTACCCCAACCTGTCATGGCTACTGACCCCAGTGAGGAATCCCAGGACAAGGGCAGAGGAACACTACAATGAGCTCCAGGGGCGAACTGGGAGGGTGATTGAGCGGAACTTCGGCCTCCTGAAGGCCAGGTTCAGGTGCCTCCATATGACAGGTGGATCCCTATTCTACTCACCAAAGAAGGTGTGCCAGATCATCGTGGCCTGCTGTATGCTTCACAGCTTGGCTTTGCGACGACAGGTGCCCTTTCTGCAGGAGGATGGTCCAGATGGCGGTGTTGTTGCAGCTGTGGAGCCTGTGGACAATGAAGACGAGGAAGCAGAGGAAGAAGACATGGACAACAGGGACTCAGTGATCCAGCAATATTTCCAGTGAAACACAGGTAAGGATACAAACCTGCCTACTACATGTACTTAAACACTACTGCCTCTCTACTGTCTGTCTTTTTCACTCAGTGTATGGTCACTGAGTTGTCACTTTCCCTTACGATTTCACAGATCTGGGTCCCACAGTGTGACATCTGCTTTGATTCCTCATGGACTAGAGCTGCGTGAAATAGGTATGTTGACATTACAAATGAAAGAGCTTTTTGCCACAGTTATTGCTAATACAGTATTTCGAAATCACAGACAGACTTTAAGGGTGTTTATTTTAGTGCTCAAAATTGGAGGGGGTAGCAAAATGTTGAGGGGTGATGGTGGAGGAATGTCCATGGCAGAGTCCAGTCTATTAGTCTCACAGGTGCATTGCCCATATGGGCATAGGAAGTGGAGCTGGGGCAGTTTAAGTATGGACAGGGTGACAAAGTGGGACAGTAGGATGACAATCAGGGTGGTCTCATTTCTTGGCGGGGGTCTTGGCATTGTTCTATGTCTTGTTCCTGGATCTCAGGGACCGTTTGCGAGGTGGTTCTCCCTCTGCAGGGGGTGGGGTGCTGGTGTGGTGGTCCTGTGGCGGGGCGTCCTGTCCACTATCGCCGGCGGAGGTGGTGGGCAGTTCATCGTCCAGGCTAGTGTCAGGGGCCCCTTGTTGTGCCACAGTGTCCCATCTGGTGTTGAGTACTTCCTTCAGCACCCCTACAATGGTGCCCAGGGTGAAATTGATGGTTCTGAGTTCCTCCCTGAAGCCCATATACTGTTCCTCCTGCAGGCGCTGGGTCTCCTGAAACTTGGCCAGTACCGTTGCCATCGTCTCCTGGGAGTGGTGGTAGGCTCCCATGATGTTGGAGAGGGCCTCGTGGAGAGTGGGTTCCCTCGGCCTGTCTGCCCCCTGTCGCACAGCAGCCCTCCCAGTTCCCCTGTGTTCCCGGGCCTCCATCCCCTGGACCGTGTGCCCACTACCACTGCCCCCAGGTCCCTGTTCTTGTTGGGGTGGTGGGTTAGCCTGGGTTCCCTGTAGTGGTGGACACACTGCTGATTGACGTGTCCTGGGGACGGAGGTATGGGCCCGCTGGGTGGGTGCTGTTCTGGTGTTTCCAGAGGGAGGAAGCTCTGTAGTGGCCTGTGACTGGGTGTGGGGAATCGACTGTCCTGATGTCCCCGATGGGCCAGGCTGGTCATCTAGATCCAGTTGGACAGAGGTGCTGTCATCACTGTGGGCCTCTTCTGTTGGTGGTGTGGACATGTGTGGATCCTCCTGTCCGGTGACGTTGGGTAGGGGTCCTGCAGGGGTATAAAGGCATGATTATTGCATCTGTGTGTGTAAAGGTGTGCAATAGGTGGGTGACCGTGTACCCCAGTGCTTGCATTCCTGTGTGGGACCTTGTGTGATTATGGTTTAGGGGGGTGTATGGGTATGTGCAGTGGGCATGCTTTAGTGATGGGTGTCCATGCTTTGTTGTTGCATGCAGGGCTTGGTGTTGGGATGTGTGGTTTGTGATGTTGGGACATTTGTGAGGAGTAGGAGTGATGGGGAGGGTGGGGGTATGTGATAGCATGCAGGTAGGGTGGGGGATGTAATAGTAAAGCTTTGACTTACCAGAGTCCATTCCTCCAGCTACTCCTGCGAGGCCCTCAGGATGCAGAATCGCCAAGACCTGCTCCTCCCATGTTGTTAGTTGTGGGGGAGGAGGTGGGGGTCCGGCGCCAGTCCGCTGAACCGCCATGTGGTGTCTGGAGACCACAGAACGCACCTTCCCCCGTAGGTCGTTCCACTTCTTCCTGATGTCCTCCCGATTTCTTGGGTGTTGTCCCACTGCGTTGACCCTGTCCACTATTCTTCACCATAGCTCCATCTTCCTTGCAATGGAGGTGTGCTGCACCTGTGATCCGAATAGCTGTGGCTCTACCCGGACGATTTCCTCCACCATGACCCTGAGCTCCTCCTCCGAGAACCTGGGGTGTCTTTGCCGTGCCATGGGGTGGTGTAGGTGATGTGTGGGGTGGTGTGTGTGGTGATAAGTGCTGATATGTAGTGGGGTGTTGTGTGAGGTGCGTGGAAGTTATGTGGGTGATGGTGTTGTGTGCCTGTGGATGCTAGTGTTGTTGCTGGTGGTGTCTCTCTCTGGCTTTTGTGATTTGTGGTCATAAGGGTTTGTGGGTGATGTGGGTGTGTGTTTTATATTGTATTGGATGTGTGGGAGTGGTGTGTGTATGTGTATCAGGTGTGTATTTGGAATTGTCCAATATGGCTGTGTTTTGTAAATGTGTGTGTATTTTGAGCGCAGCGGTGTGTTCCGCCAATGGAATACCGTGGATTCGTGTGTCATGATAGTGTGGGCGTATTTCTGTTGACGTGACGGTGGAGGTTTTGTTATCGCCAGTTTATCACTGACCTTTGGTGTGGCGGACTTGTGTGGGTGTCTGAATTTTGGTGGATTCCGTGCTGTGGGTCACAATAGCTGTGGTGGATTTCCGCGGTGGTGTGTTGGCAGTCTTCTGCACGGCGGTAAGCGGCTTTTACCGCCAATGTTGTAATGAGGGCCATAGTCTGGGAGTTTGTCAAAAACGAACTCCACAGCTCCATAATGGCTACACTGAATACTGGGAAGTTTGGTATCAAACTTCTCAGAATAATAAACCCACACTGATGCCAGTGTTGGATTTATTAAAAAATGCACACAGAGGGCATCTTAGAGATGCCCCCTGCATTTTACATTTTTACATTTTACATTTTACATTTTACATTTTACACAGTCTTTCAGTGCAGGACTGACTGGTCTGTGCCAGCCTGCTGCTGAGAGACAAGTTTCTGACCTTCCCTGGGGTGAGAGTCTTTGTGCTCCCTGAGGCCAGAAACAAAGCATGCTCTGGGTAGAGGTGCTTCACACTTCCCCCCTGCAAGAACTGTAACACCTAGCAGTGAGCCTCAAAGACTCAGGCTTCGTGTTACAATGCCCCAGGGCACTCCAGCTAGTGGAGATGCCCGCCCCCTGGACACAGCCCCCACTTTTGGCGGCAAGTCCAGGGGAGATACTGAGAAAAACAAGGAGTCACCCACCAGTCAGGACAGCCCCTAAGGTGTCCTGAGCTGAGGTGACCCCTACCTTTAGAAATCCTCCATCTTGATTTTGGAGGATTCCCCCAATAGGAATAGGGATGTGCCCCCCTCCCCTCAGGGAGGAGGCACAAGGAGGGTGTGGCCACCCTCAAGGACAGTACCCATTGGCTACTGCCCTCCCAGACCTAAACACACCCCTAGATTCCTGCAACCTGAAGAAAGAAGAAGGACTGCTGACCTACAAGCCTGCAGAGAAGGAGGAAGAGGACAACTGATTTGGCCCCAGCCCTACCGGCCTGTCTCCGACTTCGAAAACCTGCTCCAGCGACACATCCGACAGGGACCAGCGACCTCTGAAGCCTCTGAGGACTGCCCTGGACTACAGGACCAAGAAACTCCCATGAACGGCCCTGTTCAAAACCTGCAACTTCTTTGCAACAAAGAAGCAACTTCCAAAGACTTCATGTCTCCCGCCAGAAGCGTGAGACTTCACACTCTGCACCCGACGCCCCCGGCTCGACCTGCAGAAAACCAACACCTCAGGGAGGACTCCCTGGCGACTGCGAGCCCGTGAGTAACCAGAGATGACCCCCCTGGCCCCCACAGCGACGCTTGCAGAGAGAATCTATAGGCCCCCGCCAACCGCGACTGCCTGTAACAAGGGACCCGATGCCTGGAACCAACACTGCACCCGCAGCCCCCAGGACCTGAAGGAACCGAACCTCAGTGCAAGAGTGACCCCCAGGCAACCCTCTGCCTAGCCCAGGTGGTGGCTGTCCTGAGAAGCCCCCCCTGTGCCTGCCTGCAACGCTAGAGTGACCCCCGGGTTTTTCCATTGTTTTCAACCTAAAACCCGACGTCTGCTTTGCTCACTGCACCCGGCCACCCCTGTGCCGCTGAGGGTGTACCTTGTGTGCCTTCTCATGTCCCCCCAGTGCTCTACAAAACCCCCCTGCTCTGCCCCCTGAGGACGCAAGTTCTTACCTGTTGGCAGACTGGAACCGGAGCACCCCTGTTCCCCATAGGCGCCTATGTGTTTTGGGCACCTCTTTGACCTCTGCACCTGACTGGCCCTGAGCTGCTGGTGTGGTAACTTTGGGGTTGCCTTGAACCTCCAACAGTGGGCTGCCTATGCCCCAAACTTGAGACTTGTAAGTGTTTTACTTACCTTCAAAACTAACCTTTACTTACCTCCCCCAGGAACTGTTGATTTTTGCTCTGTGTACACTTTAAAAATAGCTTATTGGCATTTTTACAAAGACTGTGCATGATATTGTTTTCATTCACAGTTCCTAAAGTATCTAAGTGAAGTACCTTACATTTAAAGTATTAATTGTAAATCTTGAACCTGTGGTTCTTAAAATAAACTAAGAAAAGATGTTTTTCAATATAAAAACCTATTGGCCTCGAGTAAGTCTTTGAGTGTGTGTTCCTCATTTATTGCTTGTGTGTGTACAACAAATGCTTAACACTATCCTCTGATAAGCCTACTGCTCAACCACACTACCACAAAATAGAGCATTAGAATTATCTACTTTTGCCACTATCATACCTCTAAGGGGAACCCTTGGACTCTGTGCATATTATTTCTTACTTTGAAATAGTATATACAGAGCCAACTTCCTACAGCGATTTGAGACCTTGTATTGACTTTAGAGCAATTAATAAGATCACAGTTAAGAATAAATACCCACTATCTCTCATACCAGTCTTGTTAGACCAGATAAAATCCGCCATCATCTATACTAAACTTGACTTACGAGGTGCGTATCACCTAGTTCGAATTTGAGAGGGAGATGAGTGGAAAACGGCTTTTAAGACTCAATATGGCCTTTTTGAGTATTTAGTGATGCCGTTTGGTCTGTGTAATGCCCTAGCAGCCTGTCAATATTTCTTAAACGATGTTCTGAGAGAATATCTAGACATCTTTGTCATCATTTACATTGATGATATTTTTATTTATTCAAACTCTGAAGATATACATGAAGAACATGTTAAAAAAGTATTTAAAACTCTGCAAAAACATAATTTGTTTTGTAAACTAAGTAAATGTGAATTCCATACCAAAGAAGATGAATTTCTAGGAGTCATTCTAACACCTGACGGCATGCAAATGACTGAAAGAAAAATTCAAGCTGTATTCGAATGGCCCACACCAAAATCAGTGTGTGATATTCAATGTTTTTTGGGTTTTACAAATTTTTATCTACGTTTCATCCATCACTTCTCTCAAAAGGTGGCCCAATCACCAAGTTGTCAAGAAAAAAGGCAGTTTTCAACTGGTCCCAAGAGACAGAAAAAGCATTTCAAGATTTAAAAGAGGCTTTTACCACCGCTCCCATTCTAGCTCACCCTAATGTGGAAGAACCATTCATAGTGGAAGCTGATGCATCCTGTCTCAACGTCATCGAGAAACTCTTACGGGGCCCCTGCAATGCCAGTGCAAGCATCCATCTTAGTTGTCTTGGAGTTAGTAGAATGGCATCACATAGCATGTGCATCAAGAAAATTCAGCGGGAAAGAGGCTTCCACGATGAAGCCGGCTCGGGGGGCTAGGGGGATCATGTAGATGTAGATTTGTTTTGGCGGTGGTGGGGTTGTGGGTGAGGGAGAGGATGAGTTGGGTGTCATCTGCATAGGAGAGGATGGTGATTCTGTGTGCTCGGAGGATGTCGGCTAGGGGGATCATGTAGATGTTGAAGAGTGTGGGGCTGTTGGAGGACACTTGGGGGACTCCGCAGGTGATCTTGGTAGTGTTGGAGTGGAAGGGCGGGAGGCGGACTCTCTGGGTTCGGTCGGTGAGGAAGGAGGAGAGCCAGTCTAAGGCTTTGTGGCGGATTCCTATGTTGTGGAGGCGTGTGTGCGGAGTGTGTGGTGGCAGACAGTGTCAAAAGCTGCGGAGAGGTCTAGGAAGATGAGTGCGACGGTCTTGCCTTTGTCGACTTTGGTCCTGATGTCGTCAGTGCATGCAATGAGGGCGGTTTCTGTGCTGTGGTTCTTGCGGAACCCAGATTGTGAGGGGTCAAGGGTGTTGGTTGCTTCGAGCAAGTGGGATAGGCGAGTGTTGACTAATTTCTCTGCAACCTTGGCGGGGAACAGGAGGAGGGAGATGGGGCGGTAGTTGTAGAGGATCTCCGGGTCGGCTTTTTTTTTTTTTAGGAAAGCGGTAATTTCCACGTGCTTCCAGGGGTCTGGGTAGGTGGCGGAGTCGAAAGAGGAGTTGATTATGTTGTAGAGTATGGGGGCGATGGTAGGGCTAGCTTTGTTGTAGATGCGGTGTGGACAGAGGTCGGAGGGGGAACCGGAGTGGACGGAGTTCATGGTTTTTCCGGTTTCTTCGTGTGTAGTAGGGGTCCATGTGGATAGTGTGGTGGGGGGGTCTTGAGTGGGAGTTGAGTTGGGTGAGAGAGGGGTATGTGTGGTGGGTGTGTGTGATATGAAGCTGTTGTGGATGTCCTGGATTTTGTGGAGGAAGTGGTTGGAAAGGGCGTCACATAGGGGCTGCTGTTCTTTGCTGTTTTGGGAGTTGTTGTCAAGGCGTGTCTTGTAGTGATCTCTTTTGGCGGTGCGTATGAGTTGGTGATGGGTGCGAATGTTGGTTTTGAGGGTGGAGAAGTTGGTTGAGGAGGGTTCTAGTCTCCATATTTTCTCAGCCTGGCGGCATTTGCGCTTGGAGTCGTGGAGTTCAGGGGTGAACCATGGGGCGTTCTTGATGTTGCGGGTGGTGATGTGTTTTGTGAGGGGTGCTAGTGTGTCTGCGCAGGTAGTGATCCATTTGGAGAGATTGGGTGCTCCTGCGTTAGGGTCGTTGGTGTGGTGGGGTGGGTATGGGCCAGTTGGGAGTTTAGCGTTCTGTGGGGATCTTGCCCCACATGGGGTAGGGTGTGGTGTGTTGATGGTAGTGTGTGGGGGGTTTGGTGAAGGAGAAGTGGACGCAGCGGTGGTCTGTCCAGAGGAGTTCGGTGGTGTGGGTGTAGGCTATGTGTTGGCTTGAGGTGAAGATTGCGTCCAGCGTGTGTCCTGCTGAGTGGGTAGGTGCGGTGACCAGTTGTTTGAGTCTGAGGTTGTTGAGGTTGTCTATGAGGGAGGTAGTGTTGTGGTCTTGTGGGTTTTCTAAGTGAAAGTTGAAATCACCGAGGATGATGTAATCTGTGGAGGTGAGGGCGTACGGGCTGATGCTGTCGGCGATGGTGTCGCGGAAGGCGGGGCGTGGTCCGGGTGGTCTGTAGATTAGTGTACCTCTGAGGGTGGAGTTGTTGTTGATGTGGATGAGGAAGTGCATGTGTTCAGTGTTGCCGATAGTGTCTTGGGAGCTGGTGGTGACTTTGACGGTGTCTCTGTGTAGGATGGCGATGCCCCCGCCTGGCTTGTTGAGGCGGTCTTTGCGTTGGAGTTTGTATCCCTTGGGGGTGGCTATGGCTATGTCGGGTTCTGAGGAGAGGTTGGTCCAGGTTTCCGTGAGGTAGGCGATGTCAGGTGAGTGTGAAGTGATGAGGTCCCAGAGTTCTATGGCATGTTTGTGAAGGGAGTGGATGTTGAGTAGCAGGCAGTTCAGGTGGTTGTGGTGGGTGGCGTTGGTGTGGTGCGTGAGGGTGTTGTTGCAGGGTGTGTTCTGGTTGTGGACTGGTGTGCTGCGGGGTTGGTTGGTGGGGGCAGGGTGGGTGAGTTTTGTGTTGGGGGTGTTGTTGAAGGTGGGGTCACTATGGTTGGTGTGTGGTGTGAGGGACGATGAGCAGGAGAAGTGGCAGGTGTAGCAGGTGAAGGGGCCATGAGTGTGTGTAGGGCTAGATGTGGTGCATGTGGGGCGGGGGCCTGGGTTGAGAGAGTGGAGGGTGAGGGGGGAGTAGGTGTGTCTGGGAGGGCCAGGCACGGACGGGTGCAGACGGGCTTGCCGAAGGCGCGCCAGCGGCGCCTCTGAGCGGCTGCCATAAGAGGAGGGGAGGGTGGGAGTGGCAGCTGGGAGGCAGGAGGGCCTGTCCAATGAGAGGGCTGAGGGGTGGGGCCGCAGGGGAAGCAGCGGCAGGGAAAGAAGCAAAGAGGAAAACGGTGGGAAAAGGAGGGGGGAGGCGGGAGGGGACGCAGGGGACACAGCGGCGGGGAAAGAAGCAAAGAGGAAAACGGTGAGAAAAGGAGGGGGGAGGCCGGAGGGGCCGCAGAGGACGCAGCGGCGGGGAAAGAAGCAAAGTGAGGACGGGAAAAAGGAGGTGGCGCGGCAGGAGGAGCGGTGAGCGACCTACCTGCAAGCAGGGTCAAAGGTTTCTCCCTGCTAGCGTGCCGCGGCTGCCATAAGAGTAGGGGAGGGTGGGAGTGGCAGCTGGGAGGCGGGAGGGCCTGTCCAATGAGAGGGCTGGGGGGGTGGGGCCGCAGGGGACTCAGCGGCGGGAAAGAGCAAAGAGGAAAATGGTGAGAAAAGGAGGGGGGAGGCGGGAGGGGCCGCAAGGGACGCAGCGGCGAGGAAAGAAGCAAAGAGGAAAACGGTGAGAAAAGGAGGGGGGAGGCGGGAGGGGATGCAGGGGACGCAGCGGCGGGGAAGAAGCAAAGAGGAAAACGGTGAGAAAAGGAGGGGGGAGGCGGGAGAGGCCGCAGGGGACGCAGCGGCGGGGAAAGAAGCAAAGAGGAAAACGCTGAGAAAAGCAGGGGGGGAGGCAGGAGGGGCCGCAGGGGACGCAGCGGCGGGGAAAGAAGCAAAGAGGAAAACGGTGAGAAAAGGAGGGGGGAGGTGGGAGGGGCCGCAGGGGAGGCAGTGGCGGGGAAAGAAGCAAAGTGAGGACGGGAAAAAGGAGGTGGCGCGGAAGGCAGAGCGGGGAGCGACCTGCCTGCAAGCAGGGTCAAAGGTTGCTCCTCCTGTGTGAGCGGGCACAGGCAACTCACTGAGGGGCTGCTGGGAGGGCAGTCCTGGTACGGGGGTGGCGGCTCTACCTGTAGCTGGGGTGGTCACAGAAGTGTCCGCCACCACCAGGGAGCTTCCATCGGAGGAGGTATCTGTGTGCGATCTGTCCCCTCCAGTCTCCGCCGTGGTGCTCCCCTCACCCTCCGTCCCACTGGTGCCCTCACCGTCGGTGGACTCTGCCTCCTGGGTCATGTGGGATGCAGCTCCCTCCGTCGCCGGTGCCTCTGCTCCTCCACCAGATGATGCTAATGCACATAAGGACAGGATGACAAAACAAAAAGGGAGGGAAGAGACAAAGGATACCCTGGGTCAATGGCTGCGCCAACACCACCGTTGGCATACACATCACCGTTACACACAGGGAACAGCCCTCCTCACTATGCAATGCACTACCAGTAATAATGCTATCCACCAGGACATGGGGACGGGCACATACCGCCAACTGCAGCACACCTGGGACCCACACAGCACTGACCAGTAGTGGATGCCTACAAGCTTGGTAGCAGGATTATCACTTCAGAACTCTGCTCAACATGGGACCTACTCTGCAATGTCAGGCCTGACCTAGGGGCACTCACTGACACACATCCCTCACCCGGGTACCCCACTACCAGGCGTAAGTTGTAATGATGGGAACTGTGCTCACCCCCTTGTGGCTGCTGTGATGCCCTCAAGTGCTCATCCAGCTTCAGATAGGCCACCGCCAGTATGCAGGCCATCAGGGGGGTCAGGGTTCGACGGGCATCCCTTCCTCTTTGGGAGGCCATCCCCAGCTTGGCCTTCGCCGTCTTCTGTGCCCAGCGTCTCAGGGCCTCCCACCGTTTCCGATAGTGGGTGCTCCGCCTGCCGTAGACCCCCAGGGTCCACACGTCCTTGGCGATGACACAACATATCTTTTGATGGGCACGGTCCTGTAGAGAAATGCACATAGGAAAGGGTATCAGTCAGACCGTCCTGTCTGTTACACTCATGGCCTACCATACCCCTTCACATTGCCATTTGCACACACAGGGCCTAGCACACAAGCTGCATGCTGCCCAGGGGACATCCAACCCCTCCTACACGAGGCCTTCACACACAACTCCATGCATTCATGCCCCATGCATCGTGCTCACAGTCTACTCACCTGTTGGTCTGAAGGCCCAAACAGCAGTCCGTACTGGGGTAGGACCCCATTCACCAGTCGCTCCAACTCCACTGAGGTGAAGGCAGGGGCCCTTTCCCCAGTCACACGAGCCATGGTAGGTTCCAGACACAGGTCACAGCAGCACAGGCAGTGTAGGTCCTCTCCTGTTGAAGGTCAGGTAGCAAGCGAGTGATCCCATAGAAAATGTTGGTCATGTCCACGGCGGTGCATACGGTCACCGCCAGCGTACATCACCATTGGCCACTGTACCCCATAGGGCCCAATAATAACAAATGAGGAGTTGCACGGCAGTTCCCGACCGCTTTCTGCAATGGCGCACAACGTTAGCGGAATTACCTCACTTCCACCTGTCCCTCCACACAGGACAGGCAGACGGCATTTCGGGGGAGGAGGGGCTCAGGCCCTGGTTAATAACTGCGCCACAGTTCAAAATTGGACATACAGGACAAATGCCACTTATACATTAAAAATTAACATCATGCATTGTACTGTTGTGGCTACGATGTACAGTTTGTGACCGGGTCCTCACTCTTTTGCCCTATAGATTGCTACCGCTGTGGATGAATAGGAGACGGAGACATACCCCTATGTACAGACCCCTGTTGGACTTGGCAACAATGGAGAACAGGCACATTATCCTCATCTATAGACTTGACAGGGCCACAATCACGGAGCTGTGTGCCGTATTGGATCCTGACCTAATATCTGCAATCCGTCACCCCACTGGGATCCCCCCTCTTGTGCAAGTCCTATCTGTGCTACATTTCTTGCCCACTGGTTCTTTCCAAGTGTCAGTAGCCAATGTTCTCAGTAGTGCTGACCAGAGTGTTGTCTGCCCTGATTAAACACATGTGCAACTACATTGTTTTCCCCCAGGTGGAGGATTTGGCCATAGTGGAAGTTGACTTCTATGCAATGGGACATATCCCCAACATCATTAGGGCAATTGATGGTACACATATTGCATTTGTTTCCCCCCCCCGGCAAAATGAACAGGTGTTCAGAAATCAAAAGAGTTTTCACTCAATGAATGTCCAGATGGTGTGTTTGGCGGACCAGTACGTCTCCCATGTCAATGAGAAGTATCCTGGGTCGGTGCATGATGCCTTTATCCTGAGGAATAATAGCATCCCAAATCTGATGGGCCAACTACAGAGGCATAGGGTGTGCCTAATAGGTGAGCCCTGGTTCCCACCCAGTAGATGTTGGTCTATGGGTAGGGAAACACCTGGAACAACGACTCCGAAACCACGAAGTCGTGAAAAACGAAAGCGAAACAACGCTTTCGTTTTCCACAACTTCCTGGTCTTGGTACCTTAACCACGCATGTCTGAACAACGTACATGCGTGGTTAAGGTACAGAAGAAGGGAGTCGGAGTCGACGCGGTGAAGGAGGAGGTAAGTTGGGGTGGGACTGGGGCTGTTTTTTGGGGGTGTCGGGGTGATTAGGGTTTAGGGGGAGAGGGGCAGGTTTAGGTTTAAAGGGTGGGTTGGGGGGTTGGGGTGTTTAGGTTTTAGGGGCAGGGGTGGGGACTCAGGGTATTTTTAGTTTTTGGGGTGGGGTGGGGGGCTGGGGGTGATTAGGGTTTAGGGGGGTCAGGGTTTAGTTTTCAGGGGTGGGTTGGGGGTTGAGGTGGTTTAGGTTTTAGGGGAGGGGGGTTGGGGTTCTGGTAATTTTGGGGGTGGGGGTTGGGGTAGTTTTGGGGATGGGGGGGTCACGGTAATTTTTGGGGGTGGGGGTTGGGGGAGCATGCTGGAACCGTGCATGCTGATGGCTAATGCCTTTACCAGGAATGCGTTTACAACGGTAAAATCGTTGTAAACACATTTGTGGTAAAGGCATTAGTGGTTAGAACGAGGTCGTTGTTCCGACCTCGTTGTTGAGCCACGGGTGCTTGACGCACCCATGGTTCTGACATATAACCATATGGGTATGGTGTGGGCCATATGGGATAGTGTGTGGCTAAATGTTGTCCCTTGATATTTGCAAGTGACTCTGGTTACCCAAACCTATCATGGCTACTGACCCCTGTGAGGAATCCCAGGACAAGGGCAGAAGAACATTACAATGAGGCACATTGGCGAACAAGAAGGATTATCAAACGTACCTTTGGCCTCCTGAAGGCCAGGTTTTGGTGCCTCCATCTAACAGGTGAATCCCTGTGCTACTCAGCCAAGAAGGTCTGCCAGATAATCGTGGAATGCTGCATGTTGCACAACCTGGCCCTCAGACGCCATGTGCCTTTTCTGCAGGAGGAGGAGGCTAGAGATGGCCGTGTGGCAGCAGTGGACCCTGTGGACAGTGAGGCTGAGGAGGCAGAGGGTGAGGATGAGGACAACAGAACTGCAGTGATTCAACAATACTTCCAATGACACACAGGTAAGACAGTGTTACTTCATATTTCATGGTCATTTTATGGTTTATCTTTGTCACTGGCATGCTGTTATTTCCCAAGTCTATGCCCACTCACTGTACCCTTTGGCAACTCATTTTGCAGATGTTGGCGCCCCACTATCGCTCCTGTTGTGATCACTGCAGCCAACTACTGGTCTTTCGTATGTGAACATTACTGTACAGTTGAATTGCAATGTTTGAACCTGGTTAAACTATTACATGCTTAATCATTTGACATATCCATACTTGTATTTATTCAAAGGGTATTTATTGAAGTGCTAAGAAGGAGAGGGGCAAGTGCATTGGGATGGGGTGATGATGGAGGAATGTCCAGGATATTATTTCACTCTATTTGTACCACAAGTGCATTGTCCATGGGGACATAGGAAGGGGAGCAATGGCAGTTCAAGGTGGACAGGGTGACAGAGAGGGACACAAGGGTGACAATCAGGAGAGTCTCATTTCCTGGAGGGGGTCTTGGCAATAGTCTCTGGCTTCTGCCTGGATCACAGGGAATGTTGGCAGGGTGGTTCTCCTTCTGCAGGGTAGGGGGTGCTGGTGGCCTGTTGGGCCTGTGCCGGGGCCTCCTGTCCACTAGCGGCAGCGGAGTTAGAAGGCAGTTCAGGGGCCTGCTGTTGTAAGACTGCCTCCCTCATAACGTTGGCCATGTATGGAGACCAGGGTGGTGTTCATGGCATGCAAGTCCTCCCTGATCCCCTGGTAGTGTCAGCTGCCTGTTCTCCTGCACGTTGGCCAGGATCTGGCCCAGCATATCCTGGGAATGTTGGTATGATCCCAGGATCTCGGTGGGTGCCTCCTGGAGAGTCGGTCCTCCCCCTGGTACACAGCAGTCCTTCCAGTGTCCCTGTTGTCCTGTGCCTCTGTCCCGTGAACCGGGTGCCCACTGCCCCTGACCCCAGGTCCCTGATTGTCTTAGGGGCGAGGTGTGCCCTGGGGTCCCTGTAGTGGTGGAAACACTGCTGATTGACGTGTCCTGGGGACAGAGGTTTGGGTATGCTCGGTGGGTGCTGTGGTGGTGTTTCCTGAAGAGGTAGGCTCTGTGGTGGTGTGTGACTGTGCCTGGGTAACCAACTGTCCAGAGGTTCTGATGGGCCAGGTTGGTCATCCAGATCCAGGCAACCAGAGTTGCTGTCATCACTGTGGGCCTCTTCTGTTAGGGGTCTGGATAGTGCTGGCACCTCTTCACCGCTGAAATTGGCTGGGGTACCTGTGGGGATGTAAATGCAGTGTTATTGTTTATGTGTGTGACATATTGTGCATCAGTGGGTTGCCCTCTTTGGTTGTATTTGCCCTGGCAGCTTTCACTTATGTAAATTGGTATGTGGTGGGCTAGCTGATTGTCTCTAGTGTGCATGCTTTGGTGATATGTGTCCATGCATGGCTGTGAGTGGTGTCCATGCATTGGTATGGCATGCAGGGCTTGGCATTGAGATGTGGGAGATGTGATGGTGGGGTGTGTGGGAGGTGGTGGAGTGATGGGAGTGAGGGTGGGGGGATGTGATGGAATGCAGGTAGGAGGGTGATAGTAATAGAGAGTTGACTTACCAGAGTCCAGTCCTCCTGCTACTCCGGCCAGACCCTCAGGATGCATGATTACCAAAACTTGCTCCTCCCATGTTGTTAGTTGTGGGGGAGGAAGTTGGGGCCCACCGCCAGTCCTCTATACAGAGAGTTGGTGTCTTGCTGCAATGGAACGTACCTTCCCCTGTAGGTCATTCCACCTCTTCCTGATGTCATCCCTGGTTCTTGGGTGCTGTCCCACAGCGTTGACCCTGTCCACGATCCTCCGCTTTAGCTCCATCTTCCTAGCAATGGATATCTGCTGCACCTATGCTCCAAATAGCTTTGGCTCTACCCTCATGATCTCCTCTACCACGACCCTTAGCTCCTCCTCTGAGAATCAGG
Organism: Pleurodeles waltl; assembly: GCF_031143425.1. NCBI lineage: Eukaryota > Metazoa > Chordata > Amphibia > Caudata > Salamandridae > Pleurodeles > Pleurodeles waltl. Next base: position 636,327,396 of record NC_090442.1, read on the forward strand.
GGTGTCTTTGTGGTGCCATGGGTGTTGTGTGAGTTGTGTGGGGGAGGGTGTGTTGGGTGATGTGTTGGGGTGTGTGATGTGGGGTGTGTGGGTGGTGTATAGGTGATGGTGGTCTGTGGCTCTGGTCTTGTCTGTGGTCGTGGTGTCTGTCTCGTGCCAATGGTTTGTATTCGTAAAGGGTTGTGGATAATGTGGGTGTGTGTTTTATAGTGGTGTGGGTGTGGTGTGTGTGTATGGGTGTCAGGTGTGTGTAGTTTGAACTGTACAATGTGGTGGTTTTTTGTATGTGTGTGTGTATTTTGAGCGCTGGGGTATGTACCGCCAATGGTTTACCGCCATTGAATGTCTGGTGTGGTGATTCGTGGGTCATAATGTGATGGGCGTTGTTCTGTTGGCGTAACGGTGTGAGTTTTGATACCGCCAGTTTATCACTGACCTTTGGTGTGGCGGAATTGTGTATGTGGCTGAATAGTGACGGATTGGTGTGTGTGTGTCATAATATGGTGAACGGATGTCCGCAGCGGCGGCGGTATGTTGACGGCAGTCAGCATGACGGTAAGTGGGATTTACCATCAATGTCATAACGAGGGCCTTAGTCTTTCTGTCTGCCCATCAGTTTGCAGGTGATAAGCAGACAATAGTCGAGTGTTGATGTCCAATGATGTGCAAAGATTGCCCCAAAACCAGGAAATGAACTGCGGGCCTCTGTCAGAAATAGTGACTGAGGGCAGACCATGTAACCACAGGATATGCTGCACAAACAAGGTGGAAAGAGTCTTGGCATTGGCTATCTGTTTTAAAGCAACAAAGTGCGCCATCTTAGAAAACAGATCAGCAACTACCAAAATAGTTTTGTAACCATTGGAGTTGGGCAATTCTGTGATAAAATCCATACTAGTAATGTGCCAGGGTGTGTTGGTACAGGCAAGGTTTATAACAAACCCACAAGGGCTGTGTGAGAAGCCTTGTTCCGAGGCGAAATGGGGCAGGTCTGGACATAACCATGGACATCCTTGGACAGTGTTGGCTACCAAAACCATCACTGACAATTAGCTAGAGTCTTGTGAGTTTCAGGGTGACCAGCTAGAAGAGTGTCATGCCACCAAGTCAATACTTCCTGTCTTAATTCCTTAGTGGGAATAAATAAAGTGGTTCCATGGTGCAGAAGATTATTAATGGACATGATTATCTTTATCTTTTACCCAATAGGCTGAGTCTTCCTGGCTGATGTTTTGTCTAATCCTGTTCAAGAATGACTCTTGTTTGCAAAGACCTGGCATGTGTTCAGGCGCTATGAGATTCTGTGGTATGTGTTCCTGTAAAATCTACTAGAGTAACCCCACCTGGATAGCAGGTCTGCCTTAGACTGTTGTGTGTCTGGATAATAAGTAATGATGAAATTGTATTCACTGAAGAACAACAACCACCTTACTTGTCAAGAGGTCAATGCCTTTAATGATTGCAAGAACTGGAGATTCGTATGATTGGTGTATATAATATGGCATGTTGAACCCCTAACATATATTTCCCCCACTCTTGGAAACATAACTTATTTACCAACAGTTCTCGGTCAGCAACTGTATATTTCTGTTCAGCTGGCAAAAACTTTTTGGAGAAGAATACTACTTGATGCACGTGTCCTGTTGTACTGTTGTGTTGCAACAGAATACCACCTACTGCAATCCTAGAGACGGCTGCCTCTATAAAACACAGTAAAATGAGGTTCGGATGTCCGAGTACCAGAGCCATGGTGAATTTCTCCTTGAGTAACTTGAGTGCATCATCAGCCTCCAGGGACCAGAAAAAAAGGCACATTTTTTTTGTAAAGTCTGATAACTGGGCTTATGTCAGAGAAATGGGTGATAAAGCATCTATACTAGTGTGAAAACCCCATGAAACTTTGTACCTCTTTGACTGTGGTTGGTGTTGGCCTATCCAGTATCACCTAAATCTTTTTTCTGATCCACTGTAACATCTTCCGGAGATATGACATATCCCAGGAATTCAACAGATTCAACGTGAAATGTACATTTTTCAGTTTAACAAAAATATAATGTTCTCTGAGTCTTTGCAGCAACTTCCTGACATACGTTATGTGTTCTGTCATGTTTTGGGAATAAATAGGGATGTAATTGATGTATATTACTACGCAAACGTCCAGTAGATTTTGCAAGACCTTGTCTAAAAATACTGCAGTGCTGCAGGGGCATTACATCACCCAAATGGCATGACTGTATACTCAAATACCCCAAATTTGATTCAGAAAGCAGTTTTCCACTCATCATCTTCCTTTATATGAATGAGGGGGTATGCGCCTTGCAGATCTAGTTTAGTGTACACAGTGAACTACCGAACCTGATCGAGCCGTACTGGAATCAGGGGAAATGGGTATCTGTTTTTAACAGTAACTTTACTCAAGGCCCTAAAGACTATGCACGCCCTTAACTCGCCATTCTTCATCAGTATGAAAAAGAGTGACAAAGATGCGGGGGGAGGTAGAATGATGGATGAATCCCAGGGCTAATAGCTCATCCAGGTATTTTTTCAGGTGTTTTATCTCAGGTTCAGAGAGAGCTTAGGCGCGTTTGCAAGGAAGTGCTGCGCCCAGAATTAGATCTATGCGGCAATCGTAATCCCTATGGAGAGTTAATTGTGTAGCGTTTTGTTCGTCAAAAACATCTAAAAAATCTTGATATTCTATAGGAACTTGTGTTATGCATTCTTGTTTTAGTGCTGTGCATATCAAAGGAGATAAAACTTCCTGTGGCTCTTTATAAAAATGGTTACGATAATAGTGGGAACCCACAGTGACAAGGTGAAGAGACCAATCAATGAGGGGATTGTGAAACTGAAGCCAGGGAACTCCTAATTTGGTGCTAAAGGTGGGTGTGTCAATGAGATCAAAGGTCAAGGTCTCTGTATGCTCATTCTCTCATACTAGAGTAACAGAAACAGTTTCATATGTAATCATCCCAGAAGAGAGCTCAGAGCCGTCCATAGCTCTAACTGGTTCTGGTTCTCTTTTCTCAACATGTGGTATATGCAAGGAACTGGCCAAAGGTAGTTCTAAATAGTTTCAAGTAGCCCCAGAATCTAATACCTTCCGCTGTTGAGGTGGAAGTATTAAAGTGACTAATATTGTAAAATATTGTGAGACTTTATGTGAAGCTTTTGCCAAAAGATGGGGAGGGTGAGCTAGGACCTTATACGACCAGTTGACCCCTGCATCAGCTTGGCTCTCTTTTTATCCTGCATCAAACCGGACATTACAGCAATGCTCTTTCGAATCCCTTTTGGTTTGACAGTACACTCACGAGCGAAGTTCCCTGCCTTACCACAATACACACATACATTTAATCTTCTTCAATCTTTTTCCTCTGCAATAAAAGGACCACATAAGCCTCCTATCTGTATAGGTTCTGCATTATCCTGATTCTTGGGCTCAATATCTTTACGCTCTGGATGTACCACTAATAGCTTAGGTTACCTTCGAGAGCGGTCTCCCTTACGTTCAATTAACCTATAGTCTAACCGGACAACTAAATCAATCAACTCAGAACATTTCAATGGGAGATACACAATGTGTGCTAAAGAATTTTTCAAGTCATCTCTCAGTCCTCTACAAAAGAGAGAGGTTCTCTTTTCTTCTGGCCATTGGGTTTATGTACCCAATCTACAAAAGGTTGTACTGTAAGTCAGAAGATCCTTATTACCCTCGCGTAAGTGCAATAACTCATTATCACTAGCCTGAACAAAAGTGTGTTTAGCAAAGAGACAACGCATCAACTTTTAAACGTTCCAAAATCATAGAGCACCAGGTAATTATTTTCAATAGGTGGAATAACCCAGTTAGCAGCTGTGCCCCTGAGATAAGATATAATAAATGCTAGCTTAGCTGTGTGAAAAGGAAAGGCTCAGGGCTTTACCAGAAATTGCATCTGGCATTGACTCCAGAACTCATCAAATTTATTACTATCCCCAAATAACCTTTCGGGCGGTGCCAGAGGCACGAGGGTTAGAGTTGTTACAGTGATCTGCAGGATTAACATTTCCAATGGAGGGCGTACTGATGGAATTTTTCAGTTAGCCAAAGTGTGTGGGTTGTAGAACAGGCTATGTGTCTTTAGGAGTAGCCCTGGTCCCTACATCAGCTAACCAGGGTGACTAGTGGGAACAATACCAGACTAACTCTTCCTTAAGCGACATATTTTCCTATCAGAAGGATTGAACTTCACCTTGTACATCAGAGAGAGTCTGGGCTAAATTGTTAATATGTAATTGGTGGTCCATTTCTTCTGAGCAGTGGAAAGTGTGAGGCTTGGCCTTCTGTTACGCACCCACCTGGTGCCAACCACATAGACAATGCTGGACCTCTTATCCCTCTCGGGCCAGGGAACGAACAGAGGTAACATCCACCCCCGCATGACCCCTGACTCCAGGGTGAAGCTCAGATGGGATAAAACAAGAAAAGATGATCTTGCTTCACTGAGGGGGGGGGCTGCTCTCCTGTCTTGTGCCACTGCATAGTAGGGTCAGAATTCCCTGGACCTCATTATCATTGATGCAGGTGCGGAGCACTAGAAACAACAAGAAGCAACGTTACCCACTAGTTCTCAACCCAGAATGTTTTAGCAATTATTTACACAATAATGAACACTTGCTTCATCATAAATATTTCATGAGAGAGAGCAGGATACATTTCAAGAATAAACTGGAGTTTTCTGGCAGTCTGTAACACCCAATGTTCAGATCAAAAATCAGATATAACTTTGAGCTCCAGAAGTCTCTCCAAAGATACCAGGTACAACTTGTCAAGAAAATCAATAGCATAACTTTCATTTTGGGTACAATCAATTTTGGAGCACTGCAACGAGAAGAGTCCAGAGTGCTGGGCCTTATGGGGGCTCCTACTCCGACAATCTCCAATGTCCAAAGACGAGCTCACGTCTTCATGAGAATCAATCTTGGAATTTTCTACTAAGATATGGATTAGTGCACACTCACTTGAGGGTAAAGTACATAGGCCCTCATTACAACCCTGGCGGTAAATCCTGCTTTCCGCCGTGCTGAAGACCGCCAACATACCATTGTGGCGGCGGAATTCCGCTACAGGTATTACGACCCACATCTTGGAATCCGCCACAATACAGACACCCACACAAATCCGCCACACCAAAGGTCAGTGATAAATTGGCGATACCAAAACCTTCACCGCCACGTCAACAAGAACATGCCCACACTATCACGACCCACGAATCAACGCGGCAGTCTTTCAACAGCAGTAATCCATTGGCGGTACACACCGCCACTCTCAAAATACACACACACTCACAAAATACAACTACATTGGACAATTCAAAATACACACACCTGATACACATACACACACCACACCCACACACCCTCAACACTATAAAACACACACCCACATTACCCACAAATCCTTACAACAAAGATTTTGGAAGAAGCCCAGAGAGAGAGATTAGCAAACACAACACCAGCATCCACAGGCACACAACACCATCACCCATACAACATCCATGCACTTCAAACAACACACACCAACACATCCCCCAACACATCACAACAGACAGCACCTCACACATCACCCACACCACATCATGGCACCTCAAAGACACCCCAGGTTTTCTGAGGAGGCGGTCAGGGTCATGGTGGAGGAAATCGTCCGGGTAGAGCCACAGCTTTTCGGATCACAGATGCAGCACACCTCCATTGCGAGGAAGATGGAGCTATGGCGGAGAATCGTCGACAGTGTCAACGCAGTGGGACAGCATCCAAGAACACGGGATGACATCAGGAAGAGGTGGAACGACCTACAGGGGAAGGTGCGTTCCGTGGTTTCAAGACACCAGATTGCTCTACAGAGGACTGGCGGTGGACCCCCACCTCCTCCCCCACAACAACATGGGAGGAGCAAGTCTTGGCAATACTGCATCCTGAGGGCCTCGCAGGAGTAGCAGGAGGACTTGACTCTGGTAAGTCATATCTTTACTACCATATCCCCCACACCCCACCTGCATGCCATCCCATATCCCCACCCTTACCCTCACTCCCATCACTCCATCATCTTACATATGTCCCACTATCACAACCCACACATCTCAATTCCAAGGCCGTGCATGTTAAACCTATGCATGGACCACCGTCACCAAAGCATGTCCAGTACAGATAACCGCACAGACCCCAAACCAACTACCACAAAAGGGCAAACACAATGATGCAAGCACAGGAGTAGAGGGTACCTCACCCAAAGCACAAGATGGCACACATAGATACTAAAACTATGCATTTACACCCCAACAGGACCCATACCCAACGTCACCAGACAGGAGGTGCCAGACATATCCAGTCCCCCCATAGAAGAGGCCCACAGTGATGACAGCAGCTCTGCATGCCTGGATCAAGATGACCAGCCTGGCCCATCAGGGACCTCTGGACAGTCGGTTCCCCTGCCACTGTCACTAGCCACCACAGACCCTCCCCCCTCAGGAAACACCAGCACAGCACCCACCCAGTGGGCCAATCCCTCTGTCCCCAGGACACGTCAATCAGCAGTGTGTCCACCACTACAGGGAACCTAGGCAAACCCACCAACCCAAGAAAATCAGGGACCTGGGGTCAGTGGCAGTAGGCACACGGTTCAGGGGACAGAGGCACATGATAACAGGGAAGCTGGGAGGACTGCTGTGCGACAGGGGGAGGACAGGCCTAGTGAACCGACACTCCACGAGGCACTCTCCAACATCATGGGAGCTTACCACCATTCCCAGGAGACCATGGGCACGGTACTGGCCAAGTTTCAGGAGACCCAGTGGCTGCAGGAGGAACACTACCTGGGGATCAGGGAGGACTTGAAGTCCTGATCACCATTGCAGGGGTGCTGGCAGACCTTTTCAACACCATGAGGGACACAGTGGGACACAAACGGGCCCCTGACACTAACCTAGACGATGGACAGCCCAGCACCTCCGCCGGCGCTAGTGGACAGGAGGCACCGCCACAGGACCAACAGGCCACCAGCACCCCACCACTTGTAGAAGGAGAACCACCCTGCAAACTGTCCCTGAGATCCAGGAACAAGACAGAGAACATTGCCAAGACCCCTGCCAGAAAATAAGACCCTCCTGAATGTCACCCTTCTGTCCCCCTTTGTTACCCTGTCCACCTTAAACTGCCATTGCTCCCCTTCCTATGCCCCATTGGACAATGCACCTGTGAGACCAAGAGACTGGACTCTGCCATGGACATTCCTCCACCATCGCCCCAGCCCATTACACACCCCCCTCCACTTATTAGCACAGAAATAAATGCCCTTGAATCACAAAACAATCTGGAGTCAGTCTGTGCTTTCACAAATGTAAAATTGCAAAATCTCTGAAATATAGCAAAGTCAATGTACTTGTTCACATACCAATGTTACACAGCTGTAGGCCAGGAGTAAACATAGCAGAGGGCACAAATTGGGACCCAGATCTGTGAAATGGAAAGCTAAAGTGACAACTCAGGGTCCATACACAGAGTTAAAAAGGCAGACTTATGCTAGGTCCTACAATAGCATGAAATGTGGGAAGCAGTTCCATCCTCTTACCTGTGTCTCACTGGAAGTATTGCATGATGATGTTGTTTCGGTTGTCTACATCTTCTTCTTCTGCCTCCTCTTCTTCACTGTCCAGAGGCTCCACAGCTGCCACAAGACCAGCATCAGGCCCATCCTCCTGCAGAAAAGGCACCTGGTGTCACAAAACCAGGTTGTGCAACATACGGCAGGCCACGATGATCTGGCACACCTTCTTCGGTAAGTAGTATAGGGATCCACCTGTGAAATGGAGGCACCGGAATCTGGCCTTCAGGAGGCCGAAGGTGCGCTCTATTATCCTCCTAGTTCACCCATGTCCCTCATTGTAGCTTTCCCCTGCTCTTGTCCTGGGATTCCTCACTGGGGTCAGTAGCCATGACAGGTTGGGGTAGCCAGAGTCACCTGCAAATATCGAGGGACAACTGTTAGACATCCTCCAAACATTAGGGAATCTCCCATACCCAGACAGCAAATGAAACTGTGTGGGGACTTTAGGCTTACCTATTAGCCACACACGGTGCCTCTGGAGTTGCCCCATCAGATAAGGGATGCTGCTATTCCTCAAAATGTAAGCGTCATGCACTGAGCCAGGATACTTGGCATTCACATGGGAGATGTACTGGTCTGCCAAACGCACCATCTGCACATTCATCGAATGGTAGCTTTTCCGGTTTCTGTACACCTGTTCATTCCTGCGGGGGAGGGGGACAAATGCCACATGTGTACCATCAATGGCACCAATGATGTTGGGGAAATGTCCCAGGGCATTTAAGGTACCTTTCACTGTGGGCAAATCCTCCACCTGAGGGAAGACGATGTAGCTGCGCATGTGTTTCAGCAGGGCAGATAACACTCTGGACAACACGTTAGAGAACATTGTCTGTGACATCCCTGATGCCATGGCTACTGTTGTTTGAAAAGACAAACTGGCCAGGAAATGGAGTACACACAGGACCTGCACTACAGGGGGGGTTTCCTGTGGGATGGCGGATAGCTGACATCAGGTCAGGCTCCAACTGGGCACACAGTTCCTGGATTGTTGCACGATCACTTCTGTAAGTGATAATTATGTGTCTGTCTTCCATTGTCGACAGGTCCACCAGGGGTCTGTACACCGGAGGATGCAGCCATCTCATCACCTGCCCCAGCGGACGTGCCCTATGGAGGGGAACGGTGAGCAGAGGGTCATACAACACTTAGGTATCACAAGGCTGTTTAGCACAAACGTTAAATTTTCTCTATGTGCCTTTTTCTGTCTGTATTCCTGGCCTAAATAGGTGTGACGCAGTTATTTGGCCTGCCATGTGGCCCCCTGAAGTGGCGGCTGCCTGACCTGTAAGGTGGGACAAGGGGAAATGAGGTGACTGCGCTGGCGTTGTACACCGTTGCGGTAGGCAGTCGAAGACCGCGGCGCAATTCAGCATTGGTTATCATTGGGCCCTATGGGTTCCAGGAGCCAATGACGATGTACGCAGGTGGTGACGGTACGCACCGCGGCGGACGTGACCGCCATTTTCTATCAGTTCCCTCACTTGATACCTGACCTTCTACAGGAGAGGACCTACACTCAAGTGCTGCTGTGACCTGTGTCTGGAAGGTACAATGGCTACAGTGTCTGGGGAAAGGGCTTCTGCCTTCATTGCGGAGGAGTTGGAGAAACTGGTGGATGGGGTCCTCCCCCACTACAAGCAACTGTACGGTCCTCCAGACAAACAGGTGAGTCATTTGTGTGCATGGTGGATGGCACATGATTGTATGGAGTGTCGTGGATGTAAGGAGGGGGACAGGCCAGCATGTGAGGATAGTGTGTGTATGTATGTCTGGGCCAGGGTGGGAGGTTTGTGGGCAATGTGGGAGAATAACTGTACGGGAGAGTAACATCCATTCTAACTTCACTTTTCCTCTAGGTCAGCGCCCACCAGAAGAAGGGTATTTGGCATGCCATCACCAAGGGAGTGCGGACCCTGGGGGTCTATCATAGATGGAGCACCCACTGCCTGAAAAGATGGGAGGACCTGCACCGCTGGAGCAAGAAGACGGCGGAGGCCCAGCTGGGGATGGCCTCCCAATGTGGAAGGGGTGCCCGTCGCACCATGACCCCCCTTATGTACCGGATCCTGGCAGTGGCATATCCTGAGTTGGATGGGCGCTTGAGGGCATCACAGCAGCCACAAGGGGGTGAGTACACTCTCATTCAGCTGACTCTGCATGCTAGACGAGGTGTCTGGGTGGGGGACGTGGGCTGTGGGTTCCCCTAGGCCAGGGCAGAAGCGCAAAGGTAGATCCATTGATTTGCAGGCTCATTTCCACTCGAACCCCAAAGGTGGTATTTGCCCTCTACATGTAGTCAGGCTCCCATGGGTTCCAGCTGTGCATGAAATGGGTCTAGACAGAGTCCCCCTTGGGCATGTGCTTTTCCCCTGCACTGTTAGTGCATGGCTTAGTGCATAGGGCTGCTCCCTGTGTGTTGTGTCTGCCAACGGTAGTGGTGTTGCAGGCATTGACCATGTGTCTCCTCTATCTCCCCCCCCTTTTGTTTTGTCACCCTGTCCTTGCATGCATTAGCATCATCTGGCGGAGGAGCAGTGGCACCGGAGCAGGAGGGAGCTGCATCCCACATGGCCTTGGAGGGTGCAGTAACGGAGTCAGAAGGCACCAGTGGGACAGAGGGCGAGGGGAACTCCACGACGGAGACAGGAGCAGACACCAGCGACAGCGACTCCTCCTCTGATGGGAGCTCCCTTGCAGTGGCAGGCACCTCTGTGCCCACCGCATCAACAGGTACAGCCGCCACCTCCCCTACCAGCACCGCCCTCCCAGCAGCCCCTCATCGAGTTTCCTGTGCCCGCTCACCCAGGAGGGTGGGCATCTCCTTCGTCCCAGGCACCTCAGCCCCTGCCCCAGTCAGCCCTGCTGCCCTCAGAGAGGAGGCTATTGACCTCCTGAGATCCCTCACTGTTGGGCAGTCTACCATGTTGAATGCCATCCAGGGTGTTGAGAGGCATTTGCAGCAAACAAATGCATACCTGGAGGGCATTCATTCTGGCCAGGCGGCCTAACAGAGAGCATTTCAGGCTCTGGCCTCAGCACTGGTGGCAGCCATTGTCCCTGTGTCCAGCCTCCCCCCTCCAACTTCCTCCACCCAGACCCAATCCCCTGTACCTCAGCCTATCCCAAGCACAACATCTGACCAGCATGCACACTCATCAACACACAAGAGTGGACATGGCAAACAGAAGCACCACACATCCCACCGGCACTCACACAAGCACCATCCCCATGCAGACCCACCAACATCCACTGCCTCCACTGTGTCCCCCTCCTCCACGTCCTCCTCCTCCCTCCCTGTCTCGTCTCCACTCACACCTGCATGCACTACATCCTCAGCCACTACCTCCATCACCAGCACGCCCATCACCACACACCGTTCACGTGCACTCAACACCCCCACTACCATTCACATATCCCCTGTGTCCTCTCAGAGTGTGTCTGTGAGCCCTCCTCCCAAACTACACAAACGCAGGCACACACCCACCCAACAGCCATCCACCTCACAACAGCCTCCGGCCCACACACCTTCACCCAAATTCAGCAAACGTACACCTCCTACAACCACAACATCTTCCTCCACTCCCAAACCCCCTCCATCTTCCCGTCCCAGTGTGTCCAAGAAACTTTTCATGGCTAACATTGACCTCTTCCCTACACACACCCCCCGTCCTTCCGCTAGGGCCAGGCTGGCCAGGTCCCAGCACCTCAGCCACCAAATCCTCGAGCACAGTGGTCTCACTAAGTCTGGTCACATTGCGGGCAGCACCCATCAGGGCTGCCAGTGTGCCACCTAGCAAGTCCAAGGAGCAGGCCATTCCACCACCTGTCAAGGTGAAGAAGGTGCCCACATGCCGGAGGGAGAAGCCGCACCTACCAGCAAGCAAGGGCTCCTCCAAGCCAAAAGGGGACAGTGGCAAGGCACCAGCAGCGACATCAAACGTGGGGAAGGGACACAAGCCGAAGAGCAGGTCAGGACAGGGCACGGTGGCTCTGGCTGAGGGACCAGAGTCACCCCTTCTGTCAACCACAACACCAACCTGTAAGGCGGTGGACACCGCCACCTGCACGTCTGCTGCCTCAGCAACAGTCCCCAGCATCATTCCCAGTGGGCAGCCGTCCGAGGCTGCAGAAGACGTCCTGGTGTGTCCCTCAACAGGTGCAGACACATGCACCACCGCCAGCACCTCCGCCACAGACACCGCAGCAACCACCGCCACCAGCCCCGCGACGTGCTCAGACAGTGCCACCACAGCTGACATGGCAATCATCCCCAGTGGCCAGCCGTCAGAGGCTGCAGGAGACGTCCTGGACCCTGGCCAGCATACATGAGGCATGACTCCCAGCACTGTTTGTACCAGCAGGTGGCAGGTGGCAGGCAACGTCGCTGCAGGGTGGAGTGTGTCTCTGCCTCCATGGAGTATCATGCTACCTGTTCCCAGGCAATCTCGTGGCACACACACCCAGGTGAGGGAATGGGACCTGTCACACTGCATGTGATGCACTCTGGGCACCAAGCCCTCTCCAGAACCAGTGGAGATTCACATCCACTACCTCAGTCCTTGGCAGGATGAAGCACTCTGGGCACAAAGCCCCCTCCAGAACCAGTGTGGATTCACATCCACTACCTCAGTCCTTGGCAGGATGAAGCACTCTGGGCACCAAGCCCCCTCCAGAACCAGTGGAGATTCACATCCACTACCTCTGTCCTTGGCAGTATGAAGCACTCTGGGCACAAAGCCCCCTCCAGAACCAGTGGAGATTCACATCCACTACCTCAGTCCTTGGCAGGATGAAGCACTCTGGGCACAATGCCCCCTCCAGAACCAGTGGAGATTCACATCCACTACCTCAGTCCTTGGCAGGTTGAAGCACTCTGGGCACACTGCCCCCTTCAGAACCAGTGGAGACTGTTATCCACTTGAGAGACTGTGGCTTTGTACTCCCCAGGATAAAGCAGTGGGCAAACCACCTACTGGAGAGACTTGAGAGACTGTGGCTTTGCACTCCCCAGGAAAAAGCTGTGGGCAAAACACCCACTTGTGAGACTTGAGAGACTGTGGCTATGCACTCCCCAGGATAAAGCAGTGGGCAAACTACCCACTGGAGAGACTTGAGAGACTGTGGTTTTGCACTCCCCAGGATAAAGCAGTGGGCAAACCACCCACTGGAAAGACTTGTGAGACTGTGGCGTTGCACTCCCCAGGATAAAGCAGTGGGCAAACCACCCACTGGAGAGACTTGAGAGACTGTGGCTTTGCACTCCCCAGGACCAATCAGTGGGCATGGAGCCCCCTCGTGGAGCAGTGGCGTTGTCCGTTCAACCGGCTGAGCTGCCCCTCCTCCCCCTCTCCCTGAGGTGCCTGTTTATTTTCCATCTGATGCCCCTGCAGTGTTCTCTCCGTTTCGAGTCAGGTATCTTGTGTGGGCTTCGCCCATGCATTTTAGGACACTGATCCACGGACAATGATTTCAGTAATATCCGGACTTGTGTAGTTGGTGTACATATTTGTATATACTGATATTTGAATTTGGCCTATCTGATATTGAATTGATTACACTTGTTACAAACATTTCCTTTTGTCCTTGCATTCTTCCAGGGGGTGATGGGGTGTTTATGTAATGTTGCTGCATGTATTTGTGTGTATGGTGTTGTGGGTGAGGGTGGGGAGTGGCGTTGTTGCGTGTTGCGTGTGTGTGTCACTCTCTTTTCCCTCCATCCTCCCCTGTGTGCTAGGTGCAGTACTCACAGTGGTCGTCGCCGACGTCTTTGCTGCTCCTGATACAAGAGGAGGTAGACCAGCATGGGCAGGACCTGTAGTTCGGGCTCCATGGCATCCTGGTTTCTCGTTGGGTGTCGAGAGGTGAGCTGTTTCTGTTCCAAGTCCTGTTTCCGCCGTGCTTTTGATGGCGTTTGTACCGCCCCGGAAAAGGTGGTAGATAGGTGTGTTGTAATACAGTGGGCAGAACCTTGTCTTCCGCCTGTCTGTTGGCGGTTACCGCCGCGGTGTTTGTTTCTACCGCCATGGTGGTCGGACTGTTAAAGTGGCTGTCTATGTTGGCGATTTCTGCCATGGTCGTGATTCCATTTTTTTTCTGCCGGCCTGTTGGCGGTATTATCGCTGCTTTAACACCAACCGACAGGGTTGTAATGAGGGCCATAGTCTTGTCTAGCATTTTAACTAGAATCCGAAGATGAAAGGAGGGTGTGGTGCAAGAAACCCAAGAGGAGGCAGAATTGTAGATCGTGAAGGAAGACAATTGACCCATCACAGAAGCCAGGATCACTGAATCATTAGGGAGGCTTGGAAGACTAGAGCGCTTGAAGTTCCGGGAGACTCAGGAGGTGAGTCCAGGGATGATGCTTGCGCAGAACTCGAACAAGGCCAAGCACAATGCATGTTTATATGGGGTATTTATGCTTGAAGGAGAGGCTATTCCAGAAGGCATGTGTCCCACGTGGAAGAATGGAATATTTCAATGAACCTGGGGAAAGTACAAGAGGTTCAATGGTTCAATTTTTCTGGGAGGGGGCTGTGGAGACCTCAAGACAGAAAGGTGCCACAATGGAAGGATGCCATGAGCCTTTAGAGTAAAACCCACAGCACAAAGGGCACAAAACGGAGTTGTGACACTGCTTACCTTTGTATATTATCATTCATATAGCGAGGGTTACAGAAAAATATTTCAGCAAGATTGTTTTAAGAGTGTCAAAAAAATGAAGTCACCATGCAAAATGATCAAGTGACTTTAAATAATACAACAGACAAACCATAAAACAATTGAATTGATATGATGCTCTTCTACTTCTTGATCTTCTGTTTAACACATGTCGTTATATCAGTCATCAATCATGCCTATTTTTTACCGTATTCAGAGTAAATGCGGGGGGAAACATATATGTATCATTGATGTTTCAACCCTTTATTGTTGTCTTTTTCTACAGCATCAAAAAAGTCTTCATCAGAACTAAAACTATAAGCAGACTGGGGTCGCACGAACCTTGGCACACCTTGAGAACGAAGTCCAAATTCTGGTTGGAAGGGCACAGTAAATGTGATTAGTTGTATAATCAAGCCCCTCTCATCCGGTTTGGGGCAAGAAAGGCATGGATAAAACTGCCTTATCTTCCCAAACGTAAGCAGTTGAAGAAATAAAAGTAGAGAAAGCTGCAACAAGTGCATCACTTCACAAGGGTCCCAAAGTGTACACGAAGGACAGTAGCCACTTGTCCTGTCTAAACAGGCTGTAACACAAGTGTATTGTTACTCTTCTCCGAGCTTTTTTTTTCCCTATGCAAAGTTTATAGTATTTAAACTGCTGAAAAATAAATGTGTAATGTTTATTTCCTACTATTTAAACTGCTAAAAAATAAATGTGTAACGTATTCTGTTTTATGAAGCGGTCTTTTGACCCTGGCATGTTTAGCACTATATAAAACTGCCAATAAATGTGAATTCTGCCTGTCACCCACGCGCTGATTTCAAATGCCAATACAATGAAAGACAACTTATTAAGCTTTGGTGTGAGAAAGTGACCTACATCTTGTTGTTTATTTGCACAGTGCAAAACTAGAAAAAAGGTGATCCAGCTTGTCAAAATTGTGAAATCCCAGGCAAATTATTCAGCCCTGCCAGGTACCATACATCGGGGGTTAGACTAATCCATTTTAGTGCTGGTGGCCGCATTACTGCACTAAAGTGCTTTAGTCACGCATTATAGCCTCTTGGAAACTCCCCTTGATGAGGTGCACACTCCATGATGGAGCTGCATTATTAACCAGCATCGGTGCTAAAACTGACAGCTGGCTGTGCCTGCCACTGTGTTGTTGCTGCTACTCAGAGCCTGCTGCTTGACAAAATTAATTGTTTCATTTCTGTGTCACATAATCATTCACTAGTCACACAGAGCCATGCTGACAGCCTGTGTTGTTTTTAGTTCTCACAAGTAAAGGTGGGCCATGGATTTAGAACAATTAAGCCCAGTCCGGCCTACCTAGGAGAAGACTCTCTGGCCACTGTCCACATGAGGTCTCAGCAACACCTTCGGGCACACAAAAAACACAGCCGGATCTCTCTGTACAGAATGTGCATCCTGGGTGACGTCTTACTTGTTCTAATTCTGTGGCAAAGGTGCCACCCTACTGCCAATGCATTGCACTGTATGTAGCAGATCAGCCCATGCAGATACAGAGATGGCGAGCAACAGCTTTGTTTTTTCATTGCCGTGCCAAGAGTGGCTGCTCCATCCTGCGACTCCTCGCACACTTTCTGTACTGGAGGGTCGTCATGTCAGCAGGAATGTTTTCCTGGTAGCCTGATGTGTCTCGAGCTCTGCTGGCTAACTCTCTGCTCACCCCAGCCCTGGGCAGCCTGGTTATATACTACTCCCTGCAGGATGCAATGATTTTGGGTGAATGTCCTCTAATTAATAGGTGACCTGTGCTCTTACATCCTGAGTGTAGGAAGCTGGCCTGGTGTGTGGTAGGTACCTATGGTACTTACACCCTATACCAGGTCCAGGTATCCCCTCTTAGTGAAGTGTTGGCAGTGCCTAGAGGCCAGGCTCTTTAGAGGTAGCTGTGGATGAGCAGCCAAGGCTTATCTAGGAGGACATGCAAAGCTCATGCAAAAACACTGTAGTTACACAGCACTTACACACATAAAATAAAACAGTCAGTTGTACAAAAATAAAGGTACTTTATTTTTGGAACACAATTCCACAAAGTACTAGAGAGGCAACCTTTCAATAGGAGGTAAGTAATACACTAATTATATACAACAGTAAACAGTAATAGGCATAGAAAAGGTTAGAAAACTGCAAATAACAATACCCAATAGTGACCCTAGGGGGAGCCCAAACCATATATTTAAAAAATGGAATGTGAACACAGGACCCCCACCTAGGTAAGTGGAATGTGTAGAGGGGAGCTGGGAGTACCAGAAAACCACAGAGGTAAGTAACAGTACCTCCCCGCGACCAGGAAAGCAGGAGTAAATCACTGGATTTTCCCCAAACCAACCAAAAGGAAGGAAAAGAAGAAAAAAAGACACCCAGACAAGACTGCAAGAAACCAGCAGTGGGCTCCAGGAGAGGAAGACCTGTGGAGAGAGTGGACCAAGTCTAAAGGTGTCAGTGTAGTCTAGGAGGAGTAGGAGCTACTACCCACCCACCTGTACTTGCAGGAGTTGGCCAATGGTGATGAAGAACGGTTCAGGACTGCAGCCCTGGAGCCAGAGAAGAGTTCCTGAGGAATGCAGGAGATGTCCCACGCTGGAGTGAAGATTGCAGACGGGTGTCGGTGCAGGAATTCCACCAACAAGCCTTGGCAAATGCAAATTTGCGGTTAGTCGAAAAGTGGTGCTGCGGGGGACCAGCAAGGCCCAGAAGGATTCAACCCAGGAGGAGGAGTTACAGGGGACCCTCAGCAACACATTGGATCCACAGGAGCAGAGGGAGCACCCACAGGAGTCCCACAGGATGAGGACACAGAAGTTGCAGAAGGAGCCCAAAAGGGATCCCATGCCGCAGAAGAACTACGTAGAGGGCTGTGCGTCACAGGAAGGAGTGCTGGGGGCTTGGCAGCTGCAAGAGACATGGTGCACGGAGGTACTGTCCTTTGTGGGAAGGCAAGGGCTTACCTCCACCAAAGTTGGACAGTGAGGACCAAAAGGACTACTTCAAACCACCACCCGTGATGCAGGATCCACGCAGCTCAAGATGAGAGAAGATCCATGCAGCTGGTCATCTTTGCAGTAGGTTCTTACGGATGCAGGGGAGTGACTCCTTCACTACAAGGGAGATTCCTTCTTCCTTCTCATGCAGACTGAAGACTTGCCACCCTCAGAGGATGCACAGTCAGGGAAATGTTACAGAAGCTGGAATGAGCTGTGGAAACAATGTTGCAAGAAGAATCTTTTTCGTGGATGCAGATTGTCGGATCCTGGAGGGTTCAGTCATGGTTCCAGTGGCTAGAAGTCGAAGTGGAGGTTTCAGAGGTGAATCTGAGGACTCACCCCAGAGGAAGACCCTAAATAGCCCTGAGAGTGGACTTGGTCACCTAGCCAGGTGACCCCCTATGAGAAGGTGCCTCTGACGTCACCTGTCTGGCATGGCCACTCAGATGCTCCCAGACTTCCCTGCCACCTTGGAAACAAGATGGCAGAACCTAGGGACCCTCTGGAGGAACTCGGAGCACCACCCCTGGGGTGGTGATGGACAGGGGAGTGGTCACTCCCCTTTCCATTCTCCAGTTTCATGCCAGAGCAGGGACTGGGGGGTCCCTGAAGTGGTGTGGACTGGTTTATGTCTAGTAACATGTAAAATGGCATCCCCCCACTCCCAAAGTGGGGACACCTCTGCTAGTACATTGGTGCCTTCACACACAGGTACCTGCACCCTGCCTTCTGGGCTGAGAGGGCCTACTATAGAGGTGACTTACAGTGACCTGGTGCAGTGCCCTGTTGTGAAAATGGGTGTGTGCTCCCAGTTCATGCAGACTGCAATGGCAGGTCTGCAGAACCCTCTGCATCGGCTCCCTATGGGTGGCAGAATAACTGCTGCAGCTCATTGGGATCCCCTGGAACCCCAATGCTTTGGGTACCTAGGTACCATATACTAGGAACTTACATGGAGGGACCAGTATGCCAATTGTGTGAAGAAAAGGTTATCAGCAACCAAATTTAGAGGAGAGAGCATTATCACTGGGATACTGGTTAGCAGGATCACAGTGAACACAGTCAAACACACTACAAACAGTCCAAAAGTGGGGGTAACCAAGCTAGAAAGAGGGTACTTTCCTACACTGATGCAGATGCAGCTCTGGAACACAGTATCATAACTCATACACATACTAGAGACAATTCTGACAGAGTACTGTAGTGGTGACAGGCCATACAAAGCCTATGATAGACAACAGTATCAGACAACAGACAGATCAAATAACAAAAACTCTGGGTCACAGTGTTATAGAGACAGACTCTACATTTATCGGTCTGACTCATAGAAATATAGCAGAGACAGACATCAGATAGACCTCTCTGGAACACATTAGTATAGGAGAGATAAACGCACGAGAAACCGCTATGGTGCAGAGCTACCCTGCAGAGAATGCTCCTTTTTACATGTTAACTGATGCATATATTTTACTCTTCTGAAGCATGAATTCTGCTCCCAATGGGAGACATAGGTATAGCTGGCAAGTTTCTGAATTATGCATCTGTGACTTTTCCACGCTTTCAGTGGGCTTATGAGTGACATTCCACTGCAAATGTGTGACACTTACAGCGACACTTTCTTGCCAGCAAAACCAAGCAATGAAGTGCATAGAAAGCAATAAATATCAGAAATAGCAATCTTTTGAACAAAGAAGTTGTAAAAATATCTTCAAATTGTTGCAAAACCCTGAAAAGAAGGTTACCACTTGCTTTTTACTGAATACTAAATGTATGCACAGTTTGTGGCATCCTGACATATTGTACGTAATACTATTTTAAAACAATGTACATATTCGGTGCTTTTAGTCAGTGACTGCGACCTCGCAATACTATAATACAGAAATCAGTATTTCCCAGTGTGGGAAGCAGGAGTACACAAAATCTCTGCAGTGATTGTATTAACCAATCGAGGAAACAAAGAAGATTCCTGCCTTTGGGCTGAACAGCAAGTGTGATCCTTAGCAGCCGTTTTTCATTGATGCGCTCCATAAAGTATTCATACACCGCTTCCTTATATACTGGTATGGTCCCACTACCCCTATTTTATTCTATAGCTGGGAAAGATGGACTCCTTTTGACATTTTGCCCACGTGTAATCTTCAGCTAGTCTGCAGAGACTGCTGCACACCATGCTTTATACATCATCTACTTTTCAGTACCCCTAATGAAATCCAAAGTGTGTCCCCTCCAAACCATGACCACCAGTGCCCCTGTTGCTCCAGAGCTAGAACAGATTGTATATTCTTGCTACACAGCATAAGTTATTTCCATCCTGGGCACCCTCCATCCAGCACACATGCACTTCTCTAAAATAGCCAACCCTGTGTGTGCTGAGGGAAATGTGATTAAATATGAAGAGCAGGGCATATTGGTTGTAACTGATAGCGGTGACAGGTTTGAACCCATTCCTTACTAGCTGGCAAGGTACAAAAAGTAAAATAGTCAGTTGGTTTGGGTGGGGCAGAGGGAAGGGGCCTCTACCTGACACTTAGGGATCCCTGTCAAAAAACACTTAGATCTTGTGTGATGATGAGGTGGGTGGGGATCTAAAGGCTAATTGTGACTTTGAAGACTGTGAGAGGGTGCAGCACACCATGTTCACTGAGCCGACCTTTGCTATGATAGCGCCCCAGGTGAAGCCAACTATGGTGTCCTTCCTGCTCCTTTTCCTCTCTGTGCTACTTCATCTTCAAGTTCTTTACACTTCCATTAACATTTTCTAAATGCTTTATATAACAGTACTGCTGCAGCGGTATGTTATTTCTGTGTGAATAACAAAAACAGTTTATTGTGGTGCCCCGCCATCCCATGACCTCCTCCTCAGTTTCACTCACTACCACCCGGCAAGTGTGCCCCTCATCTCTCCATTGCTCCCGTTTCACATACATTCATGTGTTTTAAAGCACTTGTAAAGGCTGGCTTGACTAATCCACTCAGCCACTTAAAATATAGGGGCATATTCAAGAGCCCCTAGCACTATTCTAACTCTACATTAGCGTCATTTTTTTCAAGCTAATGTGGTGTTAGAAGGCCAAAAACGCTGTGCCATATTTACAAAGTGGAGCAATGTATGCATTGCGCCACTTTGTATCCCTTTACGCTACATTATGCCTGCGCCAGGCATAACGTATGCAAAGGTGGCATTCCCCCATTTTGGAGGCCAAAAAATGGAGCAAAGAAATCAGACAGATTTCTTTGGGTCATTTTTTTCCATCACTTTTAACGCCTGCTCAGATCAGGCGTTAAAAGGAGACTTCTGTTGGTTACAATGGGCCTCTGCGTGCTTTGCAGGATTAGCATCAACATTGTTTACACTAATCCTGCAAAGCGCTGGACTAGTGCCAAAAATATTGACACTAGTCCTCTAACTACCGCCATGTTGCACCGTATTTTAAATACATCGCACACATGGTGGTGTAGGGGAGTGCTAAGGGGCGCAAGAAAAGTGGTGCAACACTGTGTGCAGCACCACTTTTTTCAAATATGCCCCATAGGGGCATATTTAAGAGCCCCTAGTGCCATTCTAACGCCACATTAGTGTAATTATTTTTAAGCTAATGTGGCGTTAGAAGTCCAAAAGCGCTGCGCCATATTTACAAAGTGGCGCAATGCAGGCATTGCGCCACTTTGTAACCCTTTGTGCTACATCATGCCTGCGTTAGGGGGGGGCAAAAAAATGGCGCAAAGAATTCTGATGGATTTCTTTGTGTCATTTTTTTCTGGCACTTTTAACACCTACTCAGAGCAGGCATTAAAAGGAGGCTTCCATTGGTTACAATGGGCTTATGGGTGCTTTTCAGGATTAGCGTCAACATTTTTTATGCTAATCCTGCAAAGTGTCGAACTAGCATAAAAAATTCTGATGCTAGTCCCCTAAGTACTGCCATGGCGAGCCATATTTAAATATGACGCACACATGGTGGTGTTGGGGAGGTGCTAAGGAGCACAAAAAAAATGGCACAGCACCTTGTGCAGCGCCACTTTTTTTCGAATATTCCCCATAGGGCAGTGCTTAATTTGTAAATAAAAGGTTGCCGGTGCCCACAGCCCTCCTTTTAAACATGCGGGTGATGCAATTAAATGTGTGAAAACGGAATACAAAGGCAGCGTAATCCTGAAGCCATCTCGCGCCTCTTGAATCCATTTACAGGCGCTCCCTGCCTCTTCAGCTCACTCTTGCAGATTTCTGCTTTTTCCGATTGTGAAGCTTTTTCTTTTTTCTCTTCCTCCGTATTTCCCATATGTGTCTTTTTCTCGCAGTAAATGCTTGAAGCAGAAAAAAACGGGCAGGCCCTCAAAAATAAATGCCAGTGCTCTGCACCAGGAACATCAAGCACAAATTAAGCACTGCCATATGGGCATATTTAAGAGCCACTAGTGCCATTCGAACACCAGATTAGTGTCATTTTTTTACACTAATGTGGCGTTAGAAGGCCAAAAACGCTGTGCCATTTTTACAAAGAGGCACAATGCATGTAACTCTTTGCACTACATCATGCCAGCGCCAGGCATAATGTATGCAAAGGGGGCCAAAAAAATTACGCAAAGAAATCTGTCAGATTTCTTTGCGGCATTTTTTTTAGCACTTTTAACACCTGCTCAGAGCAGGCATTAAAAGGAGGTATCGTTTTTTACTCTAATCCTGCAAAGAGCTGGACTAGCGTAAATAATCCTGACGCTAGTCCCCTAACTACCACCATGGTGTATTTTAAATATGATGCACACATGGTGGAATTAGGGGGGCACTAAGGGGTGCAAGAAAAGTGTCAGCGCCACTTTTCTTAAACATGCCCCATAGTTCTGTTTTTTTCAGCAGGCATATTAACCCTCTATGCTACTTTATGTTGAGTCAAAGCTGCCACTAGGCAAAACTCGCATCTCTCTCTCTAGCAGGAACATTAATCACAAGAGGTATCTTGACATTTTAATTGTTTCTTGAAGGCTAAACGCATGAGGAACTTTTCAGCAGGTGCTTTTAAATCGCACGTTTCGGATGTTATTGCTAAACACAGCGCCCCCCAGAGGTCAGCGCCTGGTGCGCTCGCACCACCCAAAAGCCGGCCCTGGTCGGTGATCTGCTTGACGTGTTGCCTATTATGCCAGCATGAGGAAACTAATCACACGAGGAAGATGCACCATTTATTTATCTTGTGAACAGTGTATGTCAGGGTTATTTTACAGGGCAGTGTAACAGTTTTTTTTGTTGGTGAAATAGTTATGGAAAGTCTGAGACAGACCGTACCCGCTTCTTCTTTCTTTCTGCTGCTGGGGTATTAATTGTAGGGGTGTGGGGAGGGGCATTTGAGTTCACACATAATGTTCCCTATATCCTCTTACCTAAATCACCTATTTAGGTGCTAAATTGGAGGTGAGAGGCGATTGAGAGGGAGAAGGAATCGGGGTGTAGGAAAACAGAGAAAGTGTAAGTGCTGGTGGAAAAAAGATAACTTATTTAGAGAAAAGACAGGCGCCAGCGGGTAGGAATAAAAATACATGGTGAAAAGCATGTCCTGAAATGTTTGTAAATCAGGCTAATTGAATGATACACAGTTAAAACGTTTTTTAAATCCTGCGTCAGCAACTGTGTGCAGTATCAGAGAAGCACTGCATGAGTACTGTAGGCCTGCTGGTGCACACGCTTACATTACATTCCTGGCAGTGGCTGTGGCCCACAGTGCAGCTAAGGGTTGTCACACAGATTATTCTCTCATTGAGAAGTGACACAAAAGTGATAGAAGAGTGCTCTCTGGTTCATGCTCATACAGTGAACATATACATCAGTCAGCAGGATAGTACTGGACCACAGCACTTAAGCCTGGAGATTGGTGGAGGCAAGAGTAACCCGAGTGCTTCACTTTGACTCACCAAGATGTGATGTTGCATATGCTTCACCTTGCTCCTTTCGCTTTGACTGAACTGGGCAGGAGGGCAACAGTACTAAGCTTTCTTTCGAGTGGGCAGAGTCACGGTAGGGTCCCTTCTCCTTGCTTGGGAGTGTCTTACTCGGGCTAGCAGGAGTCAGTATTGTAAATATTTGAACAGCACACATGGCACATTACTTTTTTCGCACTCGGCGACCACCTGCTCGCCAGAGTCCAGAGGAAATACAGCACCAGTCAATGACTCTTATTTTAGCAGCCCGGTCCCCGCCGAAGATACAGCAACTAACTACACATGTGTCTCAGAGGCAGGACTTAACAGAGGAAGCACAATCTATGTTTGCAGCACGAGAAAGAAACAATGTATCTCATTGCCTGGTAACCAAAACAACGTGTCATCAGGCCCGTGCCAGCAGGATAAATTCCTTCTCAGGCAAAGCAGCAGTCCACAGATTAAGTGCTCTGCATGAGGCTGTTTTTCGGAGCCCTGCATGAGCCCGAGAGCGTGTCTGGGAGCGTATCTGTGACTAATGCATTTTAATGAAGAGATGCGGATATCAGCATTAAATGTGTTACTCTAACCTTTGATGTGTGGTACTTGGGAGGTTTGGGGGTGGGAGGGTTTCCAGAGCTTGATTGCCTCTTGTGATCACTGCAGCAGAAGCATTCCAGCACTCTATAAATGTTACACCCAAGTGCACTGAAAACTTGGCAACTACGAATATTTAACTGAGACTCCTTTTTAGGGTCGAGCACAAAGCGCTCTTTCCCTGGTGTAATCTCTCTGTGGGCTTTTACCCACACCATGTCACGCCCAACAGTTTGGTTGGTTTGTGGGCTTGTCTTTTTTTAAATTAGCTTGATTTAATTAGTAAAAGGCATGCATACATCATGCCTTTTCCCATGTTTAGCCCGCCTCGAGCGCTCCAGCCAACTACTGAAAACATACGAGGCTTCATGTTTTCCGTATGCTTTCTGCACTACTTTTTCCCTTTATTTCGTAGGCAGTGCGATCTCTCTGGGCAGTAGTAGTAGAGCACTTTGCATGACACCGACCCTGTTACATGGATATTTGCACTTTTGCCAGTTATATGGCTAATTGCACTTTTGCAGGTTAAATGGATAATTACACTTTTGCCAATACATTTACATACAATACATGTAATACAATACATGCAATACATGCGAGGTAACTTGTTTCCTTTTATGTGTTTGCTTTGCACTCATAGCGGCGGCTCGCTTATGTGAAACTGTTTTACTTTTCAGTTTATGTGGCAAGAAAAGTCTGGTTAAGAGTTTACAAAGCTAATAGCTTTAACCCAAGTAAACGCGAGACCCATTACATTGCAAATGCTTGTTGTTCATTGGTATGTCTGAGAACAACTTCAAATATCTGGTGAGTTCAGGATTTGTACTGTACAAAATCCTTTCTTGTGTTTGATTCAACAGTCTACAATGAGCTATTTACTTTTACTTTTACGGGTATTGCAGCAGCTTCAAGGCTTTTTAGACCTATCTGTTGTTCAAATAGTGGGTAATTTCCGATAATATGTTTTTCCGTAGACTTCAGAGATTGGCTTTGCGCCTGAGAAAGTGTCACTCGAAATGTCATACCTTTGGCGGCATAATGCCACACAAACTGCCTTTGAACTTAATTAAATGTCACACTTAACATCTAAAAACTTGGCAGATTCGTTTTGGATGTGTGTCCTTCCACTTCATTTTGGGGTGAAGAAGGAGGAGAAAGAGACGGAGAAAAATATTTTATAAACAGCTTTTCTACTTCCTCATTTATAATTATTTGGGTGAAGAAGAGTGGACGTGGTGGATGGTAGATTCTGAAAGTACGGTTCCCATGAGCGGTACAGTATGAAATTGAATATCAAGTTAGCACTCTAGTTGTTTCAATTCTTAGGACCCTTATCTGGTTTCTGACTAGGTTTGTCCTCTTTCCCTTTTCATTGTAGGCCAGCTCTCGTTGATTGGTTCTCTTTCTCAGTCAGTCGTACCCATCTCCTATTTCCATCGAACGCGAAGTCCCTCTTCACTGCCCTTGGTGGATATTTGGTCCTATGTCTGTGTGTTTACGGAAGTGCCCGTGACGTGTTCAAGGAGCTCGGGATTGTGGGAGCGGGCGGTGAGGCGGGGCTGAGAGCGGACGGAGTGGGAGGAGCTACGCTGCTGGTGCCCCGTGTCAACCCTGGAGAGCACTGACAGCTAGCCCTCGGGTACAGTACTTGGGAGCAGAATATAAATCTTGCCTTCGCTGCAAGTATTTAGAAGGATAGAACCGTGCCGTACTGAGCCTAGAAGGCTTGGCGTGGGGGCAACACCGGAGAGTGCAAGCCCGGGGCAGCGACAAGATGTCAAGCAGCACCAGCAGTCCCGAGGCTATCAAGAAGCTGCTGGAGAACACACAGAGTGACCTGCGGAGCCTGTCACTGGAATGCAGGAAGAAGTTCCCCCCTGTTAAGGAGGTAAGGCGGCCGGAAGGTACAACACTTGGGGCACTCCCCTACTAAGGCACATAGTGTTCCTTCCACAGTGACAGCTTCATGTCTGTTCAAGCATGTCAGCTTGTAACCTAATTCACAGTGCCCTGTCAGCCCCCTGATGGCACCCCATATAAATACTCTCTGACACCTAGGCATACGCTGACACATGTATGTGACGTATACTGTCACAACACGTCACCGCCAGTAGCAATCGCCATACTGACTGGTAAACACACCATGAAACTGGCTTTCTGTCAGTTATGCTTTTTTCTTATTGCATTTATAGTTACTTGTATCTGTCTGTGTTCAGAAACCGGAACATTACGGCAATAAATGATGTACATAATTGTAGTAGTCGCAGCACCCAGTCAAGATAGGTTTGGGTTGATACGAACTAAGATTACTCGCAGCAATATACAAATATTGTACCATGCTGGACCCACCTGTCCCTTCGTGATATTGCTGCAAGCTAAAAAATCAGGGAATTCTGAAGATCAGCCTCGTGACATAGAAACTGTTGGCATCTGCTTGACACAAGCCTTTGAAATCCCTTTTTGATATACAGATTTGTTACCGTAGTCTGCCAGTTAAGGTAACATGAGTTATTCATAACTTGACAAATATGACCCGGGTTAAAGTGTATGAACTTTCTCAGCGAGGACAGTCTGCTAACATGTTTTTGGATACTTGAGGTATCCTGAGACAGTGGCGTAACTGTAGCCCCTGCGGGCCCGGTGGTGGTGGTGGTGGGCGGAGTTACAGCTGGGGGCCCTTCCGGCACTGTGCACAAGCTGCAGGCCCTTGGCCTGAGAGCTCCTGACCGGGTCTGGAGCGTAGGGGGACCCCTCCATGTATTTTGCAGGGGGACCTCCTCCAGTTTCGTTACGCCACTGTCCTGTAAGCCAGGAAATGGTCATAATTCAAAGGAGCTCCCTATTTACTTTTATTTTTGCTTGTGTGCTGTTTCTAGATAGAACATCTAGGCAAGTTTAAGCGTGGGCAGCCTACTTGAAGTGATTCCTCAAACAGCATATGTTTTGTCTTAGATCCACTTTCCACAATTTAGTAAAAAAATTAAATAAATAATGATGTGGGAACATTTTTCAATTGCTTCACCTGTGTTTAAATAGTTATTTGATTGCTCGACCCCAAGCAGTAGGAAGCGGAACTTGTATATCTTTCTGTTCAAAACTTACACATCCGGATCGTCCAGAAGAAACACAATCCTTACCTCCCAGCTGCATGTGCAAACGTAATCGATTAGTGTTTAATATCAGTTTTAAATTACTTCACTTTTGCATTAAAATTACTAAATAGATCGGCACAATGAATCATTACTATACATAGGCAATAGCTCTCCGTTTGGTATCTTTACATAGTTCAGCATATGTCAAGCCCAGCAACCTAGCAACCAGCATGTTTGAAGCTTTGTAAAAAATAAAATAAAGTACAGCACAATTGGTAAGGAAATACACTAAGCTGTGAGTAGTTTTATCTTGGATCTCAAATCCTTAGCTGGAGTAGATTTATGCACTTGAAGATAAGTTTGTAACATAGTTGCCTCCACTGAATCTATTGGCAATTTTTGGTCTTGACCTTTGAGACCATTTTAGCTCTACTTTTGTTTTTCTGAAATATTCGTATATAATATAAATAAATGGAGGACCTTTTATCAGTTGGCTTTATCTCTTGATCTGTTCTTCCTCCGCCTGGGACCACTCCTGGTGGCCAGCTCGGTGGGTAGGTGGAAGCGCCCTCCCTACCCACTGATCACGCACACAACCTGGGCATCATCCTTGACTCCTTTCTGTCCATGACCCACCAAGTCAACGCTGTCTCATCGTGATGCTTCCACACTCTCCACCTCTTCTGGAAGATCTTCAAGTGGGTCCTCTTTGAGGCAAGAAGGACGGTCACCCACACACTGGTCAGCAGCAGACTCGGCTACAGCAATGGTCTCTATGCTGGCATAACAAAGAAATGCCAATCAAGACTCCAGAGAATTCAGAATGCAGTGGCCAGACTCGTCCTTGACATCCCCCGCCACTGCAACATCTCCACCCCCCTGAGAAACTTGCACTGGCTCCCCATCAACAAACGCATCCCCATCAAACTCCTGACACACGCATACAGGGCCCTGCACATCATCGGACTGGTCTATCTCAACAACCACCTATCTTTCCACACCCCCACCAGACAACTCCGATCTGCTCAACTTGCCCTTGCTACCACCCGTGGAATCAGGAAGAGCACAGTTGGAGGTAGATCCTTCTCCTACCTCGCCACGTAGACCTGGAGCACGCTAACACTGCACCTGTAGCGGACCACCTCGCTTGATCAGTTAAAGAAATACCTCAAGACCTGGCTCTTTGACTGATCGGCATCCCCACGACAGCGCCTTGAGACCCCATAGGTGATAAGCAGCGCTCTACAAATTGCTGACTGGCTGATTGATCTGTTAGATCGTCATTCACATTTTGTTCCAACGGCAACATACATTATGGGGCAATCCCATTGATTTGTCACTGTGAGGACTGCACAAGGACTATGCACATTGTTCACATCCCCTTAAAATTAGTTCTTTCCTCACCAGTGACAAAGGTGGTTTAAAGTGTGCTTTTATTTTATTTTTTGTATTAACCTTAAATACCAGCTATTTATGTTGCCTGGATTTCAGGCGCCCAGTTAGCTGACCATCTAATTTTCCTTTTTTTTTTCTAAAGTTTTTAAGTCACAAAGCAATATTGAAGCTTTCTGGGAGTTGAATCCTTGGCTGTGTTGTGCTACATTCTTGTGTTTTTTTTTTTTTTTTTACAAATAATAATACAATTCATGGCATAATTGAAATGCTTAGCATTTAAAAGCATGCCTAGTAAAACAGGTGCAACAGTGATTTTTATTTTTATTTTTATTTTTTTATTTCCTTTCATCTACCATTTTTATTGCAAGCACATGTAAGCCACAGTTGGTGCCTTCTTTTTTCCGTTTTATTTCATGGTACCTGCTTGCAGGTTGTACCAACTTGCCAAGGCCAGACCTTTTGGCTTATGGGGGCCAAATTGTTTACTCCTTAAACTACAAAGTGGCACTCTTTATTTTATGAGCTTTAATTTAAATATTGCAGCATAACCACCATACTGCAGCTTGAACTATCCAGGGTTCTTGCTGCAGCAGTACTGTTGTTCCCCTCTTGATATGATTCTAGAATCACCAATTTAGTTTTCCATCATCCTAGGTTCCTAAATATTCATAACACCTCACCTACTCAAGAACACCTTCACATCAATGCCAGAAAAACTTTCTGAAAGTTCCGTTAAACACTATTATTTGTGTCTTATTTAAATATACTATCGTCATATTGCATTCTGCAGATTCAGTGGTAATGCTTGATGCTTGTTGAAGCCTACTGGTTGTTGTGTCTAAAATGATAATTTCACATGCATAGGATATACTGCTGATTGGTACTCCACCTATTTTGTGCAGAAACAAGACAGCCCACAGCTAGTTCTTTGTTGAACTCATCTAGCTAAAGATTTAATTAAGGGCGCAGGGCTACAGTTATCTCATACTTTTACAAGATTGCACCAGCTTGTTACCTCCAAGTGTGATTATACCTCGCTTTCATAGTATAACTCAAGGATGGCAGTAACTAAATATGTTAAAATATCCACCAGAAATAGCTTTCTTCCACAGAAGAAATCCGATATCTCTATAATGTGTCAAATGCCATTAAGTAAACCTCAGATGCACAGTATTTGGGGCCTAACCTTCGCTCAAGACGTTACTATGCATTTACTGCACCTTTGTCATAATACACAATGTGCTCCATAATTTGTAGATTTTCAACAAGATTGTTTCAAGTTCACACATTATTAAACAAAAGTCCTTCACATGACACTTCATAGTGGCAGGCTCTGCAGATGTTGACTGATCCCCTTTCAGTTGACACTGCTGTATTCAAGTGTTAAACTGGTACTTAGGAGGTGAAGGGTTTGCCCATGCAGTATTAATATGTATGTAAAACGGTTAAAATAATGCTGCCACAGATTGTGCTGTTTAAATGCTCATAAAGTAGCTGTTTCTCAATATTGGCAGATCATGTAATTAATCTGACTGCCTCAGTATCTGCTTTTTTCTCTAAAAAATTATCAACCAGTTCAATATTAGCTGATAAGTAGGAATAGGCAAAAAACATTTAAATGTTTCTGCATCATTGTAGGTAGCATTATTCTTGGTAAAACTGTTAGTTTTCGATTTCTAACTGACACCTTCCTAATAGATCAGCAGCTCCTCATCAATTAATTAAATGCTAAAATGCTTAGCATCAACTGGGATTGACTGTGAGGGATTAAATATTCCACCCCTGTATCAACCTTCAAAGCTGTGTCCTATCCTGACTAGACTACAGCACATAACTGCTGATAGACATATTTAAAGCTCCCATGGCCCTACGTATAGCAGGAAAGGTAGTTATTGGGACTAAAAAGTTTGACCATGTTCCTCCTATCCTCATTAGTCTCCAGTGTTTTCCATTTGAAGCAAGCAGTATTTTTTAGTATTTTCTAACTGGCCTTTGTGGCACATAATAGAATTAGGTGTTTCCAAATATCGGTTGCAGGAATTGTTTGGTCTTGATAAACTTGCTCTGTTTGTAGAGATCCTACTTCTGGTGATACTATCCCTCAAGAAACAGTACACTCTCTAGCAGTCCTTCGGTAGTGGGCCCAATATCTGGAATTTCCATCCACTATATCTCTATACCAATCCATCCTTTCCCGCCTTCAGTTAAGATCTGCAAAATCTTCTGTTCCAACCTCTCTCTCGATAGTTGACGGCCTGCTTACAGCTTTCTTAAACTATCACATCCCAACTCTTTTCCCTCTTTGAAGTGGTATAACTGTCCATTAATTTTTCACCCCAGTAGTATTTCACAGAATTTCGTACCTTTGCTGTTTTAAATTGTATATTTGCTGCTTTAATACCGTTTTCAGTGTATTTGTTCAATTCAGGCCTCTTGAGCTGTATACTTATTTTAGCTACCTTTACGTTTCTCTTTAATAGCTTTTCTTTTAGTATTAAAAGTTGTTTTCATGCCATACTGAAATGTTTTCTTGATTGCTATTCATTAAGCACTCTGATGCTTTGCACGGTTTGTACTCGCTTCAAATAAACAAATAATACTCCACGGTTTTTGCACTTCCAGAGCTCTGAAGTAATGCTAAGGTTAATTAATATAATAAGAAACTAAATTGACACTGAATATCTGGACGCGTACCTTCAGTTAGAAAATTGGAATGTTGGGAGCTCCATTGAAGACACTGAAGTGGCTCAGGGCTCATAAATGGCTGGTATAATCCTTCTGCTCCAACATTCCAATGTTTGTCTTTCTGTTTCTCCCTTTTTAATTTATTACATACTACCCGCATTGGGTGGAATGTCCTAATAGCCTGAAAGCTCTTCTGCCTCAGGATATACCAGTTGTTAAAGGCACTCTTCCTTGTTGTAGGCCTTCACCTGTGGCTCAGGTTTATACCTGCTTCAGGGCCGTAACAATCGGTATAGCCCTCTCCAGCAGGCTATAAAGTGTACCTGAATCTAAGGGGAGCACTGGAGATAATTAAAACAAATATTTGTAGGTACTTTATTCATACCTAGCCTCTCTGGGTAATTATCTTGTGGTCTTCTGGAGGTTACAAAATGAACATGAAAATTAGCTCTATTACATTGTTGTAATTCTGTATTGATTTCAAACTGGAATGCAGCCTCCTTTTAAAGTGAATACAATTTTGCTTTGATCAGCATAATGTGATGTTGAAAGCCATCCTGCTCATTTACAAAAACTTTGAATTGAGGGCAGTATCACTGGGAAATACCATAAAGTGTTTTAAGAATATCTATGACTGTGATGCGGATCTTACTCTTCTGTTATGGGAATCACATAATTCCAAAGAATATCTTTGAGTGCCAGGATGCAGATTAGGTAGATAATCAGATGGGTTTACTTACAGCTGTTCTACTTCATCCTAAGATTGCCTAGATTTATTACAAGGGATCAACCAGAACAAGAAGCAGATGGGACAGCAGGCTTATTTGCATGGAAATTAAGGGCTACTTTTTGTCAAAATAGTGGGAGTTGTTAAAGAGCACCTATTGCCTCAAGCTTACAGAGCTGGAAATAATGCAGTTCCCAGATCCTGTTCGTATGTTTCTCAAAAAAGGGTGCTCCGTACAGTGTAGATGGGGCATTTCTTTGAGCATGTGTTCTGTGTTAGACCTTGCACATTATAGCTTGGAACATTTGCTTGTTTAACTAGGTGTCTTGTTAATGTTTGTACATTTATTGCCCAGTAGTATACTCTCCCATAAACCTGGCTTTTCTTAGCTTCTCTGGGTTCACTGATGCTAATTCGATATCCCTGCCTCTTAGCTCCAGCTGTGATTGACTTTTGCACAAATGAAAGGCAAATCACAAGGAAAAGTGGAATAAGATTGCAATAAGAAAGCATGCTGCTTCACAGTGGCACCATCCTCTCCTTGATGTATGTTAGATGCGTAGAAGATATGTAATAAAATGGTACAGTTAACTAGGTTAGACTCCTAACCTCTCAATAACTTGTACGTGTAGTCTCTGATGGGTCAATTGAGGTTCTTCTCCATTATGCATCTTTACAGTGCCTGCCTGGCATTACCATTCCTGGTTTTGCTGTGTTAGACTCAACCTGTGGTTTTTGCACATGGTGTGCAGAGTTACTATGACTTATGTACTGAATTCAGATAACATACCATCTTTGATGTGGTAGTTAGATGACAACGTCCTGAGAAGATCCCTGTAATAAGTTGAGGTTGAAATGTCGGCAGTGTTCCCAATTGGTTGCCGCTTGTTTTGGACATACAAGGGTGGCTAGGCTGTTTGAGCTTCCTTATCTTTTGTTTGAAATTTGAGATTCACACAACCATTCGTAACCTACAGTGTCTGTATTTTATAATGTCTTTTGAATCACTCTATGTACACTGTGTCGCGTGCACTATATATATATGTATGAATGTAACACATGTATCATTGAAACCTGTCGGGTCCGGCCTTTTCATTTGTGTGTTTTTGGTTGCAATTTGCTTCAAGCTGTATATTAATTGTAGATATTATGTTTGTTTAACAGTGGATATGGAGCAGATGCAGCATTGTTAATGAACAAATATAGTTGTAACTCTTTTATGTTTTGCTGTTCTCTAATTATCATATGAGGGATCTCCATTTAAATGAGTCCCACCTGATGTTGTGTATTATTTAATATATTCTTACCCAGGTCCCGTGGGCCTAGTGGGTTGTCTGTCTGGGTTGTTTGTGTAATCAATAACAAATCGTGGTCTAGCATGGCACAAGATGGAGGGTGATGTAGCTTCCCTAGGCATTAAAAGTTTACAACCTGCAGGGTACAGACTCATACACTGAAGTGAGGCTACCTTCAGAAATTTCATTAAGACATTATTAAGTACAGTTCTTCCTGTACACTGCCATTTGGTGGATGGGTTGGGATGGGATGGTATGAGTGAGTAGTGTAACTCTAGTTTCTATTGCTCAACATGAATCTGTATCTAGGCCAGGCCTGCTCTTTTATTTGTTTCTGATCAAAACTTCACTAATGGCAGCAGGTACATTGTGCCCATATTTTGGGTGCTACTGCTTGGAGCCAGTCCCAGTGCTACCTGCTTTGAAAAGCACCACTTTACTGTATTTGGAGAGTAGCCTGGAAATTACAATTGAAAGAGGATCAAATGAATCATGAGATTGTGAGTCAACATTCCTTTTCAGGAAATGTGTATAAAAGTGGGATCCAAACCAGCCTACTTTGTTCCAGTTCCAGGTTTCTCTTGTCCAAGGAAGGGAGTGCTCTCTAGGGCATTAGATAAGCTGTTGTGCAGCCAGGGCTATTGTGCATGCCTGACAGCTTTTCTCCCAGAGTTGAGAGGACATCACCTGAAATCAGCACCTTCTGCTAGAGGAGCTGATTGTCTGCCTGAAAAAGCTCAGAAGTCTGCCATTTTTCTGTAAGGTGAATGGTGTGTTGCTTACCCTGCAGGAGGTGAAACAGTTCATGAGTAGAAGTCCACTGTACTCCTGGCATGATGAATCCCAGATGAAGCTGATGACCTAAGGGAGTGATCCACGAGTCACCCCT
Source organism: Pleurodeles waltl (assembly GCF_031143425.1). Classification (NCBI taxonomy): domain Eukaryota; kingdom Metazoa; phylum Chordata; class Amphibia; order Caudata; family Salamandridae; genus Pleurodeles; species Pleurodeles waltl. The sequence continues at coordinate 636,361,308 of NC_090442.1, forward strand.
GCTGTGTAAAGGTCCTATAGTCTTTCTGCACATTTGAGGAGTGAGCTGTACCAAGCCTATACAAGAGCATATTACTGGGTAGTCTGCCGCAAGCTTGAGAGATAAATATTGCCATTGCAGACAAGTAGAAGTACACTGAGCCACTTCAGCAGCAGAGAATCCTGATCGGTATAGAGTCCACAACTGCCCCAGTCATTGCTACAAGAAACTCGGCTGGGAGGCCACAATTGCATTGTTGAGCACCCCACCACATCTGCCTCAAAGGGCTATGCTGCCAAAGTCGAGGGCTGCAGTGCACACCACTTTGTCCTGGCCGACCTTTGAACCTTTTCAGGAAGTTAGGCTGTCACTGTGGCTTCTGCTGCAGAAGAAGAGCCAACTTTGAGAGCTGATGTGTAGCTCATGCCCACCTCATGGATCACCAGGAACAAACACAGATAAATCATGTTTATTAACCTGCACAGAGAGACAAGAAACAGAGGGATATGAGCATTCTGACTTGCCAACCTCAGACTATTGTGTAAGGAAACAACAAGGGATATAGAACTGAGTTGCTCCTCGATACAGCGAAAAAGTTTGAGCAATCTGGTTTTGAGCATAATCTCACCTAAACCCACAGAGGTTTAAAAACAGGTGACCGGTGTAGTGGAAAATCTAACCCTAGCAGGAGAGATTACCAGGAACGAGGAGGATGTAGCACCTGACTTATGATGCTACTTGGATAACCCTGTTTAACATGCCTATTGGATTTCATAGTATTCAGTTTTGAAGGGAGATTAAAGTGCTTTCTTTTTCTATTAAAAAAATAACTGAACTGACCATTATATGATTGTGCTTGTTGGTTGATTGGCAGTTGATTGCTTGTTTTAATGAAAATATTCTTGGCAAATGCTTTCTCGTTGGTTGGTATTGTGCTGGTCCAAGAATTTCACCTCCAGCGGCACAATACTAATTCTCCTGGCCATCCATCTTTATCATGGCCCCAGTTAAGAAAACCAATCAACTAGAATCTGATTCCTATATTCCGGTCTGAAATATTAAGGTGACTTACCTGCTTTGAACACTCTAGTTTTAAGTTAGTGCTTCCGGCCCCCAAGACGCTCTGGTAAAACATCAAGGGGGCACTGAGAGGTAGGGGCTTGTAGCAGACTGCCGGCTTGAGCCCAAGATCCAATTAAAAGCTTTTTAACTGCAGCAACTCTAATATACGTTATTGGAGCTGGAATTACCACTGCTGGAAGTTAAGTACTCTTAAGGTATTTTAAGACCAGGTTACCTTTGAAAATGACTTACATTCAGAATTACATGAACTAGAAACAAGGCTAGATGGGACACAAGGTTGGGATACTGACTCTCCCATAGTTGTACTCTACAGGGAGTGCAGAATTATTAGGCAAGTTGTATTTTTGAGGATTAATTTTATTATTGAACAACAACCATGTTCTCAATGAACCCAAAAAACTCATTAATATCAAAGCTGAATATTTTTGGAAGTAGTTTTCAGTTTGTTTTTAGTTTTAGCTATGTTAGGGGGATATCTGTGTGTGCAGGTGACTATTACTGTGCATAATTATTAGGCAACTTAACAAAAAACAAATATATACCCATTTCAATTATTTATTATTACCAGTGAAACCAATATAACATCTCAACATTCACAAATATACATTTCTGACATTCAAAAACAAAACAAAAACAAATCAGTGACCAATATAGCCACCTTTCTTTGCAAGGACACTCAAAAGCCTGCCATCCATGGATTCTGTCAGTGTTTTGATCTGTTCACCATCAACATTGCGTGCAGCAGCAACCACAGCCTCCCAGACACTGTTCAGAGAGGTGTACTGTTTTCCCTCCTTGTAAATCTCACATTTGATGATGGACCACAGGTTCTCAATGGGGTTCAGATCAGGTGAACAAGGAGGCCATGTCATTAGATTTCCTTCTTTTATACCCTTTCTTGCCAGCCACGCTGTGGAGTACTTGGACGCGTGTGATGGAGCATTGTCCTGCATGAAAATCATGTTTTTCTTGAAGGATGCAGACTTCTTCCTGTACCACTGCTTGAAGAAGGTGTCTTCCAGGAACTGGCAGTACGACTGGGAGTTGAGCTTGACTCCATCCTCAACCCGAAAAGGCCCCACAAGCTCATCTTTGATGATACCAGCCCAAACCAGTACTCCACCTCCACCTTGCTGGCGTCTGAGTCAGACTGGAGCTCTCTGCCCTTTACCAATCCAGCCACGGGCCCATCCATCTGGCCCATCAAGACTCACTCTCATTTCATTAGTCCATAAAACCTTAGAAAAATCAGTCTTGAGATATTTCTTGGCCCAGTCTTGATGTTTCAGCTTGTGTGTCTTGTTCAGTGGTGGTCGTCTTTCAGCCTTTCTTACCTTGGCCATGTCTCTGAGTATTGCACACCTTGTGCTTTTGGGCACTCCAGTGATGTTGCAGCTCTGAAATATGGCCAAACTGGTGGCAAGTGGCATCGTGGCAGCTGCACGCTTGACTTTTCTCAGTTCATGGGCAGTTATTTTGCGCCTTGGTTTTTCCACACGCTTCTTGCGACCCTGTTGACTATTTTGAATGAAACGCTTGATTGTTCGATGATCACGCTTCAGAAGCTTTGCAATTTTAAGAGTGCTGCATCCCTCTGCAAGATATCTCACTATTTTTGACTTTTCTGAGCCTGTCAAGTCCTTCTTTTGACCCATTTTGCCAAAGGAAAGGAAGTTGCCTAATAATTATGCACACCTGATATAGGGTGTTGATGTCATTAGACCACACCCCTTCTCATTACAGAGATGCACATCACCTAATATGCTTAATTGGTAGTAGGCTTTCGAGCCTATACAGCTTGGAGTAAGACAACATGCATAAAGAGGATGATGTGGTCAAAATACTAATTTGCCTAATAATTCTGCACTCCCTGTATACATAGAACTCGATTATGGAAATTTGTATGAAGCAAAATTGTTCTTGATACAAGGTTGGAGTTATCAACACACCCAGGATCAAACTCTGTACGTTGACTTACACTTGAAAATACAACAGTACATGAAACAAGATTACTTCATGTCACAAGATCAGAACTATTAATACTTCCAAGGTTGTGTTAGGAACATGGATTGGATTTAAGAGACACTTCCAAGGCAATCCAGGAACAAGATTACTTTTTGGTACACAGGTTGGAGTCACCAGCACTCCCTAAGGTATGCTTTCCGATGTAACAGCACTTGGTCCAAGTCTGGATTTGTAAACGCTCCCAAGGATACTAGAAAATATGGTAACCCTCAGTTCAAGATTTGAAGGTATAGGTTGGTTCAGGAGACAGTCTCTAGTCCAGGAGCAACACAGTTCAGAAACCAAGACTTGGAGGAAAAGTCCAGAGGCAGAAGCAAGGAGACATGCCTGCAATGACTACTAAAGATTAGTGCACACTAAACCTGAGAACAAACATTTAATCTGAACAGTACTTTACAAGAGTTCGGAGGCAGCCGGCAGGTCGTTGCAAGACGTTAGAGAAGAGGCAGAATTGTAACTCATGGAAGGAGACACTGGTGGATAGGAGTTAGGATCTCCGAGTCACTGGAAAGGACCTGGAAGACTAGAACATCGGGTGGTTTCCGGAAGACTTTGCAGATTGTGCAGATACAAGGTTGCCAAGGAACAAGCAAGGAAGTTTCAGGTGACTCAGGAGATGAGTGCAGGGATCAAGTTTTTTTTTTTCTGAACAGGAGCATGAGAGATTCAGACGACTGAGGAGGTGAGTGCAGGAAAGATGCTTGTGCAGGACTTGACAGAAACTCATGTGGGTCTGGATACAGATACGAGGCCAAGCCCCAATGCAAGCTCAGAGGTTTTTTTTATGCAGAAAGTCAAGAGTGTTTCAGAAGAACACATGCCTCCCGTGAAGGACTTCCAAAGGACCCTGAGAAAAATCATGTGTTACATACAAATGGGCATGGCTTAACAGGCAGCAGGTGCAAACGGTAATTGACAACAATAGGTAGAATGGAACCCAGGTGCGTGATGGTATAACCTAATGGTGCACAATGGAAACATGGTTATTCTAACTGGGAACGTGAAATCTGCAGGTGCAAACTAGATGAGACTTGCATAACAACACATACAGGAGGGCCAATGGTTCAGGCCTAAAAGGGGTGTAATGGAGCATTCAAGACGGGAAGGCACCACTGTAGAAGGAATGACATGAGGCCAGTGAATAATACCCACTGTGCATTCGGCTCAAAATTGAGTTGTGACAGTGTCGGGGCATTTTCACGATGGCGAAAGTCTTAAGCCGCACTAAACTTGGGTAGGTAATTTGCGCACCTGCCGCCTTCCTTTAAGTGGTAGCCGTTTCTCAGGCTCCCTCTTCAGAATCAAACCCTGGTTCTCCATTACCCATGGTTACCATGGTAGGCATAGAAAGTACTATTAAAAGTTAATAGAGCAGACATCCAGATGTGTCGTCGCCTTCACTAGGACAGCTGATTGGCCAGATATTATCTAGAGTCACCAAAGCCACTGACCGAAGTGGTCTTGGTCTAATAAACTCATACATTCCAGGAGATCAGCACTCATTGACATGTATTCACTCTAGAATTACCTCGGTTTTCCAAATAACAGATGGAGCAATCAAAGGAACCATGACTGATTCAGTGACCATTTGCAGTTTCTCTGTACTGGCTATGTGTACTTAAACATGCATGGCTTCATCTTTGAGATAAGCAAAGCATATACTACTGGCAGGATCAACCAGGTAGCTGCACCTGCTGAATGGAAGGGGGAGCCACGTACCCGTCTCAGACTGACCTTCGCACACGCAGGAGTCTTCTATGGGAAGCCCCTCACTGGGGCATGTGGCAGAACAGGGCACCAGCACGCTCCGGAACGATGGAATGAAAAGGCGGGATGAGGCACAGCCTGACCGAGATGCAGGGGTGCTGGCCTAGGTGGCAGGGACATCCCACAGAATGGTTGTTCTGAGCTGCTGCGGAATGGTGCTGGGTGGTGGATGGCCATGACGTGACACATGTGGCCCAGACTGCCATGGTGCCATATGCAACTAGCTCCACCCGACCCCTTCCACTGGGGGCCACAGGCTGCTTGGAAGCTGAGCCTTCACTCAGCTGGTTGGGGAGGGCCTACACGAAACGCAGGCCCTTGAGTCGAACTAACGTTGGTGGCGTGGGACCTGTTTGCGTGAAACAACCGCCAAGATTGGCCAAACAGTCCTCCCTTAAACAACCAGACCACAAGGGGGTCCTGAATACCCTGTCTCTACTAATACTAAGGAGGCCTAACCCCCTTTCTTGTAATCTGTGCACACTGAGTGTCAGAGTGAATGCATCCGACTTCCTGGAGCCTTGGCTCAGCTTGAAGAGGCAAATGAGACCTCATCAGGACTTTTGGGGTGGGGGGGTGGTGTGTGTGTGTGTGTGAGAGACACCCCATATAGGGCACTTTGCAACATTAAGGTGGGAGCCCATGGCTGGGGGCACCCACCCCAGAGCCAGCAGGAACTCTGTTCTGGGGCCCAGTTAGAACTTCTGAACAAGGCAAAGCAGGGTAGGTCTTCCAGTGCCTGCGGGACCTCCAAATGGCTTGAAGTGACACAAAGAGCTCAGGGCCATGGAGGGCTTGAAGATCCAGCCCTGCTTGACAACTGACCGCACGGAGCCCCATCTTATACGCCTTGTGACTTGGAAGCTCTGGCTGGATGCTTAGTCAGTGATTTCCAAGCAGTCCTTCGTCACATAGGCCCAATATCCCTGAATCAACCAGAATATGGTGCTGACGAGACTGTCCCTGAGCAGGCCACCCTGCTCCAGATACAGAGGCTTATGTTATACACTTTACAGTGTGAAGGGCCGGACCATGGAGCCTGAGCCACACTAGAGTGTGACCTAAGACACGGAAATGGCTTCCCACCCCGCCAGAGGAGGGGAAGGCTCCCTGGGTCTGCCAAACCCCATCCCGAGCCCTATGCTGCACACCACAGACTGCTAACGCTGGCCTGCAGAAGGCAACTCCTAGATGGCACGGGTCACCAACACTAAGTGCCTTCAAGACTGGCATTTGCAGAAGCCTTCTCGGAGCTCTCCTGAGATCGTGTTCCAGCTTAGTGCTTGAGAGCTGGGCCTTCACGTGGGGCGCCCCTGGAGGAGCACTGTTGTAACACCGCCCTTCCGAGCCCCCAGTCCATGGGCTTACGGTGCTGCCTTTGATCAGTTTTATCCATCCTCTGGAGCCTGGGCCTGGAGAGCCAAGGAGGATTAACCCACCAGCCAACCCAACCCAACACGCTCTCCCCTTAGGCCTGCCCAGAAAGCTGCTTTGTCTTGACTAGTAAGCCCCTCGCAAAGTGGAGGCTTTTAGAACCCGGGAGGAGTCACTAGTTCGATTTAGCCATGCTGGCCGGTCCACTAATCATCTGGTCAGCCAGCAAGCAACCAGATGGCCTGGGATACCCTGGCAACCAAAGCACCCAGACCTAGGCACATGACAGATGATGACTGATAGAGTGGCCGTGCATGCGGAGGCCAGCACTCAGAAGTCTTTTTCCTAGAGGCTGCTGTGGCCAGCTGACCGTGCCCCTATCCCTGCACCCAGCTGCGCAGGGCGGGAGTGAGAGACCCCATGCCGTGGGGCATGTGGTGGAGACAACAGTACACTTTCTGGCTCCCCATCCCTTCCGCCAGCCTGCAGGCAGAGGAACCACCCAGATGAGGCACAGGTGCCTTCATACAGAGACAAAAGCTTGGCTCAGAAGATGACTTCCAGTAGATTGCAGGGAAGTAATTGCTCTGCTACTTACAAAACCCTGACTCGGAATCAGGTTGTCTCAAAATTATTTAGACTCTTCTGTCCGTGCTCCGGTCCCCAAGCGAGTGCCTCTATGCAACGACCCACAGGTCAGCTATCCCAGGACAACAAACGGTCGATGACTTTGCAGTATCATTATTGTTTAGTGAGGATTCTGACTTAGAAGCATTCACTCAATTCCACAGATGGTAGCTTCACCACATGGGCTCCTCAGCTAATCACATAGACCAAATGTATGAACTGGCGGCTTCTCTTGTACTGAGCAGGATTACTATTGCAACAACACTTCAACAGTAGAGTAAAACTAACCTGTCTCACAGCTCACTAAACTCAGCTCACTTTCCGTATTAGTGATTTAACAATCCAATTAATGATGAATTCTGCTTCACAATGATAGGAAGAACTGACATTGTAAGACCAAGAAGCATGTTGCAATAATGCTTGGCTGCTATCAGCCCAGTTATCCTTGTAGTAACGTTTCTGACACCTTCTGCTTGAAACCCCCAAAAATCAGAAAGATCATGAGGCTCCCGTTTCATAGTCTAGATTCATACTGAAAATCAAGCTCAAGCAAGCTTTTGCCCTTCTGCTCCAGGGAGGTTTCTGTCCTGTGTGTTTGTTTGACAGGTGTACCGCCCCAGCCAAATTCCCCTCCTACCATTGTCCTTCAGAGTTCTTTTTGATTATTTGGTACTACCACCAAGATCTTTACCTGCAGTGGCTCCAGGCCTCAGGCTTCTGTGTGCACTGCAGAGGCCTGTCTTCTCATTGCTGTTTAGCCCTTGTTGCTCTTAGAACCGGCAACGGATGGATATGGGCTTGGGGCTCAAGGGTTATCCATTTTTTGACCTAAGTTATTCAGCAGGTGATTTATCATACACATCTTAGTAGATTCCAACTTCCATGCCACCGTCCTTCTGTTTGTATCAACCAACACCTTTTCAGGGGTCTGATGAGCGTCAGTTTCTGGCACTTTAACCAGGCTCATCCCACAGTGCTAGTTCTGCTTGCCAAAAGTGGCCCACTAGGGACTCTTATTCGATACTTGGCTTCATGCCAGCAAGCGTTTGAGAATAGGTCAAGATTTTTTCGGCCCCCAAGACCTCTAATCATGAAACTGGAGTTTCCTAGCATCAACTATCCTGAGGGAAACTTTTGAGAGAGACAGCTGTTAGATGTATTGATCAGTCTGTTGCCCCTAAACCCAAGTCAGAGGACTTATTTGCACATCAGGACTGCTACGGACCTCCAGCAGAGTTTCCTCTGGCATCCCCCTGTCCATGCATAGCTTACCATCTTTCGTGTTCTATCAAGCAAGCTCATGTTCCACCTCCCTGACGGAGTGGGCAAGATGAGCAGGTACTGAGGCTGCAATGGAACTCCACCCCATCCGGTGCACGCCACAGGATTTCAATCGTCCCTCCGATGCACGCATATGTTAGACTCCTTCATCCATGTTTCATGACCGGTAAGGCCGGTAACCAACATTGTCACGGACCCCTGGTGTCCAGCATGGACCTCCATGCCCAGTGGCATGATGTAGTCTGAGCACAGTGCGCTCCAGTCGACAGTCCGGCCTGGAGCAGGGGGCCCTGTCTTCCTTCCCAGCCAGCCCTGGTGCACTCTGAGAGTGGTCGGGCGTTTGCCTGGGGAGTGAACAGAGAAAGTCAATCTTCTTCAGCTCTGTGGACATGAAGTAAATACTGCGAGGGGCACTGTAACACTCTATGCCGGAGTAGAGAGCCTCCGCGGCAGAGAAAATACACACTGTGCAGGCTGTGTGCGCCCAGGCGGCGGTCTCACAGAGGGGATTCGCACAGTCGGGCAAATGACCTTCCCACCATATTGAATCTTCAGAGCGTATTGCACGGACCCCACTCTTTACCTCTCGACAGTTTCATGCCTACTTGAACTCTCTCTTCCTTCTTTTTGCAACTTTCCCTTAGGGTATATGTTGGCTGGATGTCTTGTGCCCGTATTTAGCATTAAATGGAGTTTACTACCTGCTTTGGGCAACCCTACCCTACTCTGACCTAACACTGTCCGTTAGGTGAGCCTCGATTAGAAGTGTATCATATTTTCCACACCCACCACTGGGTGGGGATTTGAGGCTGGGCTCTTCCCTCTTCCCTCACTGTTCCTAAGGGAATCCTGTATAGTTAATTTTCCTCCGCTAAGTAATATGCTTACATTTGGCAGGTCACCATTTCTGATCTGGGTTCATAGTCAGATACTGAAGCATGGGGGAATCATGAACTGATCCCTGAGCTGTAGGAGGCGGAGGTCATGGCAGTGTATTCTTTCTCGGATTGGAGACCGCAGTCACCCCAGCTTGTCACCCATCTGCTCCACTGAGGTGGAGAAAGGCCAGGCGTGCTGGCTGTGTACCTCTGTGTTAGGACTGGGGAAATCCTGTGATGGGCGATGGTAGAGAGGGAGATCTGACCGTAGGGGGATGAAGGAAACTTCACCCCCCACAAATAAATCACCCAGTGTAGTAACCCCCACAGCCAACCACCTGTGGAGCCCCGATCATCCCCATGATTGAACTCACCCCTCGGCAGCCAACAGCGGGAGCTTGCACTTACAGGGTAATTTATTGTGCGTCCTTTGCAGTGTTCTAGCCCAGACAAAGCGTGCAGTTCTAATCAACACATTCAGATTTTGAACCATGGAAGTAGGCCCAGGTTTCACCAACACACCAGTCAGCAAGATTTTGGAGGACGAGTCACGCTCACGAGGGCCAACTCTGCCCCTCAGCACAGACCTCCAGCGATCCACCCACTGCAGCTGGACCAGGGCACCAGGTCTTTGCGAATGTGGACTCTCACATCACCAGTAGACAATGCTGATTTGCTGCCACCTTTACTGCTGGACTCTGCTTGCCTGGCTTCAATGTCCAGCTCCTTCAGACACATTTCATGAGCCAGCATGATCTTTTTCTCCTCCACCCTTAGTCTGGCCAGTTCAAGCCCCAGCTTGTATTTCCACTCCTCCCTCCTGTCCTCTAACTTCACTTGAAGCAGGCCCCTAGAAGCTGGGGTGGGGTAAGGGAAGAAGGGGGGTGCATGCCGAAGGCGGCAGGGTCTTTGAAGACCCTGGCCTTGTTATGCGGATCTGCTGGCCATCCTGCTGGAGTGGGTGGTAACACCCCTCCCCAGAGCAGGCCTTGTTTTTGACCTCTGAGAGAGCGGACTCTCACCTCCAGGTGGTCAGAAACATGTCTGGTGATGGCAGACTGGACTAAATTGGTCAGTACGCACACCAAGAGACTAGTGGGGTTCATGGGGCTCCTCTAAGGTTCCCACTGGGTTCGTGTCTGAGTACATCTGAGGCTGGCATCAGCCATAAATTTATCAAGACGAGGTGTTTGATACCAAACACCATAGGGGTCGGTGAAGCCATTATGTGACTGGGTCACTCTTGTGGATGAGTGCCCAGCACATACATTAAAATGGCTTCCCGATTCATTTGCAATGCTTGCAATGGGGCTGAGCATCACAGGGCCATACCCACTCGTGCATATATGGCCGCAGTGAGTGTACTGCACCATGCCTTAGGGCTCTTAGGCCAGCCTTAGCTGCAGTGATGATGCATGGCACTCCCTCATTTTTAAGGGACCCCATAAGGGTGGCACAATCTGTGCTGCAGCCCTTAGGGACCCTCTCCGCTACCCAGGCCCTAGGTACCAGGGGTGTCTCTTACTAGGGACTTACACTGGTGGAGGAGTGTACCAGTTGTACACCATGTTACCTGTTCTTGGGAAAAGAGCACTGGCAAGGGGGTCTGTTTAGCAGGAACCCAGTACATCTCAGTTGAAAAACCTTAGTTCAAGTGACAAAAAGTGGGGGGTGACCATGTAAAAAAGGGTAACTTTTCTACAGTTACCAAAAGAACTTCAGCTGTAGTTCCACCGGGAGAGCCACAAACATAGAGGAGTTGAAGCAACATTACCATTTTAGAAACATCCTCCTGGCCACCCGCTGATATTGGTAATGTGGTCCAGAAGGGCACCAAAAGTCTTAGGGCTACAATCATGCACCCAAAATGACCCTCGTACAGCAGATCTGCTGTGTATTAATTGGCCACCCCAAAGTACCGAATAGGGCTCTCCTCCCATTGCAGCGTCAGGGCAGACTGGATAGATCTGCATCCCTCATTGCCACCTGGGTGGCGAAAGACACAGGAATTGTCCTAATTTAATCCTTCAAAGGAGCCACAGCTCCCCCAAGATTGGAGCCCTCCCCACTCATGTACAGGAGCATGTCATCCGCATATAAGGAACGATGGAGACAATCTGAATAAAGCTGAAACCTCTGGTAGTCTATCCCCACGGGACCTTCTGGGCAAATGGCTCCACGGCTAGGGCAAATAACAGTAGAGACAGAGGGCACCCCTGACAAATGCCCCGCTCCACGACCCATGCCTCTGATATCGCTGAGCCTGTGGGAACCCTATCCAGTGGGCTAGTGTATAAAAGCTTCTATTTGACAAAGGGTACCCCAATGACCATACCAAACAAAGTGGCATATAAAAACTCCCAGTGTAGCGGGTCAAAAGCCTCACGTATGTCCACAGATATGACTAAGGCAGTCAACAGTAGCCACTCCCGCTGGTCCAAAGTAACTGACGACTATTGAGCATAGTGCTTCATGTGGGAATAAAAGCAGTTTGGTCAGGGTGGACCAAGGAACACATATAGGGGATTAGTCTGGTTGCCAGAACTTCTCTCAGATTCTTATAGTCCGTGTTGAGCATTCAGAAAGGGCATACGAATTGAGGAGAAATAGGTTCTTATCCTTCTTGAATAGGGACATAATAGTAGCCAGCCCACAGAAGGAGGAAGCACTCACCGCTTCCGGGAATAATTAAAGAGGGCCAGAAGCCTAGGGACAAGGTCTGTGACATACATAGCATAGAATTCTATGGGAAAACCATCTAACCGAGAAACCTTTACCCTCGCCGTCTCCTTAATCGCACCTGCACTTCCTGTTCAGTAATATCCGCGCTCAGTTGATTAGCTTCTGCATTGTTGTGGGTTACCTGGGATACCTGGGAGGAATCTGCAGTGTTTTTCAACATACCCCCATTCCTCGCAGAATACATATCATGATAAGGATGGAGGGACGCTGCATTAATCCCCTCCTGAGTGAAGACATCCTGCCCTGATGCGTCCCACAACACTGCTCCTTCCTGCAATTGTTCCACCAGGTCTCCTTCTTGGCCAGCGTGTGGTTCCCTACAATACGGAGAGCTCTCAATATTGCTGGGAAGGCCATCCAGCGCTTCCTGATGCGCAGTATCAGAATGCAACTGGGCGTGCACTCCTACTTTACTGGCTATGCAGTATCCTCGAATTACCATTTTCATGGCCTCCCATTCCTCTCCCCCCCCCCCCCCACAAAGAATAGACTGAGTCTGTGTTATCAAGCCAATATTGTGCAATATGTTCACCCAATCAAACCCGAAAAATCTGGTCATTGAGTAGCATGGGGTCCAAGTGCCAAGTAGGAATGCTTGGCCTTTGTGCGGACCACTGGAAAGAACACAACATAGGAGAGTGATTGGAGTATGTATTTGGCAAGTATTCTGCACCAAGCACCTTATTATATGCCTTCTTGCAGCTGTAAATTCTATTGAGCCGGACCGCTAAGTCATGCAACCCAGAGCCATAGAAATACACACAGGCCTCTGGGTTCCTCATCCTCCAGCAATCAACAAGATCCCACTGTGCAGAGGGTGTGGCCAAGCAAGATGGCTCCATAGACATGCCTTGCCAGAGATCCAGACCCAGGTGGCACAATCCTAAAAAATCCTCTCAACAACGAGGCAGATTTGGCCAATTAAGCAGCAACAACACAGCGAGCAATCTCCTATGCCTGTGGCGGTAAGGAGGGCTTGGATGCAAGAGGTACAGCCGAAAAAGGAGGAGGATCGCGGCCTGGCTCTCGTGGTGGTGATAGTAATGCCGACTTGAGCCCCAGGGGATATGGCACAAGAACACTGCCTGAGTGCTGCTGGTGATCCCACATCGAAACCACCCACAGCCAGAATGGCGGTGACGGTAGGAGCTGGAGGTGGCAGAGATCTGGATCGAGGACCCCATCTGTGGACGGTGTCAATGCCCCGCGAGGCATCCTGCCCAACGTGAGCACTCCTGGCTGGTGTTCTAAACGGCCAGCAGTAAACACATTGGAGCGTAGGCGAGGCGGGCCTACAGGAGCAGCATAAGTCTGTGGCCCACATAGGGGAAGCAGCAGGAAGAAGATACGCTTCATGCATAGGCCCCAGGGGGTGGAGAGGGGTGGGAATAAACAAGTACAAGCGTGTGCAGGCAGCCTGCAGGTTGTCTGATGAGCCAGACGAAGTGTAAGGGCCAGCATGCAGAGCCGGTGAGTGGCTGCAAGACGCTTACCCTGGGGTTCTTGATGAGAATACGTGCCTCGGGTCATAGTATAGTATAGTATGCTACGAAGAGCGCTTGCAGTGCACATAATGAACAAAGCTGTACCCCCAAACTAGAGCAGAGGGCCCCAAGGCGGCACATTGACTCTGCTAGGGAATAGTGTGGAGACTCGGGCCAGTGATGATTGTACCTGCATCGCTGTGGGAAACCAGAACTAGTGGTACACCCTGACTTCTGGCTGTGTGCTCAGTGGTGTAGTGGGACCATAAGCTCAAGCTCAATGAGTTGGCGGCCCTGTTCCAGAATTGAGCACTTACAATGCCTCGCAGGACACTGAGAGGCCTCACAGGGAGAAGCACACCTGGGCAGAATCGCATTGCCCAGAGAGCACACAGACAGACTAGGCCAGAGCAATCGACACCTTATAATACTTTCCTAGCTCAGGAATAGTTTCATTGCCAGGGACTGTATCAGAGATCATAAGTGTAGGAAAGTTCCTCTTTCTGGCATGGTTATCACCGCTTTTTGCCTGTTGTCAGTGTGTTTAGACTGTTTTCACTGGGATCCTGCTAACACGGACCCCAGTGATTGTGCTCCCTCCTTTAAATTTGGTGCCTTGGTACTCTTTACAACCCTCAATTGGAATACTGGTGTACCCCTGTAAGTCCCTAGTATTTGGTACTTAGGTACCCAGGGCATTGGTACGCCAGGGGTCCCCCATGGGCTGCAGCATGTATTATGCCACCCATGGGAGCCCATGCAAACTGTCTCTGCTGCCTGCCTGTGTGATAAGGTGCATGCACCCTTTCACTGCTGGTCACTACACCAGGTCACAGTAAGTCACCCCTATGGTAGGCATTTCCAACCCTAAGGGCAGGGTGCAGGTCCCTGTGTGTGTGGGTACCACTGCAGGAGCAGAGGTGCCCCTATGAACTTCAGTTCCAATTCCCTGGACTTCGTAAGTGCGGGGAAGCCATTTATGTATGTTGAGGGGTGCAACTTCCTCTCCCTTGAAAATAGGTGTTACAAGCCTGGAGAGGGGTAGCCTTCCCACGCCATTGGTTTGCTTTGAAGGGCACATTTGGTGCCTTCCTTGCATAATCTGGGTTGCACCCGTGGTTCCTGCTCTGGCACAAAAGTGCCAAAAAGAAGGGGGAGTAGCCACTCACCTGTCCAGCACCACCCCAGGGGGTGGTGCCCAGAGCTCCTCCAAGTGGCCACTTGATTCTGCCATCTTGAAAACAAGATGGGCAGAGGCCCTGGGAGCTTCTGACTGGTCAGGTTAGGCAGATGATGTCAGATAGGTGCAGCCCCTTTTTGGGCTATTTAGGGACTCCCTTGCAGGTGGGTCCCCAGATTTGGTGTGCAAGACTCCACCTAGGCTCCTCTGCAACGACCTCTTCTGCTCCTAGCCACCGGAACTGCTGCTGGACTTAACAGGAACTTAACAAGACTGCAACACCTCTCCTTGCAACATTGTTTCCACCACTCTGGTCAGCAACTTGTAACACTTCCACAGCTGTGCATCCTCTGGGGTCGGCAAGACTTAAACTGCACCAAAGAAGCAAGAAGGAATCTCCCTTGGAGTGAAGGAGTCACTCCCCTGCATCTGCAGGCACCTAAGACAATAATGTCCAGCTGCTGAAATCTGCTGTCCTCTGGACCTTCGAAGATTCTCCAACACAGTTGGTGGTTCTAAGGGGTCCTCTTGGTCCTCTCTGCCTCCTGTCCAACTTGGGGGACGGTAAGTTCTTGCTTCTTCCTCCAAGACAGAATCCCTGTGCACCGCGACTGTTGCAGCAGCCAAGACTTGTTGACTCCTGATCCGAGGGTGCTCAGGTAGCCCTGACCCCCAGCACTGTACCTCTGCATGGACAGTTTCCTCTCTACTGCTTCAGCGACATGGGACTCCTTTCAGGTGTGCTGCCTGGGCCTCACTGCGACTTACTGTGCTTGCTGCCAGTGGGTTGCTTGTTCAGGCTCCGACTGCTTCTGCTGACTCTCCTGTCTTCTGAGGGTCAACCCGGACTCCCCTTCAAGGGTTGAGTCCCCAGGACCTGGCTGGTCATCTTCAGCTCCGCAAATCTCCAACAGCTCCAGTTGCATTTGCTTGTTGGTGGTCCTGCCGACCACTGACCTGTCTACAATCTGGCGACCATCGAGGGACAGCTCCAAGGTGACTTCAGGGACTCCCCTGTAGCTTCTGGACTCCGCAGCTGGACTTCATTCATCACTGTCGACCCAGATCTTCACCCACAGAAGGGTGGGCATTGCATCCTGCCCCACCTGGACACTCTAGGGTGGACTGGACTCTTTCCCTTTTTTTTGCAGGTCCTCTTCATCCACAATCCACCGTTGGGTTCCACCGGCCTGGCCTTGTTCTTACAATATTCCATTTACGAGTTCCCATGTTAGCCTATGGGACGATCAAGTAACTTCCCTCTGCTCTCCTGGTCACTGGTGGTCTTCTAGATACTTACCTCTTGAGGTTCCACTCTCCCCCAGCCTGTGGCTAACTACACCATATCCTCTGGTGGGAGACCCACTCTCGCATTCCATTAGTATATGGTTTGTCCCCCAACATAGGGAGGGCCCTTGTTATTTTATGCTATTTCCTAATACTCACACATGTATATTTTGTGTGTATTTACCTCCAGAAGGGGATTTGCCTCTAGTGATCTAATTTTTTGTTCCAGTAATAAAATACCTTTTTTTTGTATTTTTTTTGCAACACTGTGTGGTTCCTTTCATGTGTGATAAGTTACTATGTGGCTACTGTGGTATTGCAAGTGCTTCACACTCCTCCTAGATAAGTCTTTGCATGCTCCCCACAGCTAGCACTAGAGAGCCCTGGCTACCTAGACGTTGTCACACTATCTAATAACGGTTGCCTGCACCGAATATACGTTGTAATGCCAAAGATTTCCAGCACACACTGGGCCAGTCTTCTACAAAAAGTCACTATGGAAAAGGATAAACCTGCTAGGAGGTGCCCAGGCAAACAAAATTGTGCAATACACAGTGCTAGGTCATAAACTGCATGCCACAAGCCAAGAAGCTCCTCCACCTCTTGGCAGAGGGAACCAGTGCGAGGCACAGCTGAAATGCTGGAAGCCATAAAGTCCCGAGAGGCACTCGTATCGAAAATGGGCACGATGACCATGGATATTAACTATGTGTGACTGCATCTTTGAAAAGTGGTAGAAAGAGTCATGACTACAGAGGTAGAGGTGTCCACTCTCTGGACCACGATACAGGAACTACAGGTGACTGTGGCTGGCCTTAAATGCAATCCAAATGGATGAACGCCTGGAAGATGCAGAAGGTCATTTAGACGGAACAATCTATGATTCCTAGGATTCCCAGAACGAGTGGTGGGCCCCTCAGCAGAACTATTCCTAGAAGATTGGATACTGTCCACGATGCACGCAGTACGCCTTTCCAAGTTTTTCACAATAGAAAGCGCACATAGAACCCTGGGTCTGGAGCCGCTGCCTAGGGCCCCACCAAGAGCACTTATAGCACGGTCCTTCAGTATGTTCAGGCACATAGCCCCCCCCCCACAATATGAGGTAACCACACTACAGATATTTCCAGACTACACCAAGAGGGTGCAGAACCTCTGCAAGAGTTTTCTCTCGGTCAAAAGGAGGATTCAGGAACAGAATATCAAGTATTGTCTGTTATCCAGTATTGGATCTTTCATAAATTCACATGCTTGAATCATCCCCGTCATCGAAGTGGGAGTCCCACGGTACATAAAATAGCAATAAATAATAAAAAAAATGTTTTGCCATAGGCTGTAATGGAGCCAGCACTTGCTCACATAGCCTATCCATGTCCTTTTGTGAAAGGACCCAAACCTGCCTGCTGTCCAATCAGGCACCAGCACCCTCTAGAACCTTCTGCAGAGAAGCTCCCTTCCTCAGATTTTCTACCGCACGTCGTGTGAAGGGAGTCTCCCTGAGCTCTGCTCAGTTTTTCTTCTACTTCAGAACTTTTTCTCTCAAAAGAGTTGAAAATATGTCGGATTCTTCTAGGAAAGGCCTTTTCCGCCCTTGCAAGACTTGTGGAAAGAAAAGGCTCCATGTGGATGACCCACATAAAGACTGTTTGTATTGTCTCTACCCACAACACCAGGTTAAGGACTGCTAAATATGTCGCACCTTCTCCACAAAGACCCTCCGAGACCGTGAGGGCAGGGTCCTGACATGGTTACAGGCCAAAACCTGTACTTCAGGTGAGGAGAGTGGGCCACACAAAAGGTCCAGATCTGAGGACCTAGGCCACACAGAAAAATCCAGGAAGAGGCAAAAATCACATCATGGGAAGGGCTTACAGACTTCAGTTTCCTCTGAGCCTTCCTCTCCTCTTCAAAAGAAGGAGTCCTACCGTCTATCTCCATCCTCAGAGCCTTCTACTTCTGGAAAAATGACTCTAAAAATTACATCGACAACACCGTCGACGACCGTGACGACGACGACGGTACCAACAACTACCGTCTCCACTACATCGTCGACGAGACCGTCGTCAGCGTCGACGACCTTAACATCAACGGTAAGGGATCCGATCCCCTCTCTCAAGTCTCCGTCGACGAGTATAGTAAAAACATTGTCGGTTGCAACACCGTCGACGACTGCCCCGTCGACTATAATGTCAGCACGCCATTGTCATCGGCGCTTTCGCCATCGACGGGGACACCGTCAAAGAAGCTACCGTCGACGACACTACCGTTGGCAAAACCATCGTCGGCGACACTATCGTCGACGAGACCACCGTCAACGGAAAAATCTGTACCATCCACGGCTGCATCAACTTTCACAACATCGACAGTAGTGGTGCCTAGTAGACAGATTGAGGCCACTCCTACCTCTTCCAGGTCTCCAGATCTCCGAGCCATGGTCAGGATCAGATCTCTACCTGCACCGGACATTTATCCAACTGACACATCTCCAAACAAGGTGTCGACTTTAGTACCCAGTCATCTTCTTGACTGGGAGGAATCTGACGAAGGTCCTTTCGGAGATGCACATAGCCCCTCGCAACTCCATGTCAAGTACCAAGATGAGGATGAAGAGGATGAGTATGAACAATATCAACCATACTACTCTCATCAGGAACAATATTACGAAACACGAGAGCCTCAACACAGAGATACTGTACAAATGCCTTCCTCCTTAATACAGGATTTACAATCCATGCTTCAGGATTATAGGAGAAGGTTCCCAGCGGAAGATCAACCACCAGCGCCAGATTCTCCGGTGCCACCAGTTAATGCTCCTCCTCCTCCAGCTACTCCAAGATTGACATCCCACTCGGTGTTAGCTGCACCCCCCAGAGTTGAAGGTTCCACTTCAGGGGAAGAGGAAGAAGGAGAAATTTCCACTCCACAACATCCTACCGAGGAATGGGATGATTACTTGGCCCCCACTCCTTCTCCACCACCTCCTCGCCCCTCTGATTCTCTGCCCGAGGACATAGGTGGTTTCCATAATCTTGTGGACAGAGCCGCGGTACGTTTTCACCTTCCAACAAATGTCTCCCAGTCGGAATGTTTCCTACATGATTTCAAGGAGCAATCACGGAAGTCGGTACGCTCCATTCCGATTATTGATTTCATATGGAGCGAGGGCACAAAGATTATGCGAAACCCGGCAACGGTTCCTCCAGTTCCACAAAAACTGGATAAGAAATAGAAGGCAACCCAAGATTCTCCGGCATGCCTTACTGGCCATCCAAAGCCTGACTCCGTCATCTCACAGGCTGCTCAAAGACGCTCCAAAAATCCATTGACGCCTATCTCTACTCCTCCAGACAAGGAAGGTCGCAGACTGGACAATATAGGCAAGAGATTCTCCTTCATGTCTGCAATCACTGTCAGGGCAGCAAATTCTTTAGCGATTCTAGGCCGATATGACCGCCAAATGTGGTCCGACATGCAACCTTTCCTGGACCTCATCCCTGAAAATAAACAAGCAGAGGCACGAAAGATCCTACAGGAAGTTGAGCGTACGTCGGAAGAAATTATCGACTGCGCTCTTGACATAGCCTCTACTGGTTTCCGCCAACTAGCGGGTGCCGCGGTCTTACGACAGCAAGGTTGGCTCAAGGCCACATCTTTTAGACCAGAAGTGCAGTCCCGAATCCTAGACAGGCCTTACGATGGCGAATCTCTATTTGGCAAACATGTGGATGACGCACTTCAAGCCATCAAGACGGACACGGACACCGCCAAGTCCCTGGGTACCCTGCGGTACCGGAATCAGCCCTTTCGAGGGGCTAGAGGAAGAGGTTTCACCTCATTTCGAGGTTCCTTCCATAGACAATACCAGCAATCCCAGTACAGGCCTTCATACCACCAGCAGTACAGGCAATCATCGACTGCCTCCTATACCAGACAAGGAGGTAAACGAAGGCAGGGTTCGCATTCCAGAGATCAACCCAGAAAACAATGATCTTCTACAGGCACCGGCTATGCTCCCCCAATGCCCACAACATCAGCAAATAGGAGCAAACATTTCCAACTTCATCCAAGAGTGGAAGAAAATAACATCAGACAGATGGGTGCTGGATATAGTGACAAGAGGTCATACCCTGGAATTCACACAAAAGCCACCACTTCACCCACCAACATCAGGCAGGTCTCTCCATCTTCGTCTGCTTGAAGCGGAAGTATTCAGCCTGCTGGCCAAAGGGGCTATAGAGGCAGTTCCTCTGCAACAACTGGGTCTCGGATTCTACTCCCGGTTTTTCCTCATAAGGAAGAAGTCAGGAGAGTGGCGTCCTATACTAGATCTCAGGAAACTCAACAAGTTCCTTCGGAAACAATCCTTACGAATGATCACACTGTCAGATATCTTGCACCTCTTGAATCCTGGAGATTTTATGACAACTCTAGATCTCCAGGACGCCTACTTCCACATTCCAATACACCAAAAGCATCGCAAATATCTCAGTTTTACAGTAGCCGGTGCCCATTATCAGTTCAGAGTCCTACCCTTTGGCCTCAGATCAGCTCCGAGAATCTTCACGAAATGCCTTGCCCCAGTCGCAGCCTCCCTCAGAAGCAAGGGTTTCCAGGTGTTCCCATACCTGGATGACTGGCTCATAAAAGCTCTGTCATCTCTACTAGCTTCCAAAGCCACAAACGCCTGCCTAAAACTATTCAACGGTTGGGTCTAACAGTGAACCTACAGAAGTCAGTCGTGCTTCCCGCATGCAGGAGAGTTTTCCTGGGAGCAGAATTAGACACTAGCCAAAACAAGGCATATCTTACCCTAGCAAGGCAGCAGAAGCTGACCCAATTGGCTGTCACAATCTCCGCAAGAAAGTTCGTTTGCAAGACTCAAAATGAGGCGGCTGCAAGAAGAACTACAACTTCAATGGACCCAGTCGCAAGGATCCTTCGACGACTTAATAACTATCACACCAAAGATTCGGCAGCCGTTAGAATGGTGGTCTCACATCAACCACCTCTCCCACGGTCTAACTTTTCTGGCACCAATAACAGATTTCGTCATCACCACGGACGCCTCCTTGGAAGGATGGGGAGGCCACTTACAGGACATGCGCATCCAAGGCAGATGGTCCAAGCTCCAAAAAGAGATGCATATAAACCTGTTGGAGCTGAAGGCGATTCATCTCCCGCTCAAAGCTTTTCTGCCACGCATCGCAGGTTCATCCGTGTTAGAGCAGACAACACAACAAGCATGTTCTATATCAACAAGCAGGGAGGAACAAGATCCCTCTCCCTCTCAAGAGAAGCTCAGTCTCTCTGGAACTGGCTCACACTGAACAACGTCCGCCTCAGGGCAGAGCACCTGGCTGGGGTCAACAATGCTCTAGCGGACTCTCTCAGCAGGACAGACGACAACTGTCACGAGTGGGAACTCAACCAGACCATACTCTAGGACATCTTCCAACGATGGGGTCGGCCGATCCTAGACTTGTTCGCCACCAATCTGAACGCCAAATGCCAGTTTTACGCCAGTCGATACCCACTCCCGGGGTCGTGGGGAAATGCTCTTTTGATAAGATGGTCCGGGATCTTTGTATATGCTTCCCCCCCCATTCCACTGATTCCCAGGCTCCTCAGGAAAATGAAGACCGAATGCTGCAGGATCATTCTCATAGCCCCCAAGTGGCCGAGGCAGTACTGGTACACGGAGCTCCTACTCCGGTCAGTAGCCAATCCAGTCCGCCTCCCTTGCAACCACAATCTTCTAACGAAGAATCGGGGTCTCATCTTACATCCCGACCCACCTTCACTACACTTGCATGCTTGGCTCCTAGGTACAGAGAGTTCCAAGATATGAACATTGATCAAGAAAGCAGGCTCATATTATCTAAGGCACAAGCATTCATTCATTCGCATTTATAAAGCGCGCTACTCACCCGTAAGGGTCTCAAGGCGCTGGGGGGGTGGGGGGGAAGGTCAGTGCTCAAAGAGCCAGGTCTTGAGCTGCCTCCTGAAGGAGAGGTGGTCAGGTATGGTGCGAAGGTGGCTGGGCATAGAGTTCCAGGTCTTCGCTGCCAGGAAAGAGAAGGATCTTCCTCCGGCGGTGGCTTTGCGGATGTGGGGTACGGCTGCCAGGGCTTGTCCGGTCGAGCGTAGGGTGCGCGGAGGAGTGTAGAAGGAGATGCGGTGGTTGATGAGTTTTGGTCCGAGGTTGTGAAGGGCTTTGTGTGCGTGGGTGAGGAGTCTGAAAGTAATCCTCTTGTTGACTGGGAGCCAGTGAAGTTTCTTCAAGTGTCCGGAGATGTGGTGGTGGCGGGGTATGTTCAGGATGAGTCGTGCAGCAGCGTTCTGGATCCGTTGAAGTTTCCTCTGCAGCTTGATGGTGATGCCGGCGTACAGAGTGTTCCCATAGTCCAAGCGACTGGTGACGAGGGCGTGGGTGACGGTCTTTCTGGTATCAGTGGGGATCCAGCGGAAGATCTTGCGGAGCATGCGGAGGGTGTTGAAGCATGCCGAGGTCACCGAGTTGACCTGTCTGGACATGGAGAGGGATGAGTCCAGGATGAAGCCGAGGTTGCATGCGTGGTCGGTGGGTTGGGGAGTGCTGCCTAGGGCGGGAGGCCACCAGGAGTCGTCCCAGGCGGTGGGTGTAGGGCCGAGGATGAGAACCTCCGTCTTCTCTGTGTTCAGTTTCAGCCTGCTGTCTGTCATCCAGTTTGCTACTTCCTTCATGCCTTCGTGTAGCCTGGTCCTTGCTGAGGTGGGGTTGTTGGTGAGGGATAAGATGAGCTGGGTGTCGTCGGCGTAGGATATGAGGTTGAGTCCGTGTTTTCGTGCGATGTTCGCCAGGGGGGTCATGTAAATGTTGAAGAGGGTGGGGCTGAGGGAGGATCCTTGGGGGACGCCGCAGATGATCTCCGTGGCTGTAGATCTGAAGGGGGGGAGGCGGACTCTCTGAGTTCTTCCGGAGAGGAAGGAGATGATCCATTCCAGGGCCTTGCCTCTGATGCCGGCGTTGCTGAGGCGGTGTATCAGGGTACGGTGGCAGACCGTGTCGAAGGCTGCAGAGAGGTCCAGGAGTATGAGGGCCACGGTTTCTCCCTTGTCGGTCAGGGATCTGATGTCGTCCATGGCTGCAATGAGGGCGGTTTCGGTGCTGTGGTTAGCTCTGAAGCCGAACTGTGTGGGGTTGAGTGAGTCGTTGGTTTCCAAGGCGGTGGTGAGTTGAGCGTTGATGATTTTCTCAATCACTTTGGCGGGGAACGGTAGGAGAGAGATGGGCCGGAAGTTTTTGAGTTCGGTGGGGTCTGCTGTTGGTTTCTTTAAGAGGGCGTTGAGCTCTGCGTGTTTCCAGCTCTCTGGGAAGGTGGCGGAGGTGAGAGATGCGTTGATGACGTCTCGGAGGTGGGGTGCGATGATGTTGTCGGCTTTGTTGTAGATGTGGTGCGGGCAGGGGTCGGATGGAGATCCAGAGTGGATCGAGTTCATGACGCGGGTGGTTTCCTCGGTGGTGGTTGGGTTCCAGGTGAGGATGGTGGTGATGTCGGTGGCGGGTTCTGGGGGTGGGTTCCTGTTGGTAGTGGTGAAGCTGTTGTATATGTCGGCGATTTTGTGGTGGAAGAAGGCTGCGAGGGAGTCGCAGAGGTCCTGTGAGGGAGGGATGGAGTTGTTTTCTGTGTCGGGGTTGGGGAGCTCTTTGACGATGTCAAAAAGTTCCTTGCTGTTGTGGGCGTTGTTGTCTAGTCTGTTCTGGTAGGCTGATTTTCGTGCGGCGCGGAGGCGTTGGTGGTGTTGGCGGGCGGCGTTCTTGAGGGCTGACATGTTCTCCTCGGTCTGGTTGAGGCGCCAAGACTTCTAGAGGGTGCAGCATTCTTTTTTGGAGTCCTTGAGGTCGGGGGTGAACCAGAAGTTTTTCTTGTGGTTGTTGGTGTTAGCTTGGGTCTTCAGGGGGGCCAGGAGGTTGGTGCAGTCTGAGATCCAGCTCGTGAGGTTGTTGGCGGCTTCGTTGGGGTTAGTGGTGCTGGTGGGTTGGTTCTGGGAGAGGGTCGATGCGAGCTGTTCTGTGGTGATTCGATTCCAGTGTCTTCTTGGTGGTTGCTGGGTGTGGTGGTGCATGGTGGTCTTCTTGAAACTGAAGTGGACACAGCTGTGGTCCGACCAGGTGAGTTCGGTGGTGTGGCTGAAGGAGATGTGTTTGCTGGAGGAGAAGATGGTGTCGAGCGTGTGTCCGGCGTAGTGGGTGGGGGTGTTGACTAGCTGTTTCAGTCCTAGGTTGGCGAGGTTGTCCAGTAAGGCTGTGGTTTTGTTGTCGGTGTGGTTCTCCAGGTGAAAGTTGAGGTCCCCTAGGAGGATGTAGTCGGTGGACAAGAGTGCGTGAGGGTGGATGAAGTCTGCGATGTCTTCGCTGAACTTGGTGGGTGGTCCTGGTGGTCTGTACATGAGGGTGCCTCTGAGGGTGGTCTTGGGGTCTCTGTGGATCGCGAAGTGGAGGTGTTCGGCGTTGGGGAGTGAGTTGTCGATGTGGGTCGAGATACGGATGGAGCTTTTGTGTGCGATGGCGACGCCTCCTCCGATGCGGTTGGTGCGGTCTTTCCGGATGATTTTGTAGCCGTCAGGGATGGCTATGGCGATGTCGGGTGCCGAGGAGGGGTTCATCCAGGTCTCGGTGAGGAAGGCGATGTCCGGGTTCGTTGAGTTGATGAGGTTCCACAGTTCGATGGTGTGTCTGTGGACGGAACGGGTGTTGACCAGGATGCAGTGGAGATTGCTTCCGGGGGAGTCGTTCTTGACGGGAGCGGTGTGAGTCCATAGGCAGGTGAAGCGGCAGCTGCTGCAGGTGAAGGGTCCGTGGGTTCGTTTCGGGGTGGCGCGGTAGCAGCCCGGCGTGCGGCCGGGGTTGAGGGTGGTGAGGGTGGTGGAGTCGTAGGTCAGGCGGGGGTCGGGGGGGCTAGGGGTTCGGGTGCTGGGCGCGGTCCAGGCGCGGACGGGTGCAGACGGGCTTGCCTTAGGCGTGCCTTCGGCCCGCCAGCGGCGCGTCCGCTGCGCAGTCGCGCAGCGGCCGTCATTTAAGGCTAGCTGGGAGGAGGGGTCAGCTGGGAGGCGGGTGGCGGGAGGGTAGGGGCCAATGGGATGCGGGCAAAAAACGGCGGGAAAAAAACGAGGAAGAAAGCGATCGAGAAAACGAGGCAGAAAAAAGGCGACGGGCACGGTGAGGGGGGCACACACAGGCAAACAGGGGTACAAAAGGCAAAAAAGGAGAACACTCGCTCAAACAACCAGGGGTACAGAAGGCAAAAAGGAAAAACACTCGCTCAGACAACAAGGGCACACTCACGCTCATGGGCAGCAGTAACCAGGGGGGCAGGGGGCAGAGGTGGCGCTCGCTGTCGCGGCGCGGGGAGCGACCTACCCGGGGGTAGAGCACGAACAAGACATACAAACTCAAATGGAAGAGATTCTGTGTTTGGTGCTCTCAGAACAATTTTCACCCATTTCAGATTAATCCTGAGCAAATTCTTTCTTACCTGCTCTCCCTCTCCAAAGCTGGTCTTTCCCATGCATCAGTCAAGATTCACCTAGCAGCTATAGCCTCTTACAGACGATCGGCTGACATGCCGTGTATTGGCTCATCCAGAGTCATCAAACAGTTTATGAAAGGGCTGTTCCGCACCTTTCCTCCGGTACGCTTACCTCCGCCAGAGTGGCATCTTAATATTGTTCTCTCCCAACTCATGAAAGCTCCTTTTGAGCCCATTCGTAGGGCGGAGCTCAAGTACATCACCTGGAAAGTGTCAACCTTGCTCGCTCTCACCTCTACCAGGAGAGTCAGTGATATATAGGCGTTCACTACTAAAGAACCCTTTTTAGTTTTCTCTGAAGACTTCGTTATGCTCCGAACCAATCCCAAATATATATACCCGAGGTTCCATCTTCGTTCCACCTCAATGAACCCATTATTCTACGAACCTTTTTTCCAAACCCTACTACGATAGCAGAGAGAACTCTCCACTCTTTGGACATCAAACGATGCCTAAAATTTTATCTGCAAAGTACCAAACACATCAGAAAATCAGACCAACTCCTAGTATCTTATTCTCTGGGACGTCAGGGAACAGGAGTAACCAAGGCCACTATAGCCCGATGGATTTCTTCAACAATCCAATTTTGTCACACCAAGGCAGGAAAACCCTTGACTAGGCGCCCGAGAGCCCACACCACAAGAGCAGTCTCCACATTGGCTGCTTTGTTTCAAGGTATTGCCCTTGATAAAATTTGCCAGGCTGCGACATGGAAAACTACGCACTCCTTTACGCAGCACTATTGTTTGGAGTCATCACAAAGAACAGACTCTCTAGTAGGACAAGCTATGCTACGCCATCTTTTTCATTAAGGTGAGACCTTTCCTTAGTTATAGTCATATGGTTTGAAATGCAAATAACCAATGTTCTATTATGCTTCCATGTGAATATGTAAGGTGTATGTATGTATTTATCGATGTGCATACATATACATATATATTTATATCGGTATTTACAGCATGAATTTTAGTATTTATATACACGTACTTAAAGTATCTGTATTCCTTCGTAACTCACGGTCAGAAATGTATGAGTTTACTATGATTATTATTATTATTATTTATATTTGAGATAGAGGGTCTTCATGCTCGCACCCTCCCCCCACGCTGGATACAATGTTTATCAACCATACTGCTGTCTATTCAGATTCAAGCATGTGAATTTATGAAAGATCCAATACTGGATAAGAAAACAAGTTACTTACCTGTAACTACAGTTATCCAGTATTGGTATCTTTCATAAATTCACATGCGACCCACCCTCCTCCCCTTTGATGCTCGCATTTCCCCTCAGGTTCTAATTTTTCACTCTCGTGCTGGAAAATCTGAGGAAGGGAGCTTCTCTGGAGAAGGTTCTAGAGGGTGCTGGTGCCTGATTGGACAGCAGGCAGGTTTGGGTCCTTTCACAAAAGGACATGGATAGGCTATGTGAGCAAGTGCTGGCTCTATTATAGCCTATGGCAAATTTTATTTATTTATTATTTATTGCTATTTTATGTACCGTGGGACTCCCACTTCGACGGGGATGATTCAAGCATGTGAATTTATGAAAGATACCAATACTGGATAACTGTAGTTACAGGTAAGTAACTTGTTTTCTTTTATTTTGCCCAGCGTGATTGCGCATCCATTATGAAGGCAAGGTTCACTTCTTTGAGATCCCACTTGAGGGAGCTAACTGGTTGGACTCCCTGGTACTGGGTAGGGGGGAGCAATTTCAAGTGTAGAGGCACTCAGCACACTAACCGCTAATAGAAGGCGTCCTCACAACAAGATAAACCCCAGAAATGCAGTGTGGAAAGCATTCTTGTCTCAGAAGATGGAACACTGTAGACACAAAAGGTTCCGATAGAAACACAGAACCCTTTTACGCCACCAAGCCAGCTGCCAGAAACCTCGGAACAAGAGGCATCGATGGGCTGAGGGTCCATATGGGCCATCTGACTGGAAAGGGAGGGTCCAGGCCCAGGTAACACTAGGGGATACAGTGGGTTTACAGCAAAATAAATATTATAGAGCATAGAACACACTGCAAGTTAAGACTTCTTAGGATGAAAGAGAAAAATGCTGGGGAGATGAATATAGTTTGGGTCAGAAGAGGCCGGGCCCAGGCTGGCGTAAATTGCCGAACTTTTGTTGGGGGCTCGCGATGAGCAGAGGCCGGGGGTCTCAGTCAGTTTTTTTCACCAAGCTAACAGTATTATTCTGAGCCAAGACTAGATTATAGGAGTGGCAGTTGGGGCAGGGCTTATGACCCTCTTGACCGATGGTTGAGCAGGAGGGGTTTAGTGGCTACTTCCCGTGGGAGGGGGAAGATCGGTGATTATTATTCATTGTTTGGTGTTTCTGGTTTCATTATTAGTAGATATTATGATTGCTTTTCTATTTTATGAATATGCAAATCTGCAGTTGTTTACATTCTGTGGGGGTCATTTTGACCCTGACGGTCTTCTGACCACCATGGTATATGTGGCAGTCCCACCACCAACAGGCTGGCGGTGCAGACTGCCACATCATAAGTGTGGCGGGTTGGCCTCTGCCAACCTGCCACATCTCCACTCATACCGCCATGGCTGTCCGAACCGCCGGGCTGGAGGTGATCATCTCCAACCCGCCGGTCCACAGAAGACGGCCGGCGGTATTAGGAGCCGCCCTTCCGACATGGTTTCCGCTGCAGTAGCACTGCCACGAAAACCATGACAGAAGGGCTACCAGTGACAGGGAATTCCTTCTCTGTCATCAGTAGACTGCTCCCCCACACGCACCACACATACATCCATTCACACCTACACTTACATGCACGCACTCACACACATCCATGCACGCATTCACAACTCCATTCATACATGCATTCACAACTCCATTCATGCACACATACTCACACCCAGCCAAACATGCATACTCACACATACACACTGACACGCAGACATGCATACTAACACATATACACTGACATGCAGAAATGCACTCACTTCAACAGCAGTCTCCTGGCGCCCGTGGCTTTGGCGGTCTTCACAGAAGACCGCCATAGTCATAATGAGGGCCTATATGTTTAGGGAAGGAGCTTCCATGTTGAGGGACACAGTAATAGGTGGGACGTACTGGTGCCACAGGTCACGGGGAGGGAGACATAAATGCACCGTACGTCAAAGATGAGCTGCGGAACAAATTAAAAGATCATAATGTGGAATGTGTGAGGCCTAAATAACCCACTGAAATGCAACAGGGTCATTGCCTACCTTCGACGCTATGGAGTAGCAATACCATTCCTTTAGGAGAGTCAATCGTGGGGAGGCTGTCTTAAATCCTTACAGAAGAGGTGGCATGTCTAGGTAATTGCCACGTCATACTCCAGGTGTGCAAAGGCTACCTTAATCTGGATAGCCCCAAAGATCTTCTTACAATCCACTAGGGTCATTAAAGATGCAGAGGGGTGATACATTATCCTGGAAGGGACATTAGATTTTCACATTCTCTGCCTCATCAATGTTTACGCATCCAACACAGATGATGGGGACTTTCTGGGATCATTACTCAAGGCCACACGGATTTCACCAACCACTGAGATCATCCTGCCCTGGCAAGCGACTTTACCTGTGCATTAAATGGGGATAAGGATAGAACCTCCCACCCCCTCTGTTGGGAATTAAACCAGTGCAGAAGCAGCATTACAACAGGCGCAGCACAGCCTTGTGTTGATCGACATATGGCACCAGCACCACCCTCTAACACGCATATTCCTGCTACACTCCGGCCACAGCCACTAACAGTTGCCTAGATTATTTTTTCATACAGACGAAGGCAGCTCCCCGAGCCCATTGTATACAATCTCTGGTCACCATATCTCTGACCACTCACCACTTTTACTAACATACTCCCTCCTTAGGCAGCTGGCCACAGTGCCATTGTGGTGGTTAAATGTTGAAACCTTGACCGATACAGTATTTAGAGAAACAATAGCAACAACATTAATTCAGTATTTTGATGACAACTGGGAAACCCCAGGGAATAGAGCCATAGAATGGGCTACTATGAAAGTGTTCATTCAGGAATATGCATGGCGACCTCAGTCGGTGTGAGACGTACACTACAACAAGATCTTTCTAAACAGAAAATGGAGCTGGAGAGACTAGAAAAGAAGCTGTCCACAGGTGCATCAGTTAAAACGGTATGGATAGACAAAAACATAAACTATGCCAATTGTGGAACCAATTAGAAAAATATAATAGGGAAAGCTCTAGACAATGCTGGTACATAGGAGACAAGGCGTGCAGAGTGTTGGCAGGGCTGATTAGATCGGTGTCGGCTCCCTGTCTATAAGGGATTGAAGAGCCCGCAAGGTGCATACACAACAAGCCATTAACAGGGTTTTTGCTGACCCTCTGTGTGAGGTCACATTTGCTGAAAGGGAGTGGGGGAGTTGTCAGATTATCCTAACCAGCTCCTGTTGCCGTCCCTGTCCCAGGGAGATCAGAAGATATTGGGAGCCCAGCTTAGTAATCAGGAACTCATGAAGGCGTTGAAGGCCCTAAATACGGCAAAGGTGGTGCGAGGGGATAGCCTGCCATCAGAATTTTGTTTACAAATTTTCCAGCTATCTTGTTAGATAAACTGGTTAAGGTATATGCTGAGGCCTGCGATCAGCGGGAACTCCCTCTGTCGATGAGTGAAGCCTTAGTTTCACTAATACTGAATCCAGTTAAGAACCATCTGGAGACAAGGTCCTACTGCCCCAAATGAATGCTGAACATGGATCTTAAGCTCCTTCGTCATGTATTGGCGAACAGACTTCTTCTGTATCTCCCGCGTCTGATTCATGAGGATCAGTCAGGGTTTATTCCACTTAGGAACACCCTGCGTAATCTGCGGAATCTGACTCATGTGATGCATGCACTAAATGTGCAGGAGGGATGTTATATCCTAGCCTTCTTAGCTATTGAGATATTGAAAAGGCTTTTGACTCCCATAGTTGGGAGTACCTGTGGAGGGTACTTGAGAGGACGGGACTTGGCTCCTCCTACATAAACTGGGTCAAGCTGCTTTATACAAACCCACGGGCGAGAGTCTGCACGGGGCGCTACATCTTGGAGGAGATTGTTTTACAACTCAGCACCAGACATGCATGGAGCCGCTGTCATGTAGACTCCGACAGATCCTCAGGGGTTGGGGAATGCCAGTAGGTGCTATAGAGCATATAGTTTCATTATATGTGGATGATGCTATAGTATACCTACGACAACTTAATATATCAGCCCCATCCTTTTGAATGTAATGCAGGAATACAGAGAGTTCTTAGGACTCTGAGTAATAGCAGGACTCAAACCCTCTATCCGGTTCTGGAATACCCTACATTTATCACTAATGGGAAAGATAGTGCTTCTCAAAAGGGTGATGCTGCCACACTGTTTATATATTATGCAGGGAGCCTTCTATGAGATCCCCAGGGAAATCTTCAGGGAGCTAGATAAACTTATAGTGGACCTCCTTTGGCAGGGCAAGAGGTGTAGAGTAGGCCTTTCCACCCTCAGATGTGAATGGGTAAAGGGAGGCTTAGAGGTCCCTGACTTAGAATTGTACTGTATGGCTGCACAGCTGCAGCATGGATGGTGAGCTAAATTGGGAAAGGACATTGTTGGTGGGATTCCATGAGAGACACCATCTGAGGAAACTGCTGATGGGACGCGCTGCAATACCTCACACTTTCCCACATTTAATCCGACTTCGCCGCAGAATATGGGAGAAAGCTGCCAGGCAGGTGCTTTAGAGGGCACTCTATGCCCCAGACGTAGATATTTGGCTACTGTCACCTTTCACACAAATTGCCCACACTATGTCGGTAAATAGGTGGCAGGAAGTGGGCTTCATAATGATGTCCGACCTTTACCCGGGGAGTAGTTTCATTACACTGCAAGAGGCCCAAGAGTTGTTTAACCTGGGCACCGATCCATTTCTACAATATGCAAAGGTGGCAGCAACAACTAAACCATTATGGCCAGGTTTCCGGAGGCTTCGAAATCTACTCCTACACTTGTCACGATGCTGGCAATGACAGGAGGATGCAGACTTATAACAAATTTATACCAAGCGTTGCACTCCGGCAGGCAACTCTGTATGCATAGAGAGCACATGGCAGTGCCACAACGCGATTCCACTTTCTCAATGGGATTGGCTCAAGATACATGTAGGCGTGAGGGTGTGGCGGTGTGTGCCCAGTTCAAACAGATACTGTGTAGTTTCATACATATGACTTACCTCTCCCCCAAATGCCTACACACCATGTACCCCTCTAAGGACTAGGGATGCTTGAGGTGCCATGCGGAGGTGGCTGTTTTTATTCACATCTTCTGGCACTGTTCATTGATGAATATTGGGCAGAGGTCTTGGTTCAACTAAGGGGGGGCCACAAGTTCGGAGGTCTTGCAAACGATCGAAAAATGCCTGTTAGGGCTCCTTCCGGAGAACTCTAAAAAGAAGCTAAAAGGACTTTTCTCCTGTTTAGGTCTGACTGTAGCAAAAAGACGCATCGCAGTCCACTGGTTGAGTCCCCGTGCCCCAACAAGAGAAGTTTCGGAGGCAGACATGGTGGAGTGGGGTATGGCAGAAGAAGTTCATATGAGGAGGACAAGAAAAGATGAAAAAACACAGGATGTTCTGAGAGCCTGGGCAGAAATCACTCTGGTGCTGCTTGAATATACACACACAATGGGAAGGTACACCATTACAGCAGGGGAAGAGATAGTGAAACCCAATGGTGGAAAAAGTGTTTTTTCTTTATTATCTGGTTCTTAGATATTATGGACTACTGTGACCTGGAAGAGTCAATTATTATTGACAGTGGTGAATGAGATACAATGTACCTACCATGGAAGCTTCGGAAGGAGGTGGGGTTAGTGGTGAATATTAGTTTACCTCGAAAAGTAGTTGGGAGATTGATTGGGGCACCTGTCGGCCTATTTACTTCAGTTGTTCATGTTGGAAATACTGATTGCAAATACTTGCCTGGAGTGTATATGTTGCTCTATCAACTAGTAGGAAGAAATTTTAAAATAAATAGAGGAAAACAGGAGAAATCAACACTATTACAAGAAAAGCAGCCACCGCTGCACCACCAGGATTACAGTAATATCCATTTCCAGCACTAGCCAGTCTATCATCAAACAAGTTCATCAGCTGTGCCCCGGGTAACCCCCGGAAGTGTGTTCTTCAGACCAGGCACAATTGAGTCCTCCGAGTCAGAAGTAGAGCTGTGAGGATCCGTGGATGGTCATTGCAGGAAGCCATTTCCAGCTCCGAGAGAGGGAGTGGCCTCCACTGCGCTCGCCTGTTCCAGTGCCACCTGAAACGTAGTGCGCCAATATGCCCCGCACTCAGAGATCTTCACCACTGTGGGCATGTGGTCTCCGCTGCTCTCCCGGCTCTGTTGGTACAGTGCTCTTGTTCTATAACTCAAGCCAATCCCATTCTGCAGGAGGGTCTGTGAAGACATGCACTTGATCCTCCATTTGGACTCTCAACCATCCTATGAACAGTAGGGAGTAAAGCAAGCCCAGGGTGTGCAGCTTTCTCTTAAATGCAAAGAAGAACGGCCTCTGGGTCTGTACCTGGAACGTGAAATCAGGATATAGAGACACATTGGCATTGCCCACCGCAAAGGGGCCATGAGCACAGGCCTGCTGTAACAAATGATCCCTGTCACGAAAGTGCAGGAGATGGGCCACCGATGGCCTAGGTGGGGCCCCAGAGTGAGATGGCTGCGTCAGCACTCTATAAGCCCACTTCAGAGCATAGAATTTGAATAAGTCCTCTGGGGCAACCGCCTCCTGTAGCCCATCTTTGAAGTAAGCTAGCAGGGAGTCACCTTCAACTCGTTCTGGGAGTCCCACAGTTCAGCTGTTGTTCCAGCTGCCTCCCCCCTCCCCACCTCCCCCACACTTCCTAATCATCAAGCTGAGCAGCCAAGTGGTGCGTTTGGGCTTCCAATGCTGTGAGACTGTGCTCGTTGGACTGAACAACTGTGCCAAGGACTGCACAGTGCCCTTCAGAGAATTGACCATCTCAGACATTTTCCGGGAAGGCTAAGCTCGATTGGAATGGTGTCTATCCTACCCTCTAGTCTCTCCCCAGAAGCATTGATCACGACCAGGAGTTTATCTTATTTACTATCCATATATGCCATGTCACCCCCACTGGCACCCTGCTTGATCTCCTGGGAGGCGCTTGTGGATGCGCCGCCTTGGTTCGGTGTGCGCCCCAATGCAACTCAAATAGGTGAGGAGGTAGCGCCATCGCAGGGCACAGGGAGAAAGTCCAGGAAGCACCACCTCCCAGTTGTGGTCCTATTGCAGCGTAAGCCACATGTGGCTTCCCAGTAGCAGCCAGAACCCACAGGCAGCTGCAGGACTGTCTGCCTGCCAGAACCCCCAAGGCTCCAAGGGACCAGAACAGTCCCTGCAGTATCACAATCAAGCCCACACCATGGAGAGAAGAGGAGACGTGTAGGAGAGCCAAGCCAACATTCACCTGGGTCTCCAGCAGCATGTAGAAGAGAGGCCGGCCCTGTATAGTCAGAGTTGAGACCATATCTGCAAGCAGCATCACCTGTGATCACTGGTCCGCTCTCCGGTTGGGGGGGGCTGCAGCAGCCCCACCCTCCTGGGGGCCACTCTGGCATCCCCCTCTCCCTTTAGCAGCCAAAACCAAATATCGGGTCGGTGCCCCATAGCGTCCCCAGTTGCAAGTGAGGGGCTCTGGGGCTGCAAGAAAATCCTTGCCTGGCATGTGGGAATAAATGTGGCAGCAAGATGGTCACCAGGAGCTCCACGCATTAGACCCACAATGTAAGGGGTGTCCCTTCTCACAGGGGTACTCTTGACCTCTGGCCGCCATCTTGTTGAACGCAGCTGTTGCTTAAATGTAAATTTACCTTGAAAAAAACAAAAGACTAGAGGGGTTTGGCAAAACAGGAACAATTGGTTTAATTAAACACTCCGGCCTGGAGAACAGTTACAAAAACTGAGACATTCCTCAGACCCCAAGTACAATCGATCTGAGCGATGTTTTATGCATTTCTCTGAGCATAAAAAAAATATTTCAGCATTCGTTTTTAGGTAAAGAATGCAGGCAGTTGTCTTGGAGTCGTAAAAAAGGTCCCTGATCAAATGCAGGTGGGCCTCGACCTTGCGTGGACACGAGGGTCCAGTGGGTAACATGTCCAGATGACGGGCACATGATCAATGCATGTTACTGTGTGTGTCATGTTCTGGTTGGCTGAGTGTTCCTAACTTCATGTAGCGTCTGGCTTTATGGCGTTTTGGGAACACGTGCCCCCCTCCATCCATGTGTGCCTTTCTTAGGTTCAATCTCCTTGGTCCATTGTGGTGTCGCAGTGCCTATCTGTGGGATTGATCTGAGTTTCCTGTTCACATGTTTGTCTGCTGGCTACATGCCACCCCATCTGTGACCAGTCAATCAGTGCTCTCAGGCCTATGTCTGATCACGTATTTGATGATGGTTGAATTTGATAATAGTGATGAGATTTTGTTTTTATATACAAATGTATCACTGTGCACATCAACATCAACTTTTTCAATATTAACACAGGTGTTGGAGCCATGGCATCTTCCAACCCGGGGTTTCGCCCCCCCCCCCCCACCCCACCAGGAAATCCAGAGTCCCAGCAGGGACCCAGGGACAAGCAACACTCCTCAGGGCCCTTGAAGACGCGGTGCAGTTGCAGCCAGACCGTGTCAGATGCAGCCCGGTCTCTGTTAGAGATATGGGGATTCCATCTTGAGCCGCAGTGAAATGCACCCACAGTCTTCCACTGGCAATCTCTGGCTGCACCAGGATGTCTGGAGGGCCCCCAAAAGCAACTCCAGGACCGACTTG
This sequence comes from Pleurodeles waltl, assembly GCF_031143425.1. Lineage (NCBI taxonomy): Eukaryota > Metazoa > Chordata > Amphibia > Caudata > Salamandridae > Pleurodeles > Pleurodeles waltl. Next base: position 636,396,471 of record NC_090442.1, read on the forward strand.
GTTTCCTAAAAGAAGCGGGATGCATGTGGCAGCCACTAGTGGTTGGAGGTTTGCGGTTGGCGAGGAGCTTACGCCAGCTGCATCCTCATGTCATGGTGGCTAGCTCCACCCCCCTGAAATAACTCCAACCCCTCAAGATGGGCGTCACCTCGGGTTTTCCCTATATGTGGGCTAGATTTATTATACATGGAGCAAACGTTTAGTGTATTTAATCAAACAAAAGAGGATATGTTTTACAGCAGAAATGCTGAACTTCCATATTTGAAGGTGCACTCCTATGTGAGACTGAAGAAAAAGGCGACTGTAAAATCCAGTATTTGCCTAGGATCACACAATTTGAGACCTGGAAATGCGTCAAGTACGTTACAGTTAGGTCGAGTAGATTATTGAAGCTACTCGACCTGCAGGTCTAGTAAAAATTTTGTGATTTTCCAAGGCCTGGCCTGCCCGACTCCCTCATGCATAAGTGAGGTTCTCACAGATAAAGGTGCCTGCCCTGTGCCCGATCCTTGTCCAAGCACCCTGCAGCTGTGAATCACAGCCAGGGTGAGCAAGGGAAGGGCCTGCCCTGTGCCTTTGGTTCCTTCTGGCGGGTGGCTGAGGGTTCGGGTTGTCACCATCAGTCACTCGGGCCCTGCACGGTTTATGAGATATACATAGGTTCACCTATGGAAACCTTGTTGGGACTTTTACTTCCTCTAGATAGTCAAGTTTTATTTGTATTTTCAGCGCTTCACTAGGGCCTTTGCAGACCCCAGTGGGACTAATCTAAGAAGCTCACTAAATCATCCAATTGGTAATAGCGACGGGTCGGTGTATGAAGGTCAGGGACTTAGTCAATTCAAGCTTGTGACCCACACTTACTGGGACTTCCTTGATCTTGAGAAATAATTGCAATACCTATTACAAACAGGGTTGAGCAGTTATCTGCACCTGTCTACGAAGCGTAGACACACAGTCGACTGCTCAGTGCAGCATGGAGGTGTCTCGTTCATTATAGGAATGAATCAGACAACTCACTCCACTTACTAAGAACAGCTGTGCACCATTACCTACAGACTTGAGAAAGAGCCATCAACCTGTCAATCCTTTCCGTGCCCGGTGAGGTTTTCAGTGTTCAGTCAAATTAAGCTGCAGGCTCCACTCTTGATGGTATCCTTCTGTCAGTTTCTTTAAGTTTATCTTTGCAACTATATCCCCCCTGTCAGAACCTCCAGAACTTTCGTTTCTTGGAAGCTGCTCCGCGAGTCATAGGAATAGCGCTGCTAGATCACTTGTCTGCATTGTTTATGGTCAGAACTGCAACATTATTTAATTGTCTTTGAACCTCTGACTTTTGTTATTGATTAATGGAAAGGGCTTACTTTTGGGAATGGGCGTGATTATCCAGATGATGATGTAGAAAACAAGCAGGCTGCAGAACCTTCATTCAGACCTCCTCATGGTGTTAAGCCATTGGTGAATTGGTTCTTTTGTTTCCCCTAGTTTAATTTGTAAATGCTTTAATTTGGCAAGGTTGTGGACAGGTGGATAAGGGGCCTGATGTTTAGTTTGCTACAGCTGTGCCACCAATTAGGGCGCTAGGTTCTCTCTCTGCCCACTTTTACTTCATTGGGATCTGGTTATTGATTACATTTGTCTTGAGTGTGGACTATTTTTTTTTTAGTTTTGTTTGTTAGTTATGTGGCACTGTGGCCAATGTCAAAACAATATACACAAAAGGTGTGGAGGAAATGAGGTCACTCGATGTGGCCACAACCACTTAGGCTTATTCCTATCACTGCTTTTGATCTCTTTTTAAGACTGTTGTGTTGATATCTATGCAGGGGATTCTTCCTTTTGGACTAGGTGGTCTCACACCCTTAAAAGTGTCATGACATAATAGTGTCATGCTTCGTCATAGACCATCTATCCCCACCCTGGTCTGACAGTGCCACCAGGGCAGACTGAACCTTACGGCGGACTACACCAAGAGGGAGTTCTTAGATAAAGTTGTTCTGGATAGTAATGGGATCCAGTTGAGTTTAAAAACACCTAGTGGACTACCAGTGTAGTACACTTTTAATAGTGGTGCCCACTGGTTAGGTTAAAAACATATGCCAACGGTACTTATGAGTTCAATGACTCACGCCGTCTTACAAAAAAAAGCCAACATGTTTCTGCCCTCACAAACAGCCTAGCCTGGTGTGGAGCATTCTTCAGGGTTAAGGATCCCTAATCATGCATATGTGAGCTGACTACTGTTCTACCTCACAAGTGAAAAGGAATATTTTATAGTCAGACACTCAAGGCATACCTGATAGGCAAGAGAGGCTTATGGATACCCTAAATTATAGGGATTCGGGCCTCTGGTGTGGGGCAGGGACAATGGCCCTTGTAGTCACACATTCATCAAAGGGTGCATCATGTCTGAGCACCTACCCCATCCAGCTCCCAGCCGCTTGTATCAATTACAAATGAGACTAAGTATTATCAATATAACTATAATGGTGGGGTGGAAGCAATTCAAATGAAACTATGTTTCAGCATAAAGCTAAATATTGATTGTAGAAGCTGATCAAGTTGACTTGGGAAAGCACATTCTAAACTGTGGGCATTGAGAGAAATAACAAAAGTGGGCTTGAAGAATGAGGAGTCCAGCTGCCTGACCAGCGTTTGAGTCGTATTGATGAGAGACATGTGAAGGGATAAGTAGGTCGGATCAGCCAGTGAACTCTTCACAAGTGAAGCGTAAATTAACTACATTTAAAGATGATGAAGATGTAGCCAACTTATAGAGGTAATACAGAGCAATGTTAGCACTAAGTGGAAGTGAAAAGAGCAGCTGATATTGGAAAGACTTTACTGAAGTAGGGATCAAGTGCATGCAGGTTGTGTTTGTGTGTGTGTGTGTCAGAGTTTTGTTTTCTCTCCATATTCCTAATGGCTACTAGGAAGATCATTTGAGATTAGAGGAACAGATGATGATTCTAGTTGTTTTAAATAGTAGTGGTCAACTTCCCAACATATATGTAGTGGCATGTTTTGTTCATTACTGTGTACTTTATAAAACACTGCATTTGCTAGAACCATCTGAAATTATAGAGGTTACAAGGTTCCTTTGTAAATATGTGTGACTAATCGTATACTGAACCAATACATTCTAAATTCATGAGAGGTTATTTGTTAAACATTTAGGAAACGACACAGACGACACACATTTAGGTGAAATAGGCCATCTCTGCTCTTCCATTGATCAAATGTTAAAGCACAGGGCTCTTAGTTAACCAGATGTGGTATAAATCTATTTGTTGAAAAGAAGTCTGTTGTAGTTGATTGAACTATTAGTTTGTAATTCTTATTAAAGTTTCCTTCAGACTCCTATAAAATTGAAATGAGCCCCACAGAATTTGAAAGGATGTTCTTGCACTGGCAGGAAAGTGACATTACCAGATTATATTTTTATACTCTGTTTATTGGCAGTTTAAAATGCACCAGTACAATTAGACATTTTGTGAAATTTGTGCGGGAAAAGTTCAGGCAGTTAGCAATTCACATGCACTTTGAACATGTGCATAATAATACATTCATATAAGGGAGACAACCTCTTTTAGTGGTGTTACATGTGTTGTCACCCTGGTGTTTGAATGTCCTGGCAAGATGTGAAGCCAAACATCTAGACCCGGAAGCTCCCTGAGGGGCCTATTATCTTAAACTTTTTAGGGGCAGCAATGTACCTGGGAGACAAACGTTTCAGCGCTCATGCACCAGTCCACCTCCTTATGCCATTGGGCAAGCAAGGGATGCATAGGTGATCTGCAAGTTGTACTATATTGCACGGGCCACCATCATGCCCATATTGTATAATATTGTTTTGATACCTGTTACTGTCCTGTTCTCCCCATACTCCAAGAATGCACATTTTTTGGTCCAGAGCCAGTGTTACTTTTGTGACATTGATTAGACACTCCGCCACTGCAGCACAATAGTATTGAACTTCCTGGCAGTCCCAAATCGTGTGCATAGATGTTCCCACAAAGCTGTAGCCTCGAGAGACAATCATGACTATTGATTCACCTCATTTAATCCGTGAATCCCTTGTATAGTAGACCCTATGAAGTACGTTGTGTTGTATTAACCTAAACCCCACCCTGAACACAAACTCAGTGGCAGTGGATGCGTCTATGAACATTTTTACCGCTAGGGCCATGTAGCCACGGCTGCCTGAGATTCAATCAGGTGCTTTGTTCTGGAAAAAATCCAGACTGGTCTGGGTGCACTAGACTGGATATCAAACATTAGTTAAGTTGCGAGGGCCTTGGCCTCTATTTTGATGTCAGCCTTCAGAAGAGACATTGGTCAAGAGGAAGCACATGAGTTGGAGAGCTTACCTGGTTTATGAATTACTGTAATTAGTGTTGAGCTCAGTTCTGCTGAGCATCACAGAGCCCTCTTTCCTTTTTGTTTTATACAGGGTAGAAGATGGGCTGAGAGCTTACTAGGCAAACATTTATGAATTTAAATTGCTAGGCTTTTAGGCTTGGAGTCCTTCCTGGCTTCCAATGTGGCAGTTGCTTGCTCAATTTCTGCAGTTGTTATCTATGAATGTAGGGCCACCCTGTCTGTTTGAGTAATGTGTAGCAGCTTTTTGTTTGTTAAAAAGTCCTATACTTCATCGCCTGAAAATTCAGAGGCTGAAATATATAGTTCCTGATAGTGGTCACCAGATACCTCAGTGATATAAAGGTTCCCAGTAATTCTTGTACCTATGCACATCAGAATAATGTCTACCTGCTTTGCCGCTTCTTATTTCTTACTCAACCATGCTAATAATTTCCCAGATTTATTGCCTACCTCATAAAGCTTTTTTGGGGTTACAAAATAATAGTTACGGGTGAAGTTGGAGATTAGCTCTTTGTATTTCATGCATTTGAGGGCCAGTCTAGACATGTATTTGCCTGAGAATTGTGGTGGTGTTATGGTTCTAATTTAATTACATGGTTTTCTGATTTGCATAATTCTTCATATTGTTGGTTACGTCTAGCCTAGATTATGGAAATTGCCTGTCCATGCAGTACAGTTTTATAAGCCTTTCACAGGGTGGCAGGTGAGTCCACCGAGTGCTCATTTTCAATAAAAATAGTAACCTGTGAGTTGATGCAGCTCCTCAACCAACTCCCTATGTTTTAACAGCCATGAAAAGTATACAAAAAGTGATGAATGGAATGCTTGAATTAATTGCAGCCACTGGTAACTCCTATGGGCAGCATCCCAGTCCATTGTTATTGCATGGCCAAACTGAGGTGGCATTGTGTTCAAAATAACAATGGATTGGAAAGTGGCCTAAGTAATTACCAGTGGCTGAGATGAATTCAAGCATTTAATCCATCACTTTTTGTATGCTTTAGTGTGTCACCCTGAGTGGGATAGGTATGCCCAGTAGTGGGTCTTGTGCACAATATGTCGCTGGAACCAAGCTATACCTTGCTGATGAGCCTATAACAGGTGTGGGTCAGTTCAGGGAGGACCAGGCCTTACAGTTCAGACTGGATTGTTTCCTTTGGAGCAGCGTCAATACTGATTTGCATATAGCTGGGTCCAAACTGAGGTGGCATGGTGTCTAAAAAAAATTATGAATTGGGATGTGGCGTGAGTAATTACCAGTGGCTGAGAATAATTCAAGCATTCCATCCATCACTTTTTGTATACTTTAATAGTCATGTATCAAATTTCCATCCCCAGAAATCTACCCTCTGTTGCATACCCATTTCTACCAGGAGGGGTGAATGAGCTGATATCTCCCGGAGATAAGAGCTCAGCGCTCCTAAAGTGATGAATACATGAGCTCAGGGTGAAAAACATAATAGGAGTCTTTGGGACCTTAGTAGACCAAAAACTGGGACACGGCTGTAATTTTAGCACTGACACACATCCAGTAGACCATATTTTTCTGTGAATCCCTTCAGGTATAAATTCATAGTACTTGTGCCCAGGCTGAATCTGTCAATAGTGTCATCCATAGTGAGGTTATAATTATCCCCGAAAAACAACAACAAATCTGGGAACTACATGGTTATCATACCTAGCTCTTTCAACCCAGAGACCTGTAACCTCCGTGATAAATAGACTGATCTTAGCCAAACTGTAATACCATTCCAGTCCAAACCAGAACCGCATACCGGCCCAAGGTATCACCCCTCATCTGCGTAGCAACCAAAGGGAGAGCCTTTTTTAACAGGATGGTCACTCCTCTAGATACTGAGGTGTAGCCTGCGTGTTTCAAAAGGTGGCATTCCCTCCCTGGATAGCATTTGTCATTTTGTTCCCTATCAGGTGAGTTTCTTGGAAAAGGACTAAGTCAGGTGAGTGGCACTTAACATATCAATATACAATTCCCCTTTTTATCTTGTTGCATAGCCCATTAACATTCTAGATAATTGTTCCAACTCATAGTCACAAATGGTGACATGGTTGTAGTCTATATAGGTCAGTAAGTCCATCTACACACTGCCAATCAAGATAATAAACATTTTCAACATCAACAAGTCCCTAATCTGCCCCCGCACCTCACCCAATACCCCACTCTTCCTCCCTGCAGCAATAAAACTACTTGCCATCCCAATTCACTGGGAGTCTGTATCTTCAGATCAATCTGCCCATTCCCAGCTCGGGACATAGGTCAGGCCAAAAGCAAAGGTGTTGTAAATGCCATATCCTAACCCCTTATAATTTAGGCTCCTAATTTTCAGTTTTTACTGATTTTCTCAAATAAATACAGACAGAAAACAATGTGCTTCCTTTTTCTTTTTATTTTTAAAATGAAAATTACTGAAAATGGGGTATCTTTCAGTGTTGTAATTCATGAATTCCAGGCCAACAACTGAACAAATTGACAGCGCGTGGAGTTAAAAACTGGTTGTGATCTCGTTAAACCAATGCATATCTGAAAATGTATTTGTAGTATAATACCAAAATATTCATGTAGGTCTATTGTTTTATAAGATTTTGTCTATTTAGTGTGTTGAAACCTGACAGACCTTAAAGTATAAGCACGTATTAATTGGATAAATAAATGTGCAACTGTCCAGTTTATGACTTGATTCACGAAACCGAACACAAATAAGGAAAAATACCAATAAGATGGCAAAAAATGAATACGAATAAACACAGCAAGAAATGTTAAAAAACATAAGCACCTTAAAACCGGGAGACATAATTATAATTACATCAGATGCAGCCGAGATTCCCACAATCTTAGCACAAGTTGTCATTCACAAAATTTGTGATGGCACTGTTTACCATAGTGACATGAACGCACAATCCGGATTGGAAACGTTGTGCAAGTGAACATGTGTTTTTTTTTTTTGGTTTGAAATCTTCAATAATGTACTTGAATTGTCATGTCTAAGACAACTTGTACTTATTTGGTATTGTATAGCCATTCCGTTTGGTCTCATTTTCTTTCATGACAGGATGTGTGTGTTCTTCAGATATGTTGCCATAGTTGGGGAAGAAGTGGAAATGTCATTGTTTATAGAGGTTAATTGCAATGCAGTGTCCATTTGCTTGTCTGGAAGTTCACTCTGATTTTTGTAATTACTATTTTTTTTCTACTGTAGTTTTCCCAGAAGTGCATACAATAAATTTTGAGATCATAAAAAAAATGAAATATGTAGTTTTGAAAATGCGGATTATAATTGTCTCAAATTCTCTATCTTAGCGTGCTGTAGAAGGTAATAAAAACATGCACATTTAACCTACATATTAATAAGTACAGTGAGCCATAGAAATCTAGATTTTTCCTAGATTACATCAAAAACTCCATTCCTATTGCTAAAAGAGTAAGTGGCACTTTCTGAAGCATTTTGTAGTTTTAGGTCAATACAGTGTAAATGTTCATTAACCCCACATTCCTACTCACACTTGTACAATTCAAAGGCAGTGGCAACATTTATTTTCAAGTAATTGTTTTTTACCCTCCTTGTTTATTTTATCTAACCTGTCATGAATAGCTTGAACAGTTAGGGTGGCACCTTAAAAATATATAGACTGCATAGCCATAGGACTCCAAAAAGCTTCTGGGTCTCTCTGTACTGTATATTGCCTTGCCAGAGATGTAGTTCCATTGCTTATTGTTGCCTTCCCTCACCTCAGCCAAATATCTAGGTTTAAGTCTAGGAGCTTTATTAAAACACATTACAGAAAAGTGTCATGTGCAGAAATTATGCAAATCGAATTACAAGTATTGATACAAAAGGTCTATTCTTAAATCGAAAAAGAACAAAGCGAAATGTGTTGGATTTTTTGTTTACTAGTGAGGAAAGAAAAGGGATGAGGGAGAGAGAAAGAAAAAAGAAAGAAATAATAAGGGTAGTGAAAAAATGTATCCAGGTTAGTGCATACAATTCATAGTAAGTAATACATTCAAGATGATATACCTAGAAAATAATTGAGAACTTAAGCAAACATTGCAAATAATATTTATAAACTATTTAAGTTATATGTTATTTTTGGACAAATAGTAACTGGTGACCATAATTGATCACATTTATTAGTTAATGACAATGACTTCAAATTAAATATATCTAATCTATGATTTTGATACTTTAAATTCACCAAAGTTGAACTGAAATATATTCCTTTGTTTTGAATTTAGAATGTAACACAGTAGCTATCAATAGATCAACCAATTTTGCAAGCAGTGCATTATGAGGCCAAATAACAGGTACACCACCTACGAATATCTTGTGCAAGGAATAGGGTGGGAAAGCCCCAGTAATACTTATTTTGAACCATACTGGTTTCCAAAAATCTTCAACTTTAGGACAGTGGAAAAACACATGCATGTATGAACCATAAATACTGACACATCTCCTGCAAGTCTGCAGTTTAACTAAGACAAACCTGGACAATTTGTCTGGGGTAAAATACATCCTGTTATAAAAGAAAACAAGACTATATACTAGACTGGCAGAACGAGCAGCAGAAACTGATTTTTACCAAATTTTGGGTCTGATTAAGAGTACCGCCAGCCTCACAGTGATGGTTTGGCCGCCACAACTGTGGTGGTCCAACTGCCACATTACAACCCTGGTGGGTGGACCCGCCAGGAGACCGCTGTCCCTGCCATAAACATCATTCCCAACGGGCTGATAGCAGCCTGAGTTGTACTCCGCCAGGGTGGTCCTGAACTTGGCCCTCCCTGGCTGTTCACAACTCAGCTTTTCGCCAGCCTTTCCGTGGTGGGAATCCTGCCATGGAAAGGGTGGCGGAAAGCCAGTGCTGGTCACCCCAGGGGGGGGGAACATGGGGGCCCCTGCACTGCCCATGGCAGTGGCAATGCAGGGGCCCCCCTGCCCAGCACCATTGGAATGCGTACTGTCTGAATGTGTAGGCAGTGCTCAATCTGAGGGTGCTGGAGTTAGGTAGCCGAGGCCAATATCATAGCGCTGTTCCCGCCGGTCAGCCCGGCAGGAACACGTAATACAATGTTCCCGCCGGACACCCGACAGGAACATTGTAAAACACTTGGGGGGGAGGGATGCCACATGTATGACTGCGGTGTCCTCCCCACGGCTTTGGTGGTCCTCTTTTAGACTGCCAAAGTCGTAATGAGGCCCTTTGCCCCAAATATTTATAGGCCAAATGCAACCAAAGACTTTTTCCCATATATGTTTAATATTGACTGTAGTTCTTGAATAACCCAAACAAGGATGTAGAATTCCCATATCCCAACGCCCAGGACATATTGTTTGGGATCAAGGACAACAAGTTTTCATAATTATTTTGTCCCTGGGACAAGTAGGCCCAACCCCCTGCAGCACAAACACTTTGGCTGCCAGTTTACAGGGAAGGGGAACAGTCTGCAGTTGACTCAATATTTGTGTTTCTATGTTAATGCAGTTTGAACTTGTATTTATGGTCCATTAATGCAAAGCCTTTATTGGGTGAGCACTCTAAATAAATGTTGTAAGCTCGGACTGTACACCTCACAGTGGTTCAAGTAAAAAGAAATGTGTACACACACATTTGAAAAGTTTAACAATATGAGGCTTCATATGTTTCCAAAATGCTTTCTGATTAGATGCAAATGTTTGCAGATGCTTATAAGCAGGACTGATTCTTTGCTTTCTAAATAAAATGTTCCCAAAAACAATGCAACTAGGGAACAAACGTTTGCTACATTACTGTGAAATTTTAGGTAGCATTCCTTTGAAGCATCATTTAGTAAAATGTGTTGATACATGATAGTATTTCTAAAACAATCAGTGAAACCAGTTTCAATAACATTATGGGAAACAGGAAAATAGACAAGCATTGGCAAAGCCAGCTGATCCAAAATGGGTGGTCAGTCTTTTGATTTTGTCAATGCGTGTTTTGTTTTGACACAGCTTTTGTAAAACATTATTGTTGTGGGAGCTGCCAGGCTCTCACCATTGTAACAAGCATTGGCAAAAAAATAAAATATTGTTTGGTCTCAAAAAGCACACATTACCACAGTAGTTCCTGGCACTGAACAAAACTTTTTTGCATGCCAGTATGCTTCTCATGAAAGAGCAGAAAGCTGTAACTTACAATAAAGCCAGCTGAAAGATGCATAGAGAGAGACAAACATAAGTTTAATAAAAACAAAAGGTCTTGGTTAATGCCAGACCTAATTAGGGGCCAAATTCACAAAGGTGCACCCGTGGTATATGTCTTTGCATTAGTGCAGGACTATGGCTTTTATGAATTCACAAGAATTTACAGAAGTAGACCAGGAATTCGTACTCCTGGAAAATATTCTTGAACTGTATTTTAGCACTAGCAAATATGCATGTGTAGGTTTGCTCAAATGAAAATCTCTTGAGCGTTTACAAGTTCACTTTCCTTCCAACCACTTTTTTTCCATCCCTGAAAGAACTTCTACTTCTGCCCTTGTCAGGAGTAAATTTGCAACTTTTCTCAGTATGAGAAAAGATTAGAGAAGAGCTGGGGAAAATCCTAAAGAACATGCACTGTGGTAGGTTTGTACAGAGGAACTATTGCTTACTGCTTCCTCCAGCCCCAGTATGTAGATCTGCAGAAAGATAGATAAATGAGGAAAGTGCTAGTATTCAAGCCCTAAAATAGTATTAGCCCTGGTATAATCAGAGAGGCTATTATTAGAGCTCTTATATAATGAGATTGCTTCCATAATTTGCTGCTGCACCACACGGCACCAAAGGGACAAGTAGATTTTTCTTATAGGACAGGTATATTTATGAAGCAACTTGTCCCATGGACAAGTAGATATTTTATTAAATTCCACACCCATGACACAAAGACCCAAACAGCTCATGCTTACTATCTAGATTTAGCTCATATAATTCTCTCACAATATGACAACTATCAGTTCTTTGTAGGTAGTGATTATTTGACGATTTAAATGTAATGTGTAATAAACATTTCAAAGTGAAGAGCCAAATCTAAAATGCCCTCTCCGGAGCTGCGGGTAGTCCGAAAAGAACACTATATGAAAATGCCTGTTAAGCCATAAGAAAAACTAAGTCACAATACAGTACATTCATGGAAAATAAAGCAGCCATAGTGCTACATTGGGATGTTCAAAGATCTGACATTTGAGCTACAATTAACATTAATAGGTTTAATTGTGCACATTCTCCCATTAATTGTACCTTCTATTGGTAGAATTTGTTTTCGGTAATACGATTGGCTGCATTAATTTGAATAAGGCTGCTTAATGTTATTTCTAAAGGATTTGCATAAAGGGTTTTTTTTTTTTCAAAAATAAAAACACAAGATTAAGAAACACTTTCTGATTAAGGGGGAGAGGTGGCTAGAAAATGGCTGCTCTTTCACCCATTGTTCAACTCAATGCCCCTGTCTCTAGGCATATTCCAGTGGAGTGCTAGGATCTAACGTGAAAAACAAGGAGTATAAAGTGGGATCTGTCTTTATCTGCTGTTACCAAAAAAGGTGATCTTTGATTTCACCCATGCAGAGCTTGTTTTTTACTTATGTGTGTATGACTGAAACAAAGTAGATCATTTGTTTTTATATAGATTTTTGGATTGGCCGCACTAAGAAGGTAGCTCATTCAGAACCAGAATTTTAATCATTTGAACAGTTTGTTTATCATCTGTTGCATATTTGCCTCAAGGAGAAGGGTTATACTTACAAATTATACCAGAAAGTGCTTTAGTGCACCTATGTTTGATCCATCAGTTAACATTGGGATTGTAAACTAAGGAATATCTTGCATCATTCAGGATGACCATGCAACTTGGCAGTAACACGATCATACATTTTCAAGCTCTTTTACTTTTTGCTTTGCTTGATTTAATGGACTGATGGCAGCTTTTTTCACCCAATTTGAAAAATTGAGTGCCTGGGCAAAGGCTGTGTTATGGCCCTTAGCAACCTAATGAGCCCTTCATTTGATTTTGATATTTTCAAGAACTCTCAAAAGTTGATCACTTTTAGCTTGAATGTACATAGGCCATTTAAATTTAAAAAGTGAGTGTCTTCTGCCTTTATTTGAGATTTTATGAGTTTTTGTATAGGCAAACAGCTATATTAGCATTTTTCTGCAACCGCTTTAAGGGACTTCCTTTCGATGGCTCATAGTTTAGTTTGAATTAATACAAACATGTTCCTCCTGCTGTTTTTCTAAAGCCATTGTAAGTGAATCATTGTTGATCGATCCACATGTCTACTGATCCAGGCTGAGTGGTCACTTCAGCACCTCAGCATTGTTGACAGAGATGTTTAAGCTAGACACCTACCAAATCTGTACTTCGTTAAATATTCGCAAACCACTTCTTCATTCACTCTAATTTCGAGGAGGAGCCAAGCCTTGGTCATAGCTTGTTATTAGGTTCTCTGAGCCCCTTCTAGATGAGACAAGTTACCACCCTTTCTTAATGTTTTTGATGCATATTCTTGTTTCTCAAAAATGTATTGTCTCATTTCCACATCTCCACTACATCTTAGACAATATTTTTTTATTTTTTTGAACAAATGTTATTGCTTTCTGTTAAGACAAAATTGACTCTTGCATTGGTGAAGAATATTACAATTTATTGATTGATTTCATTTTACATCTTGGTTATCTTCAACCCCTCTCATACACCTATAAGGGCTAATGGACCTAGTATGGTCAAGGGTGAAGTACACTTCGATCTGTTAAGTCCAGCTTAACTTTAATATCCTAAAACTGCCCATATTTAACCCTAAAACTGCCTCGTAGCATTTTCCTCTTCTCTCCCCCACAACATGACATCCACTATCTATATTAAGGCCACAGGGGTTATATTCTCTGCTCTCCGTATTTTTCTGATGTAACAAGTAGTCACAATAAATAATTTCACACAATGATACCTCCTGGGTCCACCCCTGATAGTAGTAGACATGTTTTATGATATGTTCCCTACCTCTCTCCCCTATGATATGTTCCCTACCTCTCTCCCCCCCCAACTTCAGCATCCATCACTTCGGGATGTAGCTAACAAGCCCAGATTCGTGAGGCAGTCAGTGTAAGCCGCCTCACCCTCTCTCCGTCTCTTTGTCATTAACCGCTTTAAAAGATTCCAATAGAATGTCCCATTCTAGCGCTATCGGGCGGCGCAGCAGCCCTCTGTATTCCTCCCTACAAAGGTCTGTGCTTTCAGCCAGACCCCATTCACACACCTCTGCCATCCATTGTGTCACTGAAGATGCCGTGGCTGCTTTCCAGCACCTGGCAAGTAAGCATTTCGCCAGTATTAAGGCTAAATCATCAAATCGTGACTGTGTGTGTTTATGTGATTGACTTACTATATTTTATTTCATGTCCAGATAAGGGTGCAAAATCCGAAAATATCTGCGCTGCTACCGTAAAGTTACACCCCAGGTCATGTGTATATAATACGATGTTGTCAGTGTATAAGGATACCGAATGGGTCGTAGTTCCGACCACAATAACCTATCGCATAGTACACTGCCGAAGCCATTGTGCCATTGGTTCCAGTGCTAGGACAAACAGTAGGGATGAAAGTGAGCATCCCTGCCGAGTGCTGTGGGCTAGGAATCCAATATGCACCGTCCGGTGCGTGCCCTTGCCACTGGGAAGGCATAAAGCAACTGCACCCAATCTGTGTAGGCCCGGGGAAGCCCAAAACGTTCAAGAACCGCAAACATGTAGTCCCAGTTCAGTGTATCGAATGCCTGACGGAGGCCTAGGGAAAGACAACCGGCTTGGGGTACCTGTCACCCATATGATCCATAATGTGGTACAAGCACCGAATATTAAGAGATGTGTTTCGATTTGGCACAAATGCACACTGATCTGTGTGTATCAGTTTGTGTAGTAACAGGAGGAGTCTTTGTGCCAAACTTTGGCCAGTATTTTGTATTCAGTATTTAATAATGACAATGGCCTGTATGAGGACATGTCCGTTTCGGGCTTTCCAGGTTTTAATATCGAGGTCACTAATGCCTGCTTTGTAGTACAGGGAAGGTGACTGGCGACTAGCAAGGCTTTATATAGCTTTTCCATTTGGTAGACTAGTTTTGTAGTACACCTTGTGTAAAACTCCACTGGAAGACTATCAGTCCACGATGATTTATTCTGAGCTAGATTTGTTATGGCCTCTGTATTCTGTGCTGCCAAGGCCTGTCCCTCACTCTCGTCAATCACTGGCAGGGTGAGATTGTGGAAGAATAACCGAATTCCTGTTTTACTCAGTGGTGGGGGAGTAGAGTACAAGGCGATGTAAAAATCACAGAATTCTGTGTTAATATCCATTTGAGTATCCGCATTGGTCAGTTGAGGGATGTAAGCATGTGTAGAACGGGGGTGGGAGTGGGCCTGTCTTTTATCATTCGTGCCAATAATGTGCCTGCTTCCTCTCCTTCACTGTGTGTTCGTTGCCTGTATGATCTGTAATCCATGATGCACAGTCTCTCTAGGAGTCCCGCATATTCGGCCAACACCGCCTGCAGCGTCCGAGCCTGTGAGGCATTGAGCACAGCATCTGTTTTTAGCTGCCCTTCTGCACTGGCTAAGTCCTTTGCAATTGTTGCTCGAGCACCCACAGTAGCTCCCATTGTTGCCCTGCCGTTTAATCTATTTTAAATGCCTCCCACTCCACTAATGAGGAAGAAGCTGTATTAGCATTTTCTGTAAACTAGTTGGCTATTACTGTCGCTGTTATCTTTAAGCACCGCATCTGCCAAGAATTGTGGTTGTAACTGCCACATGGGGATAGAAGTGTACCCCTTCCCCAGGACAGCATCAATTCTGATAGATAATGATCAGACAGTTTTTTTTCCAAGTATGTGGCGTGCGTTATGTGAGTCTGTAGTGTAGTAGTGCATAATACATGATCCAGTCTGACAAGCAAGCCATGTGGAAAGGAGTAAAATTAATATTCTCGCATCTCTTCATTCCTAGCTTGCCATATATCAGTTAGTGTCCATCCCTGTATCCAACCCCGTAGTGACTCTGCCTGCCTATGGGCATTGGTGTCGGCAATGTAGGGGTGGATCAGTCAAGGGGTGTGTCCAATACTGTGTTATAATCGCCCCCCCCCCCCCCCCAGCAACCAGGGCAGATGTGTCCAGTGTGCCAGGGCAGTAGAAAGGTGTGCTAGAAACGTATCCTGTTCAGTTTTGGGGGCATTGACACTTCAGGCATTACAGGCTCACCATCCAAGTTTCCCCTGAACAGCACGTATCTGCCATTATAATCTATTTCAGTTTCTGTCACTTCGAATGGGATTCCAGAGCGTAGCCACATGGCCGATCTGCAAGCAAATTCAGAATAAGAAGTGTGGAACAACTGGCCTCTCCGTCTACATAATTTAACCACCTCGTGTAGTTAGATGCGTTTCTTGTAGGTACACCTTCTGTTCTTTGCAGTGGTTTAATTGAGCCAGTATTCTGTGTTGCTTATGAATAGAGCCCATTCCACTCACATTCCAGGTGATAATATTATTATAGTTACGTGTGGACATCATCATAGGTCCCTAATGTGCAAGTACTGGCGGTGACATATATGTCCCAGCCGTGTGTGGTTTTTAAAGCATGTGATGAATGTGTATATGTCCAGTGAATAACATAGTGAACATTTCCCCCAACTAATTTTAGTTCTAGGCTAAGCATAAAACTCACTAAGCCAAACCAGTAATAAACAGGAAACCCTTAAATTACAAGGTAAAGCAAGCAATTGCTAGTGGGGTAGTAGGCTTGGAAGCGTAAAGCTCCACAGTAATAATAAACAATTAGTTCAGCGTTATCTTCCGAACATGAGGCCCATCCAGGTCTGACAGTCAGTTGTGAGAATGTGCACTCCATGGAGGGTATGACCAGTGTGACCATTGGCGGGGCCATCGGCTCATAGTTAGTAGCAGTGTTTCATGATCAAAACAGTCCCTTGCTATGCCAGTACATCACATAGTACATACCGTAGGTCGAGGCCCCGCATACCGACACGTACCCTCTACCACAGGAGCCGGTGCAAGCAGGCAGGCACCTGCAGTCGGTGCCATACCCCTTCTGCCCCCTCCAGCATCGTACAGTGACTTCCATGTCGTAGCTCCTTCAGGGTCATAAATCATGGGCTGTGTGGGGTGTAATAGATGGGAACAAGGTGACACTCCCCTCTGAGTCTTATACCACAGTACTGTCTGCAGAGGAAGCAATGCTAGCTGGGGGAGAACGAGCTCTCTGTATTGAGTATGCCGGTTGTATTGGAGCTTTCTGACTCTCCAGATCCTGCATAAGTTTGGGCCCGGTACTTTCTCTGGGATGGGCGATGTAAGAACCCGACGTTCTTTATGCTGCAGCTGGCGTCCCTTGTGTTGCAAAGAACTGGAGGATTCCTGAGGACTCGAGTGAGGGAAGGTCTGGTCTAGCCAGCCTTGCGCTGTCTCAGGTGTGTCAAAGAAGAGGGTTTTTTGGTTATATGTGATCCTCAACCGGGCCAGAAACAGCAGCGTGTAGGGGAGCCCCCCCCCACCGTTCGGATTCTCTACTTTATAATCTGAAAGAAGGCTCTCCGCCTCTGTACAGCAAGCATTTAATCTGGATACAGACACATTTGAGCATTGTCAATGATAAGAGTGTCTGCCTCTTGCGCCTTAACATAGGAGAGCGTCACGGTCTCTGTAGTTTAGTATACGAGCTACCATTAGTGGTGCCCCCGGCAGAGGCTTCTTTGCTGGTACTCAGTGTGCATTTTCCACTTTGGAGAAGGCAGACAGTCCAGACGTCGCCAGGCTCCACAGCCATGTCTCCATATATTGTGTGGCATCTCGCCCCTCCGTGCCCTCCGATAAGCCAATTACACGGATATTGTTGCGGCGTGACCTCCCCTCCACATCTTCCACCCTCCCCTGTAGTGTCTCCACCTGTCTGTGCAGCTGATTTATCGCGCCCTCACTATCTTTCTGTCCGGGTAGGAGGATAGCGATATCCGTCTCTGCAGTCTTCACCCTGTCCACCAATTTTCCATGTTCATCCGTAAGGAGGCCAAGTTCAGTAGTGATGGACCCCAATCTTTGCTCTATTCCCATATGCAGCTCTCGGATTTCTTTCAAGATGACATCCATCTTATCCATAGGGGAGGGGGGCTAGCGAGCAAAGGTGGTATATAGTCTTTGGACATGGACCCCCTGAAGCCCTGCATGCTCTTTAGGGTTCATGTGCTTCCCTTTCATGTGGCCCGTAGCTGAATATGTGATCGGCATTCGGTTTCGATACAGTGTATGTATGCCTAATGAGGGAGAGCTATTTATTGCCACAGACCACCAATGGTGTCACCAGTCATTAAGCCAGTGTTGCAGGCCTTCGAAATCCAGCTTGGGGGTGAAAGAGCCAGACCACCAGTGCCACGCCCACAAGCCCACAGGCACACAACAATCGAGGGGCGGGCCCCAGTCGGAGCCCGCAGCATAGGTTCTTGCACCAACTCGGTCCCCCTGCTAGCAGTGCACTGCCAGGTTCACCCAATTCTGCACCACATGGATCCTTTAATTCTGATTCCCCCGCCTCAGCAAACTCCAGGCCCCCAGACAGGGAGCCCCGTTGCAGGTTGTACTGCCAGTCCTCTCAGGACCTCTGGGGCCTCCCTGCTGCTCTCACCTCTCCCCAATCGAGCGAGTCGCAATGCAGCATCTTTTCGCCCACCGTCCGGTCCAACCACGTGACCAGGACAAGTTGTTATGTGGCCCCTAGTCTCTCATTCTCACTGACTCTGTTATTTTGTGGTACCGCCTCATGTTGCCTCACCCTTGCTGCGCAGGCAGCTGGCAGGGAACCATGCAGTCGAGTAGGCCCAGCCCGTCACTAGGTGTGGCCTGACGCTCTCCGTTTGTCTCCCTCAGTGGGACCCATCCAGCTCCAGTCCTTATCTCCGGTAGCAACCCCGGTAGCACACGTGCGGTGCCCCTCCAGTGTATGGATGGCCGCTCGATGCACTGATAATGTGTGGCTGGCAGGCCCGGATCGTTTAAACGTTTGCATCTTCTGCGGTAGCCTTGAACAGTAGCTTCTGTAATGATGCTTCATTCACTTTCATTGAAATTGTGTGCATGAAAGGGCCCTTATAAATGGAGTGGTCATTTTAAATTACTTTGATTTAAGTGCAAACATTTAATTTTAATGGAATGAAATTAATTTTCAATTGCATAGTCTACTGTTAAGGTTATCTAAACCTCAGGATGCGCTTTTCACCAGGGCTGTTAACCCTGTAGCTTATGTTTGACTACCAGCTGCTCTGCATTGTTGATTATGAAAGCGCTTAGGATCATCCAGTTATGAACTGATCTGTGTGACACCCATTTTCCATGGTAGTGGAGCTTATTTACCAGCGGTTGGCTATCTCACAGCCAATTTCTAACTAAATGTTTACTTCTGGCTCCTATTGTAATGACATTGGTTTTCTTAGAATTCTGTGCTGTGCAATGGAAAACATTGCTGAATTCTGATTAGGTAATAATAATTAAAATGTGGTATATTAATTAGCGTGTAATTTTGTTACCACTAATCATTGTAAATAACAACTGTCTCATACAGGGACCTTTTGCTCACCCGAGTCCCTTAGTTAAAGGAGTCTATTAGATTCTGTTAGATCAGTATGGCATGCATTTCTCTTTGCTTAATCCATTTTGCAGTGAGTCCTTTAACCCACTGTTTTCACAATATTTTATTACCAGTTGTGAGAAATTCTGTTAATTTCCTCAATAATGTGGATCTGACTGGCATGCGTTTACATCTTGCTCCTAATTTTGGAATGTGGGAGTACATTTGTCTATCACTAGTCAACAATAAGTCATCAAAAGGTTCTCCAGGATGCTACCATAACGTCTCTTATTAGAATGCATGCCTTTTCATTCTGTTATTTTATTCAATTGTACAGTGTAGGAGCACCATCAGTACTCTTTATTTTATTTTATAATATTGGTCCTTCTCAAACTCTTCCATAAAATGCCATTATTGGTATTTGTTGTGAAAATTGAATAGAGTATGATCCCAGTGTATCTTGGACCTGCGCATATTTTCTTTCTCCTTTCAACATCACAATTGCACTCTTGCATTTCCTGCTTTTATTCACATACCTAAAGGGGCTAACCAACAGATTGTTGCTTTTATTTAATTAGATGTTCTAGTGGCTCCTGAACAGGTTTTGCCTCATTGCGAGTTGGCTCTGCCACTTGCTGCTTGGGGAACTCCTAATGTAAGAAGTCCAAAAGTATAGGTGATCTAGGAGCAGGCACAGTTGTGATAGTGTAGTTAATATCTGATGACTACGTGCACCCATCTTTGACTGAAAAACAAGCTCACTTTGTGTTTCAGATCTCTAAAAATGTACCTTTCCACATTTTTAATCCCCAATTCCTGAATTGTACGACTCTTTAATAGCTCCAAGAGGCCTTCACCAGTGTAACCACGCTCTGTAATTATCATATTTCATATTTATGGGGTAGTCTATCAAGTTGGCATTTGTCAGCCATTTATCTTTAAGCGCCGCAGAGTCACCATCTGGATTTTGCTCTGTATATTTTTTTTGCAAATACTACTGCTTGGTAGTGACTCCATCAAGAGTGCTATTTTCCAGCAGTGTGTTTCTCCTACCAAGGTCCTATTAGGTGCAACTTGGGGGCCAGCTCTGAATTTATTGAATATGGCTAATTATATCATTTCATTTGCTCCTATTACATGTGAAACGTAAACTGTTAAACTCCCAAGTTAACCTTACACCCACTTAATGATAAAAGTATTGAATATGTTTTAATATACCCTAAATAAAGTCAAATATACCAGTGTTCTGGCCCTGCATTGACACTCAAACCGTCTGAGCCAGTAATCCAACTGGCTTACAGAACATAATATACTATAATTGAGAGCATACTTCAGTTTGATTATTGCAACATAATATAGGTTTACTTACAAAATTGTTTGTTACTCCACCTCAAAAAACATTGTACACATATTAAACTCTTATCATGTTCTCTCTCTCTCTCTATATATATATATATAGTCTGTTTATTGTTCTTATAGTCAAACCATTTTCAATATTAATCTTTGCCAGGTTATCACACTATACTTTGTTGAATACATCAGGCTTGCATGATGGAGGTGATTTTGTCTTTTCATGTTTGCAGTGAGGGATTTGGTTTTGGATGCTGCCTATGGGTATCTCAAGTTCACTGGGGTGACTTTCATTTAGTTAATAGTTATTACATTGGTTCTTTTCTACCTTATCTTTATCGGGTGGCGTGACGGAAAATGCTGAGGAAAGATTTAGTAGTGTTGTGGTATTTTCAAATGATAATGCTTGGGATTTGAATCCATAGGAGAGAATATGTATTTTTTGTTTTCATTGATAGGGGTTTACTTTTTTGATTCCATGTAACAAAATATGTTTTTCCCTTGAGGTGTGCAAAAAGTGATTGAATTCTGTTAATTATTGATTATTATGAGTGAGGGGCTTCATTAATATCTTGGCAATAAAAGAAGTGTTTATTATAGGTTGAATATCATTGGCTAATTGGGAAAACTATTTTTCCATATCATGGCAGGCAGACAAGCTGGATAGGATATCAGTTACCTTTTTAAATGGGAAGTAATATTTAATATGCATGTTTGAGTAGGTTGGGTTTACAATTCATTAGGTGCAAGTCTGCTGCCAGTGGAGGTAAGATATGTAGAAGGCATTGGATGTTTGAGTGCCTCAAGGCAAGTTCTTAAGTGGCATATGGTATTCATTTTCTTGCCATCTTGTTTAGGGTATTATTTCACACTATAGTTAGAGGCATGTTATCTGAGAAGGTTGTGGAATGCTGACCGTAATGTATGTCTGCTAATTATATGTTACAATCTGAATGTTTTCTGTTGGATGGAATGAACAAATAACAGAGGATACATTTTGGAGATGCGAAGGTGTGGTGTTTTCCAACATATTATGATTACATTTGATGTATGAACAATGGCAAATGGGATCGGAGTAGTAGTGAATATTTCAATGCAAGCTTCCTATTGAATATGTCTCTCAGATTTCTTATTAGAGAGGTCAGCCATGCAATTTTTCAACACTCTCCTTATATGCACGTGAAAGCTGTTCAGATATATCAGTCTTAATGATAGAGGTATGGTGACAACTGGGGGTTTTGTACAATCTGAGTGAAAATGAGTGCTTATCGGTGTTTATTGGTGTTAGAATAAGTATGTGGTAATGTCAGGTTTTTTTAATTTGTAAATGGAGAGAAAGTTTGTAGTGCAAGGGATTAACGTGAAATTGTGAAAAAACTCCAACCTTACAATGCCATCTGGTAACTTTGGATAACCTACAGCAGGTGTGTCTCATATGCTAGATATTAGGGTTTTTTGAGAATATAGGGGGTTATTCTAACTTTGGAGGAGTGTTAATCCGTCCCAAAAGTGACGGTAAAGTGACGGATATACCACCAGCCGTATTACGAGTTCCATAGGATATAATGGACTCGTAATACGGCTGGTGGTAAATCCGTCACTTTTCCGTCACTTTTGGGACGGATTAACACCTCCTCCAAAGTTAGAATAACCCCCATAGTGATTTAACTTTGACATAATTGGAAACATTGGTTGTTTTGATTTATTATATAAATACATTTGATACTAAAAGTAATGTCTTAAGAATGAGTGAACTTTGTGCGATTTTGAGGTGTAATGTGGGGTTACTTAGGAAAGACAGTCCGTCTTGTTCGGTTCCCTTTGATATGTTCAGTCTAAAATGAATTTCCTATCATTAATATTCTTAAGTGTAATAAATTACATCAAGTCTTAGTGAAGTAGGTAGACAACAATGACCAAATAATGCATAATGTCATTGAAGGTCACACTTAGTAATATCAGGAATGTATTTTTAATTTTACCTTTTTTGTTTTCTAATATGTTTATTTGATAATTCAGAGGCCTGTGGAAATGGCAGAAGGCCACAAGACGTGGGGACTCCTTTTCTTCAATCAGTTCTTTGAGTATCCTCCATATCCCAGCACAAATTAATATATTTAATTGAAAATGGTTCAGACATAAGAACAACAAATGGATTGTAACAACCAGAGGTTGAACATAGAATGTGCTGGGGACAAATTACCCAACAGGGGAATGGATATATATTTTATGATAAGATTTTAACATGTGTACATTGTTTTTGTGATTGAGTAATAATTGAGTAATAAATAATTCTGTATGTAAACCTCTGTTATGTTACAATAAGTGTGCTTCCCCGTGAGGTATATTATGTTTTAAGGTACCTTTTATTTTGAAGAATGTTTCATTCGCTTTTATGATATTTGCAAAAACTGCCTTAGTTAGATGAATAGAAAACATGCTGGTAGAAGTATGCCATACATTAAAATCGATAGTACAGTATTTTGCCACTGCAGTGTCTGTGTGAGCTTATGTGCTTATGTATACACACTCTTTCAGTTCAATGTATTGATCTTTTTATAGGCTGCAGAATCTGGAATAATAAAGATAAAGACAATAGCTGCACGGACCCCTGAGATCCTAGCAGGTAATGGTATTTAAGTTTGATGCATGGTTAATTTACTGAAGTTTCAACGTCATTGTTTGTAAATTTGATTATAATTTATGATCTGTAACAATTTCATATACAGTGTGAATGGGAGTACTAGTGTTTTCTGGACCCTGTGCTTTTTAAAGCTACATATCACAATTATGTTCTCAATTTAATACTACAGCATCTCAAACATTTACGTTCATGTAGATCACAGTGGATAGCATTATACAGAGCACAAGTTCCTTATCACACCTACTCAAGCCAACTTACAACCCTTTGTGCTAACCCAAGACACGCCTCTGTAGAAAGCATAAAATGTTTCATAATTTTAAGGTGTGCCAAAATGTAGTTCAGAATCAGCATGCTCGAAAAAGAACTGGGAAGTATTGGTGATGGGGATCAGCTGAGTGAATTACTATACTTTTTGTTTTGAGCTTTGCCTCTTTTGGACCTATTGTTTTGTCAACAAATTAATAGTTTTAGATGGGACAATAAGCAAGCATCCTCTGGTGGCGAGTCCCCATTGCTGCCAATGTGGTTGCTCCCCAGGGGCTCTGCTTGCTCCGGTTGTTAAAGGGCATGAGGCACCCCCCCACATGGTTTATTTGGCTTATTTGTATTCTCTGAACTGCTGCTCATTTGTGAAACATAAACTAGAGGTGTTTAGCTTTCTGAGTTACTGCCTTCTTTTGTTATGCGCTATTCCAACTTTATAGTGGTGGGAGCTCTTAATCTCCACTTTGACACCGCAAGTGTTGCGGTGGCTTCACTAAATGCAGATTTAGATGCACTTCAAATTACCCAACTGGTAATACTCCCTATGCATCTACTAAGTCATATCTTGGTACCGGTTTTCTCAAACTCAACAAGTCTTTCAGTATATTGTCCCCTGCCCCTGATTTGGTCTGACCATTTGCTATCCCTTTTCAGGTCTCTGTTGGTAACTCTATACGCACACTTGCTTTTAGTCAAGTGACAAGGACTAGGAAATGGGCAAGGGTGACAGGCTTTGGCCCGGAAACACCCAAGGTTTGATAAATGTGTTGACACAGATAATGCTCTATTAGTAGATTGGATGATCTTGATGAAATTGCACCCGTGAGTGATCATACTGTTAACCAATCTAAACCTTTGGCTGAATGATTCAATGGTGAACTACTTGCCCTAAAGAAGAATTGCAAGTGCCTAGAGCGCATTTGACACAGGAACTTTAACCCCACTGATAAGACCAATTATCAGCTAGTCCTGAAGCGATATCGAAGATGTATTAAGGCAGCTCGTCGGGTCTTTTATGCTGTTAAAATTGGAGTGGACAAAATTCCTCACGTGAAATGTTTTTAATTGTTAAATCTGTCCATTTTAAATGGTGTATCAGCAACCTCGCCAACTTCAGAGGAACACTGTAATACAATAGCTTGATTTTTTGCTGATAAGGTTGCATCCATTTACTCCACTTTCCCTGAGGCAGCTAGGGCTGCTTTATGCTGTAGCTCTGGTTTGAAACCCTATTGGTCGATGCAGGGCTAGGCTCTTTCAAAGCAATTGAACCAAAGAAGATGCTTTCCTTGGTGGCAGCAGTGAAGTCTGGCTCCCCCTGCCGATCTGGCAGCACCAGACATTCTTAAGCGGGGTATTCCTGCTATTGCACTTCTGTTATGTGACCTCCTGAATAGCTCTTTTGAGGCTGGTAAGGTCCCCTGACCTTAAACGCTCACCATTTCATGCCCATCTTGAAGAAACCTGGTTTGGATCCAACTAAAATGGAAAACTTCAGGCCAATCTCGCTACTTCCGTTCGCCTCTAAGGTGGCTGAAAAATGGGTGAATCAGCTACTGGCTGGTTTTATTGAGAGGAATGAGCTTCTCCATAGAATGTAGTGTGTTTCTCACCCCTCCTGCAGTATAGAGTCAGCATTGCTGGTTACATCAGAGTCCATTTGTCAAATAACAGACAGGGGCACCACAGTAGTGGTGCTGATGTTAGATCTCAGTGCTGCCTTCGACCCCGTGTCACACAGCCTTCTGCTTGAACAGCTTTAGGAGTGCGATGTCTGGAAACAAGGCTTTGCAGTGGTTAGCCTCCTTCTTGCATGATCGATCTTTTCAGGTGTTGACAATCTTTTCAATCCCACATCTTTGCATTACAGCGGGGGTGCCTTGGGGCTTCCCCCTTGAGCCCTACATTATTTAATCTTTATAAGCGCCCCTTGGTTGATATCATCGAGTTACATTTTTCAATATTATTTCATACGCCGATGATACTCAATTGGTTATTACTCTCTCTCAGGAGGATACTGACACTGTCCACCTGTTATGGGCTTTTCTAGCGGAGGTAGTCCAGTGGATGGACATTAACTGTCTTAGATTAAACACCTGGAAAATGAAGTTGCTTATTGGTGGAAACCTGCTATCTATCTGGTCCTCTGCTAGGTAGCCAGAAGTACTTGGCCCCTAACCTTGCCCGAAACCAAAAGTCAAGATACTTGGTGTCTGGTTCGGCACCAAGCTGTCCTTCGATCATCAGATCACAGCCCTAACTGGCAAGTGCTTCAGGATTCTGAAAGTTCTAAGCAAAATTCTCTGGTTTTTTCCTGAGGCTTCCAGAAAGACAGTAGCCCAGGCTTTGGTCATTTCAAAGCTTGACTAATGTAATATTCTTTATTTTGGAGTGGCACAGACCCTGCTGATTAAACTCCAGCTGGTACAAAATGCGTCAGCTCGCCTGCTCTTGAATATTCCTAGGTGGTCGCCTCTGGCATCTGCTTTGTCAAAATTGCACTGTCTGCCACTTGAAAAAGTCTTACTTTTAGAGATATGTGCTTTTTGCGCAGGATCCTGAAAAATAAGGGTCCTCGATACTTGTGAGGAACTTAAGATCTGCAGGATCTGTTCTAGCAGTGGTGCCCCTGGTCAAAAAGGCATGGATTGGTGGCTGTTCTTTCAGCTTGCTAGTGGGCAAACAATAGAACTCCCTGTCCCTTTCAATCAAACAGGAACCTTCAGAACTATTGTTCTGGAAAAAGCTAAAAACCTGGCTGTTCAGGCCAGTTCAATAGGCTGGCAGTTTTCTGTATTAGACTTTTCTTTGCTTCAGTCGCTTGACTCACTTTTATCCAGCACGGAGACACTCTGGTTGGAGTAGCCATGCACGTTATAAGTGATTAATATTATTATTATTTCACTCTGCGCCCAGTAGTCCTGAGGAGAGTCAGGATGGCATTTCATACATTAGTGTTTAATTTTGAGTAGAATACTGGAAAACTTATATCAACTTATTCTTTTACCTCTTGCTACCTTTTCAGTACTTTATTTTAGTTCTGTTATCTGAATTTCCTAAATAAAACTGGATTGTGATCATGCAGAATTGTTGGGTGAACCCACATTCATACTTGATTTAATAAATTAAGGTTACATACAATCACATCAATACCAGAACATTGGCCTTGTGGTAATAAGTAATAAGTATATCCTATCTCCCTCCAGGGTGTGCCAAGTGACCCTCTGTCCCAAAGACTCCATGTTATGTTACGTTAGGTGGATTTGTATAGGGCTCCTTTGCCCAAAAAAGGGGTGCACTAGGGGTCCTAGCACTGAGGGATGTTACAGCTACAACTGGAAAAGAGAGGGAGAAAAGGAAAATGGAAGGGATTGGAGCAGCCTAGGTTTTGATCTTCTTTACAAAGATGGTGAAGGAGCAGATCAGGCTCAGAGCAAATTGTAATTCATGCCAAGCGTTGGTGACATGAGTGTAGCAGTTGAAAGGACTGTAGGAAAGAAATCCTACTTGTTAAGTACCATTCACCAGTGCTGTAAATGCCATAATATGCCACTGGCAAAGGAGTTTCAATAACGCCCTTTTCTACATGCATATCCGAAAGAGGAGAGGTTTGAGATGAGAAGACACAGAGGAGTGGGCTGGAAGGTTCAAGACCAGCTGAGCAGTCTTTGCATGAGACAATCCTGGATAGTTATGTAAATGGCATTACTGTAGGCTAAACTGCTAGTGACAAGCGCTTGAATAACTGTTTTGGGTGAGTAAAAAAAAAGTATATCTTATGTAGTATTTTCGTGATGCCCGAACAGAAAGCTGAGACATTTGGTCAGACATTGTCAAATTGTTACCAAGGACTGCATCTAGGTTTCTAGCACAGTAGGCTGTGCACTACTCCCCAGTTCAGGGGGTCACCTGCTAGTTCTTCAAAAATGTGTCGTTTTGCAAGCAGTATAACTTCAGTTTTATCACTGTTCAGCTTACGAAAGTTAGTATGCATCCAGTCTGAAACTTGAAGCACACAAGTGATGAATTTAGTTAAGAAGGCTGAGATGTTATCCAAAATAGAAATGATCAGCTGAGTATTGTCAGTATAGGAGATGATTTTGAATCTGTAGGATCTCTGGATGTTAGCAAGAGGGGGTCATATAAATGTTGAACAAGAAAGAGCTCAGGGATGAGCTCTGAGGAACCCTACAAAGTATCAAAGTATAATTTGAATGGCACAAGGGGATAAGACGGTTTGAGATTTCTCCAAGAGAAAAGAATCTCAGCCATTTAAGGGCATTTAAGCATATGCCATTTTTAAACAGATGTCCTGTCTAAGGAGAGTACATACACATGCAGATGTTTCAGTAGAATGAGGACTGGTATTGAAGGTCCATTGAAAGATTAAGATCGATCAGAGCAACCTTTGATTATGGAGAAGAGTTCCTGTGAAGAATTCAAACTCTTACGTATGCGATTTAGGGGAGCATTGTTGAATGCAGTATATCTGTCTACAATAGTTTTTTTATAGACAGTTTTGAGAGTGCCCATGGCAGCATCAAAATGGGAGCAGCTCCAGGCATTTGGAGTGATGTTTTAGTTCTCTTAGGTTGTCCTTATAGTTTTTGGCAAATGGAAGCTTATGGGCAATGTGGTGAAGCTTAAGAGGGGCAATGATATTGAGTTATTCCATGAGCCATGAGTGGAAACTGTCAACTTCTGAAGAGATATTGATTTCATAGGCCATAGGAGGTTGTAGCAAGAGGGAGCAGTAAAGCACCTCTCACATTATTCGTAAAACTTATTGTCAGGCCCTGAATGACTTGGGTTGCGTTAGTACATTGCTTTTAAGGTCAGGTGTAGGGGCCATGAAAGCCAATAAGATTATGGTCAGTCCTTTTCACAGACCGGGAGAGAGCAATTTAATATTGTCAAGGTTGGAGATGATAGGATTGAGTGTGTGACCCCAAAATGAATTGCTGTGCCGAGGTTTTGAATCATCAACAAATCCCCATAAGTCACAAGATGTTTAAATTTAAAAACATAGGTAGGGGGCAGTCAAACCCAAGAGGTCAAATCTGAAGTCTTTTTTGAAGCAGAGAAGCCGATATACAGGCGCTCCACTGAGAGTGAAGTAACTCTCAAATGTCATCTTTTTTTTATAGCCAAGATTTATTGATTTAGTTGTAGAACAAAAAGATGGTACAGTCAAAATGTTTGTGTCACAGACACTATTTTTTCCCTTGTACAACTTAGTCAGTCATCAGAGCCCAGCCCATGATACTCCCACCATTTGCCACAGATCCTCCTGTGTTTCTGCGGGTACCCCCTGGCAACATAGATGGCTTGTTCTTATTGAGCACACCAGTCTACCTCCGTCGGCCATACAGCCAACGAAGGAGAGTTCTTGGAGTTCGAGTTCTGGGCAATATCCCATTTGGCAATTAGTGTAGAGACCCCCAATGAACCTACACTCCAGACTCAGACCCCTAAAACTCTTGCCCAGAGTTGCTCTTCCAGACCTCATGGAGGACTGGGGGAGACTGTCCAGGACTAACTTGGGTTCACACCCTATCTGTTGCCAGTACTGGGCCATCCCAGGACAGGACCAAACCGCGTGGAAGATGTCTATGTGGGGTGAGAAACACCTGAAGCAGTTGGCCTGTGAGATTCTGCCTACATATTTAAGCCGCAGTGGGGTCATGTAGGTGTGGAGATAATTAAGCTGGAACAGTCTGAGGCACATGGAGATAGCCAGTTCTCTAGAGGCCATCATAGCCTTCCTCCATTCTGCATTGTCAAGTAGTCTCAAATAGGCCTCCAAATTCCACCTCACTCTGGAACTGGTGTGGGGTGTTAGTGACCAGTGAGCGGTGTATTTGTGAAATTGTGACTCTGGTGAGCTTCCTGGTCAACATCTTAGCCTTGAGGGAGCTGAATTCAGAAATGGTAATCCCTGGGGGAACGCTGCTTGTGACCGTGTGTCGTAGTTGTAGGTACTTGCGGAATTTGGTGAAATAAAAATGGTCCTGTTCCTGTATCTCTTAAAATTATTGAATGTGGCTCCCCGACCAAATGCCCAAAGTAGGGTAATTCCTATGCTCTCCGACCAAACACCCCAAAGTAGAGTAATTCCTATGCTGTCCGAATGTGAGCTCAACCATCCCTGCTGAGTGGTGCAACCATGTCCTCTGCAGAAGGGGAGTCATGCATGTTAATCTGCAGTCCCATCCAGTGAATTGGAGTGCCACCCTTCAATTCAGAAAGACTGCTCTGGTGACCTCCAGAATTGAGGAACTGGGACACCATTTAGGATTGCCGTTATTTGATCGAGTCCCAGAAGGGTCACCTCCGCTCGATCGGCCAGGTTGTCCCATTCCCCCATTGAGTTAATCATTACTCACAGTCACTCTCAAATGTTATCTTAAAGATAATGTACTCTAGCCACTCAAAAGTATCTGCAGTAATGATACAGCAGCTGATTGATACATGGTGGATAATAGTGAACCAGGGGAAGACTTAAAAAGAGGGTGAACACATTTTGATTTTTATGACCTAAAGCCATTTAACTGTGATAAGTTAGCAACTGCAGAAGATCAAGTAGGACCTGCTGGCATTTTAAGATGGAAGGATGTCTATGTCGTCTAATACAACTCAGACATCTGTGAAGCAAGAACCCAAATTTCTTCCCAGACTGAGGCAGCTGAGTCATTTCTCACAACATTACATCCCAAGATGTACAATGGAACAGGGTGTGTTGCAGAAGAAGGAGGTAAAATGTAACAATCAGGTTTCTTGGACACAGTGTGTGCTGCTCCTTTTTAGACTGGGACTGTTCTCATGAGATTGTTGTTGGATACTTTTTTGGCATTGTTGAACATATGAAAGCTGGATCTCGAGGTTTCCCATCTCTTTTCCCTACCCATTCACAATGCTGATGAATTTGTCATAAGCAACATAATTGCTGTCCCTAAAAGCTTTCAGAGACGTTAAATATAGTAGTAAATGATTATTAATTAAATTAAAAGATGTTATTAGTAACACTTGCATTCACCACTTGATGTGTATAGCTGTACCTGCCATGGTAGTCTATCAGAAGTGGAATCTGTGGTTTTGTGCTTTCACTGAATAAAAAGATGGAAAATTAAGCCATTTTCCTTCATGTTAACCCCTCTAGTGCATAAGAAGGGATGTCTGCATCCTGTGCCCTGCACCTGCATACAGGGGACATTGAGGGCACATACACACAGGATGGGTAAATCTGCTTGCACCAGAGTGCTTCCCTCATCAGGTTCCCATCTTAGACTGTGGAATGGAGCTTCCTCTGCAGCTGGAGGCAATGTTTTATTTTCTTATTATGAATGAAGATCGAGTGTGCTGATGTCATCAGGACAGACATTCATAGGAACTTGAGCATTATGGCTCCAGCTGGTGTGTGTGTGTGTGTAGTAGTAGTAGTACTCAGAGGCTTAGCTTGACCTTTGAGTATGTGATTGGATGGGTGTATTACAGTTTGAAAATGAAGACTCTTTCCTTTCCATCAAAACCTCTTTCTAGTTGATCCCTCACTGGAGATTGGTGAGGGAGGCTGTAGAAACCAGACCTACTAGACCACCGAGGATCTTTTTGTAGGGGAAGTAGCCTTTCAGGCATAGTACACCCATGACCCCCACTCTCTTTATATCCCCCATTGAGGCAGACTACCAAACTTACCCCCAATAAGCCAACCTCAGTGGGCCTGAAAGACCACTCCACGCGAAGGGTATTTGTAAAAAATAAAAAAAAAGGAATAAGTGGTGTCGGAGGTTGACCAATTCTGGGATTCAGACAAAGTAAACTCTTGGGTCCAATACAGACGTTCTGCCTACTTGGGCAGGCCAAATTGGAGGCATTTCTCTACATTCTTGTGGGGAGGAAGGTGTGGCAGAAAACCCACTAGACACAAGGGTTAGTTGCAAAAAAAAAAAAAAAAAAAAGAAAACCCAAAGAAAACGATTGTTGGGGGAGAAGCTGACTCAGTTTGGAATCAAGCCTCACAGTTGATCCCCAAAGCTCAGTCTTTCTGGCACCACTCCATCTCCCTGGGGGGAGGGAGTGGGGCAGCTGAGGTGAGGGGGGTCCACAAGATTATATGTTACTATTATCACCCACCAGTACATCACCATACAACTACATTTCCTCACACTACTTAGTGTTTTTTTTGCCAACACCACCATCAGCCTTACCATGCCATTTCCCTGTCCGCCGCCAATCACTGATTTAACCTCCTGGAACACCTTCTTTATCCCTTAAAAACTCCCCCTCACTGATTTAACCTCCTGGAACACCTTCTTTATCCCTTAAAAACTCCCCCTCACCTGGTGTAATGCTGAGCAGTCTGGATCAGAATATGCGTTTTCTGGAAAACCGTTGGCTGATGCTGTGCGTTTCCCTGAAGATATGCAACTTGTATGTGGGTTGTGGACTGTCAAGGTAGCAACTCCTATGTTAGTTGCAGGATAAATTCCCAGAGCAGTACAGTCTTTTGCGAAACAAAGTTATGAGTGCTTCAAAATCCTTTTGTGTAGTACTCTTCTTAGGCAAATCGATTTAGACAGCCACAGTGCTTTTTCCCACATCTAAGGACTCTGGTAACCATTCCTGTGGTTCTTTCACCAATTTATTTTTTGGCACCATATCTGGAAATTCTGTTTTCATTATGCCATGTATGCAAAATCCCTGTGAAACGAAAACAAGAAATTACAGGTTTTGTTCTCCTGAACCCTCCCTGCTGGCAGTACAAATTTAAGGTCATGTTACTTTTTAATTTATCATGGTAGAATTACTTTCTGTATGTCACTTCCTATTTTCCCTTGTGAAAGAAGCTGGATCCTTCTGTACCATGTGTCACTAACGCTCTATTAAGTTTTTGTTGGGTGGAGGATGAGGGGGCAGAGGGGTTTACAGAAATTCTTCTTCACAAATCTCCTTACTCATGCTGGACCCATATTTTTTAATCTGATTCAGGGTTTGAGAGTCCTCGGTTCCTCCAATACTACTCTTATTTTCTTGTTCAGATATCATCCTCTCTGGAGATTTTTATGCCTAACAACCCTTTTCTCCATTTTGCGGACTTTCAAGGAGACACTTGTTTCCACCTGATGAATAGTAATATTAATCAATACAGAAGGTTTGAAAGTTGCATCCTACAATTGATAACCTTCAGCCCCTTTAAGACTTGTTTCCTCCTTCAAAGCCAACTTTAGCTCCACATGTCCCCTTTAAGATCTCCTTTTATCCCTCTTTACCCCATCAAACCACCTTTATACCAATTTACCCCCACCCTCTCTAACCCGCCCATTGCACTTTTAATTGCTCAAATCCCTATTTGCTCCCTTCAAATCACCTTTTACCCGGCTTAGTTTTCCCTTTAGCCGTGTGTACCCCCTTCCAGCCCATTTTGATGTCCTTTTCCCTCATGAAACCATTCTCAAACCCTCCCACTTAACTCTGTCTTCCCTTTATTCCTTCTTTACCTCTTAAATCCTTCCCTCTGCACTCTCCTTACTCTATCCCTAGCCCTTATGTTTACCTAGTACCAACCTGTAGTCATTCAGATCATCAGGGAATGTAATGTTGTGGGTGCTGTACGGAAGGGATGTAATGGGAGGTTGATGTTGTGGTTGTATTATCAAGGGAGGAACAGAAAGTCCCCTAGACTTTAGCCATAAAGATATGTAAAGAATGGGGTAGTGAATCGGCTCTTCTTAGCACCGTATACTCTGCCCCATGACACAGTCAGCATTTATGTCCCCTTGGGAGTGCACAGTAGTAGGCACACGTTGTGATGACAAAACTATGCCTAAAGCAAAACAATTTCTTCTCTGTTTCCATGGGCAATGGCTTTAGTACTTGGGCCGGTGGTTGGTTGATACGTTGAATCCTACAGGCCGTACCATTTCAGAAAACTAGTCTCATAGAATTCTATTATGGGTTGGCTTGCATGTATCGCAGCACATTTACTGACCCAGTATGCCCTTGAAACATCAGAATTAATTATGTTAGAATATTTCATGCTGCATCATGTAAAGTCCCTTTCATACCGTTATGAAAT
The DNA here is from genome assembly GCF_031143425.1 of Pleurodeles waltl. Taxonomy (NCBI): domain Eukaryota; kingdom Metazoa; phylum Chordata; class Amphibia; order Caudata; family Salamandridae; genus Pleurodeles; species Pleurodeles waltl. The sequence goes on from NC_090442.1 coordinate 636,429,827, forward strand.
AAGTCTCAAATCAGACCTTTCTTTCAGTATCCCTGTAGCAACGGTCCATCTGGCTTGCTTCACCACAATTACTGGTGTCTTTTATATCTTTTTCATATATGGTGATCTGTGGAGCGAAGAAGGATTTTTTCGCGGTTGGCTCCTGTGTGAAGACTTTATTGCTAATTCTCATGTAATCTTGATGTGGATCATCTGTTGAACTGTCATTGTTCTTTCCTTCTAGAACCACACACAATTCTAAAAGTCATTCAGTGAAGGAAAAGAAAAATGCTTCTGACCCGTAAAAGTAATGAATTAGTTTTGATCAGTGGCAGCCCGTCCTTTAGGGCGGAGGGGCCACGCCCCCCCCACCCCATGAAGAGTGTCTGTCAGGCTGAACAAAGGTCAGCCTGACAGACACTCTTCATGCTCAGGTCAGGCAGCCAGGAGCATACATGCGCGATTTGCGCAGGCTCCTGGCTGCCTGAGCTGAACTTTGCTGGGCTGAGGAGATCACAGCTCCTATGGGTGTGACCTCCTCGGCCCAGCAAAGGTGCCTCGAGGCCCTCCCCTGGGTGACGAGGAAAGCGTCACCAATTGACACTCTCCCTGGGCATTTCAGTTTAAGCCCTGAAGTGCCCAGGGCGAGTATCCATCAGTGACACTTCGTCACAGAGTGGGGTGGGATCAGCAGTCTCACTGACCCCATCCCACTCTGTGACGAGGCTGGGACTGCTGCCTTCCCTGAGGTCAGCCAATGAGGGAAGACAGCAGTCCCAACCCTCCTGGGACCTGGAGGCTAAAGGTGTGTGTGTGTGTGTTATGTTTTACATTGAACGTTTGGTGCGCGAGTGCATGTTTGAGTGTTATGAGTGTTAATGGATGTGCATGCGTGCATGTGTGTGTGAAAGAATGAATGTGTGTGATCTTGTAAAATGAATGTTTGGTGCGTGTGTGCATGTTTGAATGGAATGAGTCTTGTTAGTGGATGAGCGTGTGTGTGTGTGTGTGTGTGTGTGTGTGTGTGTGCGCGTGCGTGCCCCGCCCCCCTCCCACCTCCCTCCCAAAGCTGCCGGCCGCCACTGGTCTTGATCCTATATCTATGAGATTTATTTACTGTTTTCCTGGTCCCATAGGTCACCTAAGAGTGTGCACAGGTGATCTGGTTTTTATTGCTTCTTAAACATTACTGCAGTCAGTAATCTTTTCTTCATGTACTTTCACTTAACCAGATATCCCACATATAGGCAGAAACAGATTTGAATAATGGGCCTTCTCATACATCGCTCCAAAAGTTTGCAACAACCTCCCAGTACACATTAGAGTCTCCTCCTCTCTTCATAAATTCCACAAGAAGCTGAAGACCTGGCTTTTTGATTGACCACCCTGCCCAAATAACATCTATACGCACACAACTGCTCAATGCCAGGATATCCTTGTGGGTGATAGTGTGCTCTACAAATACACATAACATAACAGAGGAAAATACACAAGTATGGAAAATTTTCCAGAGTTTTAAGTTATGTTCAGGAGCTGGAAAACAGACATTAGGGAAGGAGTGAACGTGAAAGTGAGTTATAGCCACGTTTAAATATTAACACAGTCAGAACTTAACAAACATTTTGTGTAACCCACATTTTGCATAGCCATCCCAACCTGGAAATGCACCCATCTACTTCTGCAAAAGCAGAAGTAGGTGTTATTTCAAGGGTAGATAATTGTACACAGAACACCTCCATATTTTAGGGATTTATGGGCAAAGTGATTTCTAAAACTGGAAAAGAAATGTTCCAAGAAGGTATAAAGAAGTGCAACATTTGCTTTTGTTAATGCACATGTTTGAAACACTACTCCATTGTTTTGTATAGGTCAGAAGGGATGTGCCTAGAAGCATTGTCTGCATAGATTTAAAGATTCGCTCATCTGTATTTTGTAAATCTACCCTAAACTTACTAGGAAACCTTCATAGCTGACGTTAACAAAATTATTTGTGTATCACCAAAAAGTTATATAGCTTCATCTATTTATTATGTACACACTGCACATGTACTGATATATACAGTACTGGTTTGTGCCCAATACTAGTGAAAATTGAGAAGGCATTAGCTGTTCCATATGAAAACCAGGATGCTTTCATGATCTTAGCATCTAGATTCAGGAAGGTTCTGTACATATGTCACTTGGTCTGTGCCATGTTTTGAAATTACCAAGATCGAGACTTCCGTACTGCTAGTAGGAGGGAATGTGAAAGGGACACAGTATCTGGACCAGCAGACTATCAAAACTGGACAAGTACTCTTCTGGCCTGCAGGTTTTCCCCGGCTTTCAATACTTTATATGTCCTCTTCCACTCTTAAGGGAGCCTCTACCATCTAAAACTTTTCCGTGGGGTGCTGAAGTTCTGAGCCTCTCAAATAGGGAACAACCTCCTCTTCCACCCACTGCTAAACACTGCTCTGGCTGTACCTTTATGTTCTGTGCCCTCTACACACTCTTGGTCTTTAGCCTCTAGGATTTGTGGACTGTAATCTGCTGGGTGAATCTTTCTCTCTAAGAAACTATGTATAGTTGTTGTAAGAATCTTGAAATCCTTATGCTTTTTTGGCACTCCCCAGACTTCATTATCGGCATCACATTGTCTTCCAAATATTCAGTTCTGATTCTGAGTTTAACAGTGCAGGCACTGTGCAGTTACGAAAGTCACTGCTAGTTTTAACTGTATAGTCTCAGAAGAGACACTGAAAGATCCTCTTCATGAGTTATGCCTTCCACTGTTTCTATCGTGTAGTTATCAGTGGACACCAGAGTTATATCTATTGAGGTAACCTTCTCTGCAGTCTTTTCAGTTGTTCTCTACAAAGTCTGCAGCACATTTACAGAAGAGTCACACTGGAAAACCCTCTTCATGAGGTATGCCTTCCTCTGCTTTTGTCGGGAATTTGTCAGTGGATCCGTGTGTGTGATGTGTGGAAGCTGAACCCCAATAGTCTTCTGAACCCCTAATTCGTATGAACTCCAAATTCTACCTTTGGCAGTTCGTCTCCGTGAATCTTCTAATTGTTATAGCGGTAAGCGACTACCCTCCCTATCAGTGACACAAATTTGGCAGAGTAAAGTCAGATTAAGAACTGAGACTTTTCCATAACTGAGTTCTAGATGCCAAATAAAATGTAAAAGATTTATTGCACAATTGTTAATAATGCGTTACAGAGAAATGCATAGTTTGCCATGAAGGCATGGATGCAGAATATAGAGTCATAAATCATAACAACATCCCTATACAGGCAATTAAATCTCTCTAGATTCTAAGTGTCAAACTCATGAAGGATGCTGACAGCATCCTGAGGGGGAAAACAAAGTCTCAAATTAATTGGACAGACTCGGTAGAGAAATAAGAAGCTGCCCCGACACCAGGGTTTTTGTGCACAATTTATGCATATAAGTTAAGAAAACTATAAGTTCAGCATGGTGTGATCCTAGTTAGGTCACATTGGCAAGTCAAAGAAAACTTTGTAATTCCTTAACACTAACCCATTCCTTAAAGTTAAAGAAATCTTCTGCTTTCTTCCTCACCAACTGCACTCCGGAGATGTACAACATAATATGAAACATTTCTTAAACAATAGCTCATATAATCATGTTCTTCTGCACGCCTACATTAGAACTTTCACCGAAATCCTTCATAATGATACCTCCGGTACACCGATGGAAACTTGAATTCACAATGCACACATTCTAATACAGTGGCTTATTTATGCCACAGTGTTCTATGTTCTGCAGAAATTTTGGGGAGAGGAGATGCGCAGCTAGTCTCTGACTGGGATGGAAATGAGCAGGATCAAGATGAGCAGATCCCCAGAAATTAAATCCATTTTAAATAAATGATGTCTTGCACGAAAATGTGGCATAACTATTCTTTGTTATTAATCACATTTGTGCACAAAATAATCTGATTGTTTTAAGTGCATATCATTAGTTACAACCATATCCATCATTAAATTTACTAATTTTCACAAATAATTTATCATCCACAATTTACATTTAAAATAACTTTTACATATGTATAGAAGTAACCTTCTCTGCGTTCTTTTTAGTTGTTCTATGCAACACCACTCTACAGCTACCTTCAAAGCCATATAGCGCCTTGCTTTACTCTGCTTCTTTGACTTCAATTCTAGACAGTGTGTCTCAGTGTGAAGAAATCAGGTTTCCGTTGTTTACCGCAGCCACCAGCGTCTTTTCAGTGACTGGGGAAGGAGACTAGTTTTATACAACAGTGCTATCAGGGAAGTTGGGTTCGTTCTTTCCTGGTGCACACCGTCAAGCAGACCCACCCACAGTAGTTGTACCACAATACCTGCACAGGCTGCAATTCCAGTTTCACCATCTCCTCTCTGTTTTTCTGTGCCGTGGCTCCCAGTTGGCATTCCCAACATTGACTGGGTAGATGTGGTCCTTTGCTTACACTCTAACATGTATATAAAGTCGCACCATTAGGATTGTCCAGTGGCCTAATTCTATACTGCCCACCACCTCGAGTTCACAACACAGTTGCCTGAGCAATAACGGGCACCGTCTTTATTCCCCTGGGCATCAGGGGGTTGTGTTCCTCCAGTTCTCAACTGTCAGCAGAGCTATTGCAGAAGCTCACTGGTAGCCCAGCAGTCTTCAAGTGCTTTTGGGATTTCTAGAGGTTACCTGCTGTCAGAGATATGCACTCACTGCTCAGGACACAGGTAAAAGAAACTGTGCCTGATCTCTGAGGGAGGATGTCCACTCTGTAGCCTTGCAGGCAATGCCATCCACACCCAAATCCCATCTTTAAGAAAATCCCATGCTTACCCCTCACATTCTATTTTTAAAACAGCACAACATTGTGGGTGTACACTGAAACATTTCACGTCCTTTCCCCTAGTTATAGACTCTTAGCTAATCGTGGCATTGTAAGTGGGGGATGGCTATTATGGGCTTTACTGTTGTTCTCAGCTCTGGGATGGAATTTATGAGGAAAGCACATTTTGTGATAAGATGCTTCTAGTTAGGACCGTGGAAACCGATGATGAGGTGGTCGAAGCAGAGGGGTATCACTGTTCCTGGTGGGGTAGGTATACAGCATTTACTTAGATGCTACCTGTAACCTGTATAATCTTAGAATTTAAAGTAGTTTTTTTTAACTGCACATGTGGACTTCATATATTTCACCGGCCTCCTTTCATACACTACTTCGGTATCAAGCCACTCTATCAAATCCATTGTGTTCTGCTTGAGTTTTGTCGAGTACGAGTAACAGTGTAAAAAGACTTGATTTAACAAGGGCTGAAAAAAAGCTGAAGATGTTCAGTACTGGCTCGCTAGTGCTTTTTACTGCCCAGAAGCTCTGCCTAAGTGAAGAGCCAGGGAGCAGTTAAAATAAGAACCTGCAATCCGAGGAAGATATGAGGAGCAGAGCTTTCTGCAGCCAAATCCCCTTCTTATGTCTGCGAGGTATTGTGGGCTGAAGGCTGAAGTAAATAGGGACATGGGGAAGGACAGTATGAGATTGCTCTAGACAATTCTTCATAAATGCTATGAGAAGTCTGGATTACAGTTTCTGACTGATTTGCAACACAATGGTGATTTCAACTGAGTACTCATCAAACAGTGGCAAGACTGGCTTTTTGAAATCTTTCTTGGCACATAGTAAATATTTGCCGTCTAACTTGCTTCCATTGTTTCTAAAGTTCATATTGCTTTGCAGTGTTGAACTCAACAGACTCACAAGCCCAATTTGTGCTAGCCAGAGTTTTCATGACAGCATATTAGTAGAATTAATAAATACAATTATTAGCAGTAATACATACACAAAGAGTAATTGAGTCAGCCTTTGCTGTATTGCAGTATCATTCACAATTCAGTTCAGACAACAAGACTGCACACAAACCGGGCTATTCACTAGGCTAAAGAACATGTGTGAGTAAATTCCACATGTAAATTACTCTTACATTTTTGAGTAACTTTTCTACTTTAGGCTATTCACGAAATCTGAGTTTAAAGTTACTCAAAAATGTAGACTTACGTATTGCAAGGTGGAGCCACATTTACAAGTGTAGGTTTCTACTGAAAACAACAGTAATACGTTCAGCACCACACATGGCCTACCACTGATAGTGCAAAGAAAACACCATAGATAATAATGTGAACTTAAATTATTTAATATAATAGTTAAAAATATAAATGAATAATGTAAAAAGTATATGAAAATAGTACATATTTATTATTTCATTATATTTGAATAACCTTTTTTATTTAAATGTGAATGTAACAATAAATACTATTCAAATATATTTAAATAACCGTTAATTATGTACATCACTTTTAATAATTAACGCATAATGTATTATTTGCTTAAGGAGGAATTTTTGAATTTTTTAGTTTGTGCTCCAGAAAAATAATACTAATTGGAGATATTTATGTTAATAAAATAGTTAATTAAAAATGAAGACAATAGGGCTGTAGCGTTTTCTTCTTTAGTCTGACATTTAAATTAAATATATAACATTATTTCATAATTATATTTAAAATAAAACATTTTTACAAGCTTTTTCCAAGTATTTATATACTTTTATTTATATAAGTTCCCTTTTCCAGGCTGTTTTGTTGATGGTTTTTTTTGGGCGCCTGTAGTGGCACCTAGCCATTGACAAATGTCTGAGATCGTCCTCTTCTCACCCTCTTTTCACCCTCTTTTATCTGCAACCACTGCTTGACGTTTATAAAGGAAAGTTGTTTCCATCTTCTTGACAGGTGGATGCAGAATGCACTATTAATGCTGGCTGTATCTATTTTTTTCAGTCTTGGGTAATCTGTAGTAGGTTTTCAAATGCTAAAGCAATTTTATTGTCCCATCTTTAAATACACCCCCTACCTTTAAGCATCTTGCAACCCTCCATTTGTCAAAACCTCAGTCCAGTAACACTGGGGTAAATTCAGAGTTACTATTGAGTTGCGTCAAAGACTATGGACAATTGACAAGGCCTTTCAATGCACTAATCCTAAGCCATCAGAGCAGTTGTCTCCAGGGAGTTGTACTTCTCTGAGTGCACTTTCTGAAACCACAATGTCATTATTAACTGGCCTCCTGCTGTGTAGCGATTTATCATTCCCTACTATTTTTCGGTTTTTCCCTTACACCATTCTAACTTAAAGTTGTGTTGCATGGACTGGAATGTATCAATAAGTGTTGATTATCAATTCTCCAGTTTTTCCCTGCACATATAAAACAAATGTATTTTAGATTTTAGACATCATAGTATTTAGGGGCAGATTGTTGGAGGCAAAATGCAGAATATATTGAGTAGTTCATGGAGCAAAGTAATTTTAATTAGTGCAGCACCTTCCAGTCACAAACCCGCTTTTGGGTGTAATTTCTGAAGCTTTCATTTTCCTTACAAGTTAGGAGTAGATAGAAATGTCCGATGTTGTTGACGGTAGGGACCAACCAAATGCTAAATACAAGATAGAATGCAAATTCCATTTAAGGGAAATATCCAAGCAGGTTCCAGTTTCATTTATGTGAGGGTAAAGAGGTTATATGATCTTCAGATTTTTTGTGGTTTATTTTAAAGTGCAACACTTCCCAATTTTAACTCTGCAGTAAGAGGCGAGAGCATTCTAAGATGATGCAAAATAGATAGCAAAGTATTTATCTATGTACACTACAGGTATGAACTCATCATTACCAAAAGTGACTCTATAACCCCCATGTCTTGTCGAATGTGCATTGCAAGCAGTTTCTTGGTGATGGGGAATGACAACAAGGTGCAGGAACAGGCATTTCTCATACCCCTAATAAGCTTGATAGGTTCTGAGCATGTTCTGTTTACTTGAACCCTTGCAGTCCAAGCCTGAAAGCCAGCCATGGTCTAGATAAGCAACTAGATTATTGCAGGTAGCATCTGATCTGGGAATACCAGTCAGTGTGATCAAACGCTTTTCAGTGTCTAACATGATGAGACCAGTTTGATGCGTGATTGCTTGACTTTATCTACAAAATGAGGATTTTGTTAGGGTTATTGCTCTTTAGTTGAAACAAGTTTGAATCTAGATTGAAGAGGATAATCAGCATTAAGAGCCTTGAACCTAAGAAGTTTTTCTTGTCTTGGGAATGGCTGAGTTTGAAGCTTTGCGCATGGCCCCAGGCCAAGTTGCCTCATAGGAAAGTGTTAACAAGAATTGTGAGCATTCAGACAAATATTGGAGGAAGCTACACAAGAGGCTCCTCACAATATGCATCCCATCACAGACAATATTGCCTGTGCTGTCAGTAAGGACATTCAAAGGCACAGAGGCAAAGCTACAGTAGAGCTCCCCAAAAGCTTAAAGGAATAAAACATGTATACCCTCTGGATAAGCACAGATGGAACTGATTCCCCTGTACTTTTCAGCTAGTCAGTGGGATGATTTCAGAATTTGTGTTGGAATGGGAGAACATAGCTGCAGACCGTTGGGAACTCCAGTTTGTACATTGTAGGCATACCCTAAAGTTATTAAAGTATCCACCCTGATGCCTGCCAGCCAGAGAGCATCATGCCCGCCTGCTACAGGAAATTTACAGCCTCCTTCTGAAGGACACACTTCAGAATGTCCCAAAAAAGTGATATCAGGCTAATCTACTCCTGATTCTTCCTGGTCATCAAAATGACTGGAGACTCAACTTAGATTTTTAGGCTCTGAACGATTTCCTAGGGATGCAGTCCTTTAGAATGGTCCTGATGCATGAGGTCCTTTCTCTATTCGAAGAGGGCAAATTCCTGATATCCTCAAACCTTCAGAGCGCTTACTTTCACAACCCTGACCATCAGAACCACAGACAGTATTTGAGATTTTATGTGGTTGGGCAGTGTTACCAGTTCAAAGCTCTCCCATTTGGGCCTCGGCTCAGCCCCAAGCATCTTCAACAGTTGTTTATTGGGTGTTAGGGGTGGCTTGTCTTAGGAAAAAGGCTATGACTGGCTTATAAAAAGGTCAACAGCAAGGGTGGCAGAAGAGTCAGCAAATGCCTACCTGACACATTTCCATCGTTACATGCTCACTCTGAATCAGATCACATCCTTTCTATCACTGGCAACTACCCTAACCTTCCTTGGACCATGAGTCAACACCTCTCAATAAATATGTTCACATTACCAGATTGAGCCATATTCCAATCTGCCCTCTCCGTTGAGCCAGTCCCTTTTGGAACTCGTGTACTCCTGCATTTGTCTAATCCTGCAATGCAGAATTAGACTATAACCCATCACACAAGAGTTAGACTTCCCTTGGAGACCGACTGAGGGTCCACTGAAAGATGAAGGTACTCTTTTCCACCATCTGAAACTGACATTTCTGTGGTGGTGGAAAAAGGCACAGAACCTTTCAAAAGGCATCCTATTTCAGTGCTCTTAGTTTCAGATGAGGTGTCTATGGAAGGATAGCAAGCACATATGCAGGTCTTGAAAACAAAAGACAAATAGCCGAATGTTAAAAATAGTCTAATTATAAATATCCTGCAACTCAGAGCCATTCATTTAGGCCTGCAAGCCTTACTCCCACATCAAAAACACTTCAGTTCTGATTTGCACAGGCAGCATGATGCTGATGCATTAAATTGTAAAGCAAGGGGGAATGAGAGCTTGGATCCGTATCTAGGAGGTAAAACAATTGTGAGACTGAGTGGTAACCAAGGCATCTTCTTGAAGGTGTGGAACTCTTAACCGGACTGTGCAATTACCTAGCAGATTTCCTCAGCCAGGCTCATGGAGAGCTTTGTGCATGGAAGCTGCATCAGGATGAACTACAACTGCTGTTCCACCACCGGGACTCCCCCACAGAGTTTTTTGACTCAGAGAACAAGAAATACCATCTCTTCGCTAGCAGGCATTACCTACAGATGACTTGTGGAGAAGCATTTTCGATTAACTTGTCCAACAACTTTCCATACTCTTTTGCTATTTCCACTGGTCCAGAGGGTTTTCAACATTCAAAGAAAGAGTTTTTGCAAGTACTCACTCCTGTATGGGGAAGGCAGACTATGTTTGTCAAACCTAGCCAATTGTTAGGTGCTGCCCATTTAACTTCAAAATCCATTCAGTGCTTCTATCAGGCAAGGAGGACAAATTCTTCTTCTGAAATTCCGGACCTGGCTCCTGATTATCTACAATTTGGTTATCTAAATGTTTTGCAAGGCTGCACAGATGTCTTTCTATAAAGTGAGGCTACTTGCCACTTCTTAATGTGTTGTGGACCGCTGACTATTCTAATTCAAGAATGTGAATCTATGAAAGAGCCCTTTGCTGGAGAACAAACAAGTTACCAATGTGTAACTAAATATATCCAGTATTGGTATCTCTCTTAGACTGACATGTGACTCACCCTTCCTTTCCGGTGGAAACTCACCAGTTGATCCTTTTCACTGATAGAATTTGAATATTTGAGTTAAGGTGGGCTCTTTGAGGAATGAGAGTGCTCATTGCTTTCTACTTGGTTAAAGTTAAGGGTCTTTTAAATGTGGTGAGTGTGCTACAAAAAAAAACCTTATCTTGGGCCTTTGTCCATTCAACAATGTAAGTTGCTATTCTAAACTACTAGCGGTTTCCAGCCTGATGAAGGGAATTTATTCAGACAGGTGACTGTATGAAAGATACTAATGCTGGATAACTGTACTTACAGGTAACTACCTTGTTTCTTCTGTTTCATATTTAGAGCATACACCCCTACAGTTCGCATTTTCTTAAGCTTCTATGAATTTCCACCTAGTTAAAGCTTTCAAATAGTTCCACAAAACACCCTTGTTTTCCTCTATTGGCTTGTTTTCTATCAGTAAAGTCTTGATTACTGCCTCTTCTTGTCCATAACATGGTGCAAGGGTGCATACAACTTTTGAGTCTCAGAGTAAAGGGCAGCCTTTCTCGTAGACATGTTGGTTTCCTTCAAATACCCAAAAGATCTATAGATGGCAACCAGTCTCTTCTTCTGGATTGTGTTTGTCTGTATCCCTGTACAACACTATATTGGGGCACTCCTATTATCACCCCCTGCTCAGCTTGTGAGTTCCTTGGTGGTTTATTCAAAAAGGAAAAAAGAAAAAGTGTTGTACACATATGCAATCATACAAGTCTGCAATTGTTTTATGTGGGAGACATGCTGTCCCCAGGGGCTGACTCCTTTTCTACAAAGCTTGAAAATGTGCTTTTAAATAGGTTAATAATTACACTATTCTTGGTGGTGCCTGTGGCTAGTTATTTCTGCACAACTACTTTGACTATCATGTACAATTTCCTAGCTATTGAGAAGGAATGTTTCAGTTCTATTAAGGACACAGGGGCGAGGATTATGTTTTTTCTTTCTCCATTTATTTAGCTCAGCAGCTCAACTAACAGGTGATATAACTGAGAAAGACTACAACTCCCTTTAGTCCAAGCTTAAAAGTAGAGTCCATCAGCCAGATATGACAGTGGTCCCATATGAACATCCCCAAAAACAGCACTCCCTCTTTCTTCATGCAAAAGGCCCAGTTATAATCATCACATCACTGGAAGTCTTATTTATATACAAGGCCCACAAAATAAAGGATGTAATCACTACTTAAAAACTAATCACCATACAACAATAGGCTATATGTATCATATGTACGAGAGACCTATTCAGCAACACAACCATGTACAATATCAAATAGAAATACACAGACAAATTTTCATAAAACACACTACGATTGAGTTTCACTAATCATCCCAATGGAAATAGTTGTTTCCATCACTTATCTAGGGTGGGGAAGGTAAACATAATTCCTTCATAGGTGGGATAATCTTTGCCTCTGTGCCCTTAGTAGATTTAAAATTTTCTTTGATGATAAGTAGAAAAGTTTACAGTCTACGTTAGGACCGGAGGCTCGGATCGTGCTTGGTCAATGCTTACTGACTATCAATGTCAGTAAGCACTGTCTTACAATAAAACTTAAAAGTGGAACTTGATAACCTGTCTGTTACCTTTACAATATCCTCCAGGGGTCCCACAAAAGAGAAGGCTTTGGTGGCCATGGCTTCCCTTGCAGAGTAACCGCCAAAAGCATTATAGAGTATCAATGCCTGCTTTTGTCATTGCTCAACAAACCCACCTGGCAATTGTGGAGGACGAGGCAGCCTTATACAGATTTTTTTATGAGATGAGCAGCTGTGAAGTATCTGCTAGTCTAAGTTGTTCTTTCGATTTCTCATATGCCTTGACACATTGAACTAAGCATAGTTTTAGATGCTGCAGAAAAGCTGATTGTAAGAAATTAGGTTTCTGGTTGAGGGGTTGAAACCCTACTTAAGCTGCAGCCACAATCCTTGTGAGGGTGAGGCACAAATTATCCTGTGCTCAATCCTCTGGTATCTTGGCACAGAGCAGTCAGGTTTATCTTAGAGGCAATGTAGAAAATGATTTATGTTTCACTTCAAACAGTAATAAAGTCAGAACACAACACAAGAAAAATCCCACACCAATTTAGAACAATGGAGAGAAATTTAATAAATAAGCCAAGACCTGAACAACAAACATGTAATCAGTAAAACCAGAGGTATGCAGCTTTAAAGATTTAAGTGAAATAGTGCCAAGAAGCTCAAAATGCTACTCAAGGCTGTCTGGTCATGCAAGGCCAGGAGAAGGTCACAAGTTCAGGCCGGCATCGGTGGAGCACGGGTCAGATACATAGTCCTGCTGGAAAGTTACCTTCTCAGTCCAGCGCAAAGAGTCTCATTCGCTGTGGAGGGATCGCGAGGAGCAGGGAACATCACGGATGGTCATCAGTGTAACACAGAGATCCTCCTATTGTTGCAGAATGGTAAGTCGGAGCTTTAAGGGGGTGCTCCCTGCAAGCAGTCAATGCTATAGCGCATAAAGTCAGGATGACGGAGCTCAGTATTTATGGGTGGTGCGAGTGACAATGTTTCGGTGCCAACGGACCTCTTTACGGTTGCTAAGAGCCCATTAACTCCAATTCAGTACCACTGAGGCCACACCAAGGATCCAGGTCCTGAGAGGCAACACTTGGTGGTCAGGGACTTACTTCAGCTGGAGTTGGGTGCTGGACACAGCCTATTCAAGTGTAAGTAGTGCTGTTCCCAGCTCCACCCTCCAATCCTGCCAGGGATGGCCCACCGAGGCACACCTAAGCTCTCTTTTGTGTGTGACTATCTAAGAGGAATACACAAAGCTCAACTGCGAACTACACCCGGCCATGTGACCTAGAGACAGGCTGTAGGCAATAAATGACTATGGGAGGAAAATGCCACTTTAAAAACAAATGACAATTTCACATTTGTAATTTAAAATCCAACTTTGCCATAAGATAGGATTTTACATTACAATTCCAAAGACACCAAACATGAACTAGGTACTGCTTCTGTTTGGATGTTAGAGCTTATTCAATGTGATAATGTAACTCCAGTGTTATCCTATCGGAGAGGCAGGCCTTGTAGGAGTGAGGGGCACATTTAAGAGATTTTTTTACTGCCAGGACATGCAAAACTTAAACGTACATGCCCTACTAGATGCACTGCACCCGGCCTTTTGGAAATGACTTTATATGTATTAAAAAGGATATTTTGGGCCTGGAAAAGGTTTATTTTGCAGTTCGAAATGGCAGTTTTAAAACTGCACATGCAGGTTGCAATAGCAGGTATGAGACGTGTTTCAAGGGCTACTTAAGTAGGTGACCTAATCAGTGCTGTGAGCCCACTAGTAGCATTTAATTTGCAGGCCTTGGGCATAGGTAGTGCCACTTTACTAGGGACTTAGAAGTAAATTAAATAGGCCAGCCGTCAGACCACACTCCCATCCTAAACTTGTGAATACTTACCCTTGGGGTGCCTAAACAACTTAATGCCCCTAAGAAGAAGACAGACCAGTAGATGTCCCCCCCCCCACTAGAATGCTCTTCAATGGATCCTGACCTACTGAAATCTCTTACCTAACTGTATTGATTGTACAACACACTGTAAGACAATTTGGATAAGAAGTTTAATCTATGTACTGTGTCTGCCTCTACAACATCCAAATTCCATCCCTGGCAACAACAGAACATCTGCCTCAAGCGGAGCCATACTGTTTGTTAGTGGAGTCCATCCTCACCCCTCTGAAGTCTGCTTCGAAAGGCTTGGGATGCCCCACCAGGCCTTTAATCATCCAGGCCCTCAGCTTCAATGTTCCATGCAATCTAAACAGTTGCAAGTTGCCCCTCACATCCGTTACCACATTTGACCTCTGGGGAAGAACAATTTAAAAATTTATAGAAAGTTCCAGATTGACTGAAAGACATGCTTGAGATTTCCAAACCGGGGCCTCAAGAGCCAGGGATGCCTTCTTTTGTCTGACCTGTACTCTCAGCCTCTCTTTCATAGAGAATGGGAGAAAGGCATATCCTCTAAGCAGGCTCCAATTCTGCATGAAGGCATCTGTCCCCAGCAGCACCAGAGGATCTTGTCTCCAGCTGAAATACTGGAGCACTTGGTGCCTGGCCGAGATGCAAACTGATCCACTTCAGAGGGGCCCCACTTAGTCACAATCATCTGAAGAATAACCAGCTGTATCTTCCATGAATTGATATCCTTCAGGTGCCTGTGATTCCAGTCCCATTTGTGATTGTATTTCTTCAGCAAGTACTCCACTGTGACCGAGATTCATTTGTCAAGGCAAAAGTGCCAAAAATCCCTTGTGATAAAGGCCACAACATTTGACCTTATACTGCCAAGTCTGTTTATATATGAGATTGGGAACTTGGTGTCCATCTTCAAAAAAATGGAACATGCAGCTCTGTCTATTGCAATGGATCCTGCTAGCAGTTCTTAGCAGTTGATGTGCAATCCTGTTCCCTACTCTGACCATGGGGCCCTGGTGGTCTTTTCATAATGGGCTCCCACACTTGAGAGATTCGTATTGGATTCGATAACCACATCCAGAGCTGAGCCGAAATTGGCTTTGCTGTTCCGTGCTACTATGTGGTCCATCCACCGCTGGAGTTCGATTTTGACTTCTGCTGAAAAACTGACATTCACCCAGTAGGGCAGATCCTTTTGCAGATGAGGTGCTTTTAATTGCTGAAGAGCTTGATTATGCATGGGACCTGGAACAATAGCCTGGATAGTGGAAGCTAGAAGATCTAATATGCTGACCAGTTGATCTGAGAGGTACATACTCTTTTGATGGGGTGCATCTCAATTTCCTCATGATCCGCGTCATCTTCCTGTGGGGAGTTTCAGCATTTGCTGTACCAAGTTGATGAGAAAACTCAAGAAACATATCAATTGCGATGGAGTGAACTCTGATATTTCTACTTGTTGATAATAAATTCAAGGCCCTGCAGAAGGGAGCGTGCCGTCTCCAGGTACTCTGGGAGATGTATCACATCTTGGTGTAAAGAAGAGTGTATCGTGAGGTAGATTGTTAACGTAATCCCCCAATGGGTCATAATAACTCCAGTGTCAGCTTCCAGACCTTGGTGAAACAACAAGGAGTGGAAGAGAGTCCAAACAGGAGTGCTGGAAACTCATACGTCTGTCCCGTCCAACGAAATTGTAGGAATCTTCAGTGTGGTTGGAAAATTGGGTTGTTGAAATAGGTGTCCTTGAGGTCTATACTCTCCATTGATTCTCCCGGAAGAAGGATGTCTCATAGCAGATGAAGACCCACTATTTTGTAGTGGTTGTAGACCAGCCATTCGTTGAAGTCCTTCACATTTATTGCCAGATGTATGCCTTTATATTCTTTCCTAAAAAGAAAGAATTACTGAAGAATTGACAAGGATGACATGTTGAAGGGACTATTGCTCCTTTGTATAGTAAAGAATGAACCTCCTGAGTGATCAAAAGGCCGTCTGCCTCTGAGAAGGAGATAGGTCTCGGCCTTGTTCTCTGTATTGGAGTTCCATAAAACTGTATTTGAAATGCCCCCACTCTTGGTTGGGAATAATGGCTATTCATTAACTGAAGTTCCACCAGGGACATTAACAGTACTACATAAGGTTTCTCCTCTACCTCGGCCACTACCTCCATCCCTGGTTGGGAAAAACCCTCCACATTTCCTCTGGTCTTGACATTGGTTGTGGGGATTTTCTTGGTACTTTTGGAGGCCGGGGAATAGGCACAGCTGAAAGAATGCTATCTGCCTCTACTGGCCCCTCCAAAAACCTGCTTGCCAAATACCCTCTTCTTAGATTGCTGGGTTTTATCCAGCCAGGAAAAGGTTTTGACGAACTTGCCAAATTCTTTTATCTCCAAAGTTACCTCCATCCACCTCGGCATCTGCTTCTGAGGTGGCTAGTTCCCCTAACTTTAGATCAATTTTGATCAACAGAGAGCTTTGTCTCTCAGTTGATAGGGTGTAGTTAGCATTCCCTATTGAACAGATGGCCCTCTGGGCCCATATGTCAGAATTTCAGGTGAAATAAGTATGCCAGTGTCTTTGACCTTCTCTGACATATTTAGGATCTTTATTAGAGATCCCCAAGATATCCAGTAGCTTGCCTTGGCAAGCCTTTCAAGAGCAATCAATCCCTTTTTTGAGATCTTTTGTAAACATTGCTATGGAAATAGCCATCTTGCAGTCAGTCTGCAGTGTCAAGGCGACCTTTGCATCCAAAGACTGTCTTGGGCACTCCACCTGTACAAAGACACTGACTGCTTTGTCCATGCGTTTACGGATCCTGTCACCCACATACTTGGCCACTTTTACTGCCAGAACCCACTCCTCTGATCAAGGCTGGTAAATATCTTTTGGTCAATCATGCCTTCTGATCTACAGACCTTGCAGTTCCTGCATTAGTAGAAATATCCACCTTAGGGTGTTTGGAGCTGCCTTCTGGCCTCCACAGTCTGCTGGGCCCTGGTTCATCGAAATTGTGGTCAGATGCATCCATATCTTCCCCATTGTCCATATTCTACATTACAGGGAAACTTGCCTCTCTGATGGGGGTCAGGTCTTGTGAAAAGGGGTTAATGATTGGTCCAGTGCTCTATGAATGTCTGTCAAAGGTGTCTGAAGGAGGGGATGTCACTTTTTAAGATTTACACAAAACAAAAATTTCCCTTTGAGCATATTCCCAAGGAGAATTTTTTGTTTCTGTATGTACTTTAACCCTGTCCTTTTGGGGGTGTGAAGGGTGCCACTCTAATGTGTTTGCACTTTTTAAGATTTAGCCTGTGCAGGAGCCGGTGGGACCTTTGAATGGCCTCTTGGGTACAGGTTTCCCCCTTGAGGGATGAAGCTGTGCTGTGCAGTGTAAATAAGTATCAACATGCTCAGGGGTTCTAAGGCTGCCAACACAGCCTGCTGAAGGGACATGTCAACCGCATCCCCAGATTCCTCATTAAAGGGAAAAGGGAGAGGCTCCTTTCCACATTCATTAATGCACTATTCCCTCCTGGTAGCTGCCATAGTGATCAGAACCGATAATTGCCTAGACACTAGCAACTATAGAAAAATATGAGAGATTGCTGGATTAAATACCACAGGCTGTGGGCTATACAAATAGTGCTTGTTTCAACCCGGTCTTGGAGTAGCTGGTCAATCAGTAGGCCTGCACAACTTAGAGGTATTTACAAGGACCCAGTACCTTGGAGCATATTCAGAAGGTCTGCAGGGATGTACAAGAAATTTGTTTTGTAAGAGTTTAACTTGAGTATAACTCAGAACTTGCTGATGCACTGAAACTTGTGCGCCGCTCCAGTCCTTCCGGAATCAGAGAAGGCATGAGCGAGACGCACAGTTGAGGCCGCAACTAGAACGCTCCTTGTGGTGCTGACACACCACCACTGGTCTGAAGCCAGCTAAGTAGCCTGCTTCTGCGGTTGTTACTCTCTGTGGCGGACCAAGGGTGGCACTCCGCTGCCTCCCTTTGCACATGCCCATGGAAGGTTATCCCCTTCGCACATACCCGGGAAAGGTTATCCCATACTTGAGGGAGAATAGAGCCCGCACACGGGTGTCCTTTATGATTAGAGTTTACACTGACAGAATGACTCCACATTGAAGGGACAGTATTATGCAACAAATAAAATGCGTACAATAACTACCAGAAAATAGCAGTACAGAAATGCCAATAGACTCATTACAATACACCAATACTCTAAGGTCAATCACAGTAAGAACATTCTCAAGGAAGAGCTCTTATCTTGCTGCTGAGCAGCGAAGAAAGGAAGTGCTGTTGCTTGAAGATGTTCTTATGGTATGACCATTGTATCCAATTGGTGGACTCTAACTTTCAGCTTGGACTCAAGAGAGTTGTAGTCTTTTGCATTTGTATTACTTGTTAGTTGGGCTACTGAGCTATATAAATAGAGAAACAAAAGCATAATCCGAGCCTGTGGTCATGAAATAATTTTCCCCAGTCTTATTGAAGTAAATGAGTTTCCAGTGACAGACCTATTCCTGTCCCACTATGCTTCGGTGACCTTAGCATTTCCACCTTTCTCCAGTGCATTCAGCCGCTTAGTATTCAGTTTATAACTTAGAACATTGCTGACTCTCAAGTGATGTATATGTCCTCAGGGAAACTGCCTTCTTGTGTCTCCTCAGGAAGTCTAACTCTTTTGTGCTCCGAATTGAATGAAACCCCTGTTCCCTCTGTTGTGCATGGCTCCCTCATGTGCCTCACGTCTAAATTTAGAAATGTACTCCCTCTCACTTGAACTCTCCTTCTCGCCTCCCACCCTGAAACCAGACTGAAAACCTGAAGCAGAAAGATTAGACACATCACTTGTCCCTTCTCATATTTCAGGCTCCCTCTGCCTAAACCTCTGCGACTCCTACTGTCTCCACATCAAGTCCATTGCTGAATCAAATGACATGGAGGCAAGATGTTCTGAGACTTGGGGCCATGAGATAGGAACCATGCCATTTTCAACAGCTCCCGCATTAGTATCTGTTTTCGCATCTTTCAGACAGGAAGATTTCTTTGTTTCCTCCAGTGAAATGTGTGGTCAGTGTATTTTGTGAGATTTGTCTGGTTCCCAGGTTATTAGATCAATGGGAACTAAATTTAAAGTGTTGTCAGCTTGAAACCCGGTCTATCTAAATGCCAAACAATATAGGTGATTGTGAGAGTTTCGATATTAGACTGCATGGAACCACTTGTTTAGCTGATTTTTGTGATTCTAGAGGAGGAAGGGGACGAGCTGACACAATCACAAGGCCAGTTAAGGCACTACCATCTTATGGGCAGCAATGAACTTCCTTATTGCAATGTGGAGCTGCAGATTAGACTCTTTGCTTGGGAAGCGCCTAATCAAAAATAAATTTTAGCTTCTGGTGCAAATAATCCTCGCTCCAGCCCTAGGAGCAGATTTATGCTGCATTCTCTGCTTCTAGATCATTCATTCATGAGCACACATCGGACATTGTTTCCTCCTCTGTCTGGTTTATCAAGTTTTATTGCTTTCAGAATGTTATATTTACAAGAAACTTGTTTAAGAGAAACTTGCAAAAAATAAGTTTTTTGATATTTGCTAGAAATTGATCAGTGGGGTGCTTTACACTTTGCTTTTCCATTTTACTTATGCAAAAGTGTTAGATGTTTTAGGGTCGATGTTTAAGGTGTGCCAATCATGTGTCCTGGGGTATGTTTTTACAATCTTTTAAAGCGAGAGCAATATCTTGTCTAGCCTCAGTAAACATTGTGCTGTAGTGATTGTCATAATCTAATAACCGTAATTGCATATGACAAGCGGGGCGTGGGGATGTTTCATGAACATTTAATAGAGGATCCTTATTGCCAGCCTGTAATTTAAAAAAATTACTATTTTTCAATTTTCAAAGAGTGTGAGAAGAAGCGTGAAAATGATAGGGTTTTGAAAGTAAGGATCTGGTAGGTCCTGTGTATTACGTTATTTACGAGTAGGTGATGTTTCAACCTTGTTGATAACTCATTTTGAAGATGCAGCTAACTCGGTATTCCTTCACCTTCTGTAGGGTCCTGATTGATCACCTGTATGTATGTGGGCATAATATAGGAACATGTAATGATATGATGGCAACAACTTCAGTCTTGACCACTACTTAATTTTTTTTAATAATGTATGCGCTAGAATTAGAAGCAGGTTAATATTAAACGATAGTGTTTGTTTTTTAAATCACTAACTTAATTTTATTTCTCATTAAAAGCCCTGAAAGAGAACAGCTCTGAAGTAGTTCAGCCTTTTCTAATGGGATGTGGAACGAAGGAGCCTAAAATTACACAGCTTTGTCTTGCTGCCATACAAAGGCTGATGTCACATGAAGTTGTTTCAGAGGTAAGAGACACTGTTGGACAACAGGAGCAGATGAATGATGGATGTTTTGCACTAACGTTTTAGAGCACTACAGTAAAAAGCATAAGAGTAAGAGATTTTACAATTCAATCATCTTCACTTTAGATTTGTTTTGTTACTTTTTGTTCTGGTACTCAGCCAGATGACAGCTTCTGTGAAATAAAAGAACTTTCAAATCTTACACAAGGCCTCTGGTTTTAATTATTTGTTGAATTTTATATACCATGATAGAGTACTAATGTCCCAGTGTGGCATGTTGTTTATCCTTCTCTAGGTATTTGGATTGCTATCACCAGACATTTATTTCTGGAGGATAGTTCTAATCACAGATTCCTCACCTTTTGAACATTCCCAGGTACCATAATGGATATGGATTTTTTTTTTTTTAAGCACTTGTTCCCCTCTGCTGTTAGGTCGTGACAGAATCACATGGTCTCCATAAATGGCAGCACTGATTCACATATAGTTGCCAACTCTGACATCCGCTCCTTTATTTCTGCTCCTTTTGACACAGTATCTGAACACCTCTACCAAATTTGTTGGTATTGCCAACCCTCAAAATTCATCAGAACTAAACAGTGTGCCCTGGAAATGTATTCCTCCAAGACCACAGGCTTTAAACTGCACCAATGCACCAAAGCCAATAAGAGAGCTGGAAACAAATCACTGTTGCAGAACATAAAAAGTGGGGCAGGTCATTTGTGAAATGATTGACCCACTCACTCAGGAGGCTGTTCCCAAGCTAAGTCCTGTTCCCACAGTTTGTCTACAAGTCAAAGTCCAAGACACACAGTAACCTCAAGAAGGTCAAGTAGGACTTGTCTCTGTCTCACTGTTCTCATTCAGGAGAGGGTCTGTGCAGTCGACATTCCAAAGATCGAACTGCTCATCCTCAGGCTGATCCTCATGCATCCTGAGTTTCCCAAGTCATCATATACCCCCTTCCCCTCCTTCTCCTTGCCGATAGAGAGGCCATGTTGTAGATTTTTAAGGTAATGGCAGTCTCCTCCATGGCGCCTTCAGGCCGCCTGTAACCACATGAGTCCCCAGTCTCACTTCTGATAATGGCCATTCCCACAGGCTGGCTGACCTGTTGGGTCTCTTCTCGGCTCCCTGCAAGCTTAAGCCCATGCTTCTATTCTGGTCCCGAGCGACATGCTAGACCCCACCTCTCCGTTGCCAAACCAGACTCCAAATGCACCCTCTCTGGATTCATTTCTGATATGGAGCCGACATCAGCCAGCTCTGGCCTATGTCTTACTATGAGAAAAGAAAAGCACAACCTCCAACTTTGGATGATCTCCTCTTCCTCAGTGCCAGCTGGTGGCCTTGTTCAGCTTGGATTCAGATGCAGTTCAAGGATCTAAAAATGTTCTGCTTGATGATTGTGACTGTGATGACGACAATGAGGTAGACAACTTGCTCCCCCTTCATTATAATAATGTTAGACTTTACCTATGTTTACAAAATGCTAGTGACCTGGGTGCTTCTCCTGGAATGGAATTAGATTCTTCAACAGGACCGCCCACTGAGGAAAGTTCCTCTTTCGCGGTTGTTGTTCGTATAGCTGCACAAGTAATAAACCTACAGCTTTCCTTTATTGAGACAAAAGCCAACCTGTTGAAGAAGATGTTATAGCCCTACTCTGCTTTGTGAGAATCCTTGTTACCATTTAAGGAGGCTGTGACAGATGGCATCAGGGATGAAGCCATGTTTAACTCCCCCAGTTAGTCACCTGGTGGCTAGGTGGCATAGGTTAGCCCCTGGACACCTGAACTTTCTGACTCGGCACCCAACCCATGAGAGCTTGGTGGCCCAACCCTAATGTGTTACCTTCTGCATCACCAGATAGGGAGTCAGAGTATTGACACCTTTGGCATAGGAGTGTTTCTTCAGCCAGCTGGTCTTTCAGCTCCTTGATTGCTGTCTGCGTTCTTCGCGGGTACACTCACACCACGTAGGATGTGGCCAGGAAAATCTTGCAGACTGTCCTTGACAAATTCAGGAACACCCTTGACCAAACAGTTCAGGATGGACAAGAAGCTGTAGCCTTGAAAGCACGGATTGTTTGGGCTGTTCCAACGGTCACCTGTTTTTTGACCAGGCATCCTGTCTGGATGCATGCCATAGGTTTGTCTGGTGACGTACAGGCCTTTTGATGATTTCAGACTGTATGGACAGAAGGCTGATTCAGCTGTAGAGCGTTTTAAAAACAGCCATCATACAGTCCACCCTTAGGCTTATTTTCATCAGCCCGTCAGTTCCACCAATGGTACAGTAAATTCAGAGGATACTTGTGAGGCAAGGATTATCCTCAGTGGCAGTTTGCAGCCAGTACATCAGCCTACCGAATCTTTTCAGAGCCCTTGATGTGTGGTGGTATCAGGGGTCATGGAAACTGCTAAGGTGAACAATCTTCTTCTTCCTTTTCACCCTCTACAGTGGCTACCAAACCACTTAGATTGACTCTCTGAGAGATATGTTCGTCCTGTCGGGAGAAGGATTTATTTTTTCCTATGTGGGTGGAGAGCTATTCCCTCAGATTAGTGGGTTCTACACATTCTTCAGAGGGATTACACCCTGCCCTTCACATCTCCCCCTCCTCACATCGCACATACCATCTGTTTTTACTCCCTCCTCAGCGGCTCATGCTGCCATTCTTCTGTATGAAATTCATACTTCTCTGTGGCCAAAGGGACAACTGGCACGCTGGCCTTCAGCCGCCAGTGTTAGTCGCAGGCCACAGTCGCCTTCCTTCCATCCTTCAGTTATTGCTTCATGAGCTGAAGTCTCATCAGAGGCTTGCACAGAGGATTCCATTCATAGAGACCACCCTGGACACAGTACTATTTAGACTTTTTCTCCCCAGCAGCGAGTCCAGGGTATTCAGGCTATGAATCTGTTGTTTTGGACTCAATCTTGGGTCCATGCTGGGATAGTTCTGATGTATTTTTCAACTCATGGCCTCATGCATCTTCTTGATCTAGTGTGCCTGCTTGCACATGCAGACCTTGCAGTGGACCTTCCACTGGGCACAGCATTGAGGTTGTCTGATGGACAACATCCGTATTTCAGAAGGGCTAGCCACAGATCTTCCCTGGTACCTGGTGGGCACTAACCTGTTGTCCAGCAGGCCATTCTTCCTACCCCAACCATACTTCACAGTAGTGCCAAACACATCTTCTCTGGGTTGGGGCAGTCATCTTGGAGAAGTGGAAATTGGGGGTCTCCAGTTCGTAGTGGAACAAAATCCATATCAATTTTCTGGGGCTGTGTGTCATCCAGTCGGCTCTGAAGACCTTCCTCCCTTCCATCATGGGGAGGCCTTTTCACCATACAATATGGCACTGCACCAAACAGGGCAACATGGTG
Organism: Pleurodeles waltl; assembly: GCF_031143425.1. Taxonomy (NCBI): domain Eukaryota; kingdom Metazoa; phylum Chordata; class Amphibia; order Caudata; family Salamandridae; genus Pleurodeles; species Pleurodeles waltl. Next base: position 636,453,475 of record NC_090442.1, read on the forward strand.
TTATGATCTTTATTCCAAGAAGAACTACTCCTTTGGCCATGGTTGGAAAGTTTGGAGATGTCTTCCTAGTTTGCAGTCATATGGCAGGATCACTCTGTACCAGGGTGGACAATCATAGCAGATGTCTGCTGGCGACCACCAATGGCAGAATCATCCGGAGATGAAACGTGGCTTCTTCGCCCAGTGGGACATGACTTCCCTGTATCTTTTTCTTTATAGCTGAGAACTTGCAGTGTCAGAATTACTGTATATCAGCATTTCCTCCAAGAGGATCCCTAGTGGACGTGTTCTGCAATTGTGCACCAGTCTCCTGTGTGCCATCCCATCCCTACGTCTTCTGCTGTAAGTGCAGAAAATCAGGATGAACTGGGCTCAAGTTATCTTGATATCTGTGAATTGAGCCTGGAAAGTGTGATACACCAATCTACTGAGACTAAGCATTTGCCTTTCAATCCATCTCCCTCTTCAGAAGGACTCACTGTCCAGAAGCAGGGCAAGGTATTACACTTGAATTTCCACAACATACACGTTCAGGCATGGAGATTGTGTGTCAGCAACTGCCCGATTTTGATTTACTGCTGAAGTAGTAGATGCAATAGAAATGTGTACATGATGTGAGTACCAAGTTATCCGGTGTTTTGTTGTTTGGCCTACCTTTCATTCACAAGGCTTTGCAGTGAGAACAGATAACGGTTATGTGTTGACCCTTTTGGCCTTTTTGCATTTGCGCGACAAGCCTTTGTTATTCAACAGTTATGATGACATCCGTCAAAGGACTGATGTAAATGTTCCCATTGACCTTTTTCATCATACCCCAATGGCACCTTTTCTTGGCCCTAATGTTTTTGACTTGCTCTTCTTTAATCCCCCCTACACAGCTGACCCATGCGTTTGCTTACCATCAAAACAGTGCGACTTATCGTACTTACTTCTGTGTACCAAGTCAAGGAACTGCAGGCACTCTTAGTGCATCCCCGTACCAGACCTTCATCCCTGACAAATTTGTGATAAGGGCTTCTGCTTAATTTGTTGTAAAGTTGTATTGCCTTTCAGCGTGGGCCAATCCGTTAATGTACCCCTTTTTCTCCTTATCACATCTCTTAGGAAGAGCTCTCATTTTCTAGACCAAGCATCCCAAGGGAACAGGGTTGATGACCTGCTTTACATGGGTTTTGCCGGTGCTAAGAAGTGCAGAAACATACCTTTCCCATGTGGACCATTCTGTGCTTAAAACACATTATACTCTGGCCAAGACATGTCAACAAAGGGCATACTAGTGTATTCCACTAAAGCCAAGGCTGCTACAGCTGCTTTAGCCAGTTGCGTTCCAGTACTGAACATTTTGCTGTCTGCTGCATGGCTTTTCATGTATACACTCACCAAGCACTACTGCTTGGTAGTCAAGTCCACTGGGAAGGCCGTTTTGTCCCCTTGATCCTGCAAGTCTTTTGGTTTGAGTCCACTCCTCCGACCCTCCAACGTATAGGAGGGGCTGCTTGGGTATCTGTTCAAAAGGTGACTTAACTGTGGTTAGAATAGCCATCAAAAAACAAGTTACTTACTTTATATAAAGCCCTTTCTCGTGGATACTTTGTCTCACTAGATATTTCTCATTACCCTCCCAATTCTGTGTAATGGTCTACGGTGAGTATAAAAAGGCCCAAGTTGGATTCAGCACACTGCCATCTCTAATCTTTCATGTCAGCGCTCAAGGTTGCCACTTTTATGCAACTATGCCCTGTCACTTCCAGAGACAGTGCGAGGCCATCAGGGTCCACTGGTGCCTCCTATCAGTGCATGGGAGCAAGTGTTTGAAAATATCTAGATCCAGTCTAGCTCTTCTAAATATCCCAAAGGTGACTAATCTGTGGTTCACAAGAGTATCCACCATAAAGAGCCTAACGGAAGATAATTTGTTCTTTATGTTCACTTCACATCAGGAATTAATTAATGATCACATTGATAAGTTGTTGTTTAGGAATGAGGAAGCGGTCACAGCTGCTTATGTTAGCTGGAGTACAGTGGATCCAAGTTGTGATTTGGTAAAACAATGAAAAATAGTTGGGAAGCAAGAGTCTAGTTACTGTTATGCCAATAACTGGGCCAGTAAGAGTCTGCCCAAGATACTAAACTGGTCCATAGGGCCATGGGTTCTCATCCAGTGTGTGTCGTAGCTGCTCCTTGTACCACAGGTATTGAAAACGGATTGCAGCCATTTTGGAATTAAGAAAAAAACACTGAGTTTGGCTGTGTTTTCAAGACTCTATTCAAAATGTTCCCGAGCATAGCACGTGGTACAGTGAGAGACCAGTCCTCTTGCTTTGTTTGATGTTTGGTTTAGCTGATTGAATGTTGCTTATTCAAAAGGCTTTTGGACAATGTGTATTGGAGGGCCACCTTCTAGATATACTGCAGGGTCTTGCTCCACTATCCCTTTGATATGGTATAGGGAACCTTTGTTTATTCCTATGTTTATTTATAATCACTTCCCTTGGTTCTCTCCGCATTGCCAAAAAAACATTTACAAATGCACACAAACGTAGTGTGGCTTTCAGTCAGCCTTTTTTATCCGTTAGTTTCTTGTAGTGTCATTCTCATTTTGCTTATGCCCACCACTTCGTAGAGCACAGAGCACTGTCAGGCTACTTCACTCACTGTATCCCCTCACTATGAGCAACAGCAATTTAACTGTACACATGTGACAAACAAGTGTTCCCCTTAAGTGTCAGGTGCCAATGTGTTCCTTTTTGTACAAAATAAATAAATAAAACATTATTATTCCCTTTAACAAACGTTTACTTTTTTCTTTTTTGGGTGAGGGCCCAGCAGCTTCTTAGAGTGCCCCAGGCTCTCACAACCACTTGTTTGTCTGCCTGCATCCCGCACAGGCTCCTGTAGAGCTTCCCGTTTTTATACGGCATATGAAAATTTGCACAGGTAGCCTTATTCGTATCATTTTTAGCAAAGATTTAGTCAAGTATAACAATAAACATTCAAAGAGAGCCTTCACACATGAATCTTTCAATGGTTTCTATTTTACCTAAGAAGAAATCATTAAAAGGAAAGAAGCATTGGCAAGCAATAGCCGAAGTCTGACCTGTTAAATTTGGTAGTGCTTGATAAATTGATCTGCTGTAACAATACGTTGGGATGTACCCAAAAACATTCTGTGTTGAAGTTCGCTGCATACAAACTTTCCCTTTGATGGTTTGGTTTGATACTCTTTTGTTGGTAAATAGAGTATTGCTTTCTGACTTATCCATCTGCACACACATTACTGTCCTAAAACAGCTGTACACTCATGCATGATAATTGGTATGCATTGCACTGTATTTACATACATAAGCACCATTTTGCCTATACACGATTTTCTGCTAAATCAACCCATTTAAGATTTGTGTTAAGCTATCTACTGAGCTTGCAGCCTAGCCGCAACACTCACAGTTGTATGGAAAACTCCAGCACTGAACTGTCAAATACAAGAAACTAATGATTATCTCTTTTATTTTCTTAATGCAGATTGCTGCCGGAAATATTATTAATATGTTATGGCAACTAATGGAGAATGGCCTTGAAGAATTAAAGTTACTTCAGACAGTCCTTGTACTTTTGACGACCAACACTGTTGTTCACGATGAAGCACTCTCCAAGGTATTGTACGTTAGGTTTTAAATGAGGCTGTCCATTCACTTTTTAATTGCAAAGTGCTTTGAAGAGAACATTGTTTGTGGTATATAGTATGGGATTCTTCTCAATAATATTCTGCCAGTTGGTGTTTTGTTGCCTTTGTTGTAGTTAAAAACACCATAGAAAGAATTGTTAAAAAGAGAGGTGAAATCTGCGAAGAGGTGGAATAATCATGATACTCCTATACAACTATCTCATTAATGTGATTTGATCATCAGTTTTTCCAGAAACCCAGTTGCAGTTTTCTCAGAGTCTTCTTTGAAAACATTGGTCAAACATACACTAATACATTGTTGTTTGTCACTCAAAACTGCTGATTACTAAAGGTCTTCTCCCTGCATTAACATTTTTAGTCTGCACGATTCACAAATCGCATACAATGCAGTACCACAGTACAACTTCAGGGCGTGTACACATACCAGTGCAAAACAGCATGATATAATTGATTCTCCAGTATTGGATCTTTCTTAGATTTACATGCTTGAATCATTCCCCGTCGTTGTAGAGGGAGCCCCACTGTATCTTAATAAAGCAGTAAGTGACATTACCATAGGTTATAATGCAATTAATAGTCACTGCAATAGCCTATCTATGTCCTAATTAAAAAAGGACCAAACTTGAACTATACCCAATCAGGCAACAGCACCCTGTAGAATACTCTCAGGAGAGGATGAGTCCATCAGATTTCTACTGCACGTCCTGTGAGAGGGAGTCTCCCTGAGCTCCGGTCAGTTTTCTTCTGTTTTTTTCTCAATTTTGGTATATCCAAACTTCTTTGCTGTATCACCATGTCAGAACCTTCTGAGAAAGGTGTGAGAAACTGAGTTCTTGGTTGACTGGGGTGTGAACCCTAGTCAAGCAACAGCCATAATGCCTTGCAGGGTGAACCACAAAAAGTTACTAAATTAAGGCTGCATTTAAAAGATCCTCATAAAGACTGCATTTATTGCCTGCATCCACACCACGAGGTAAAGGACTGCAAAAGTTGCAGAACGTTTTTAACCTAAAGCCTTCAAGGATAGAGAGGAGAGGTTGTTATTGTGGCTACAAAAACTTAAAACTAAGACTATTGTTGTCTCTGAGGAGGAATACTGTGAAAGTTTCACCTCCTCACAGGAAAAATCTAAGAAAAGAGAAAGGTTGCAGAGGTCTCCAGCCGGACATGAAAAAGCATTAAAAAAGACACACCGTGAGTCTTCCAAAAGTGCCTCACAGAAAGGAAAACAAAATACTGTTGCTTCTTCCTTGACGTTAAAGTCTATGAAATTCTTCTCAGAAACTGCAGTGGTAAAAATAAAACTAGCCATGAAGCCCTTGTCGACGACGGCAACACCACAGTCGTCGACTGCTACAAAAATACAATCACTGGCAACTAATACTTTTACTCCATCGAAGATGACCATCTCATCGATGAGAGCTGCACCGTCAATGACGACTGCTCCGTCAGACCACACCGTTAGCGAGGACCACATCGTGTACAACGACCATCTCGTAGACGACAACAAGCCTGTTGATGACAGCGACCTTGTCATTGATGACCATCACAAAACTGTCAACAGCAACACCACCAATGACGGCGCAGTCGACAAAGGTTCATTAATGACACCATTGACAAAATCAAATAAATCATCAGTGCTACTCCTCATGCCAGATTTGCCACCGTTGGCGCTCTCATCGACGACACAGTCGACGAGACATTTTCTGCAAGATCCTACACAAATCTCTCCTTTACCAACTAGTCAGTTGTTAGAATTGGAAGAATCTGCTGATGATGGGCCCTTTGGACCAGCTCATAGCCCATCACAAAATATCATGATGATGATGATGATGATGAGGAGGAGGAGGAGGCCACCTAATATGAACAGGTATATCGCCACTAACAGCACTGGCACAAGTCCAGACAATATATCGAGCCTACACATCAACCCATGCTCCAACTTCTAGTTGCTTTAGCACAGGACTTGCAAGCAATGTTAGAGGACTATCATAAACCTTTTTCTTCACCCGCAGGGGGCAACACCCGCACTTGCACATCTACCACCTTTTGCATCTCCACCTCCTACGCCTAGGATAGCGCCAGTTTCAAGCATTGCCATGCCTTCAAGTGATGAGCCATTTTCATCAGGCGACAACAGAGAAGAGGCAGAACTTCAGGACACCCAGTCAGCTGACAATTAGTGGGACGAGTACATTATTTCTGAACCATCTCCTCCAGCACCTTTACCAATAGATTTTCCACCAGAGGATATTGGTGATTTTCACACGTTGATGGAAAGCTACGAGGTTTCAGCGTTCAACCACAATCAAGCAGTCGGACTGCTTTCTCTATGATTTCAAGGAGCATACAAAAAAGACAGTGAGGGCAATCCCTATGATTGATTATATATGGGAGGAAGGTATAGAGATAATGAAAACACCAGCTACAGGGACTGCAGTTCTTCCTAGAATTGACAAGAAATACCCAAAGCCAGACTCAGTGATAACATGAGCTGCTCAGCGCTGGTCAAGGAACCTTTTAGCACCCATCTCAACACCACCTGACAGAGAGGCCAGGTGCCTTGATAATATGGGCGAAAGATTTTCCACCATCTCAGGCACTACTGTGCATACTGTGGACTCTTTAGCAATCCTGGACAGATATGACCGCCAGATGTGGTCAGACATCACCCCATATATGGATCTTCTACCAGATGACAAGAAAATGGAAGCTAGAAGCATATGTTCGATGGCATCTGTCGCTGTAGATACGCATGTTCTGCAATAGCTCGCCATCTGGTGTTGGGCCGGAGTGTTACAAGTTGTTTTTCTTCGAAGAAGTCTTTCGAGTCACGGGACCGAGTGACTCCTCCTTTTGTCTCCATTGCGCATGGGCGTCGACTCCATCTTCGATTGTTTTTTTTCCGCCATCGGGTTCGGACGTGTTCCTGTCGCTCCGAGTTTCGGAACGAAAAATTAGCTAATTTCGGAAGATTTTCGTTGGTATTGTTGCGTTCGGGATCGGCGTACTTTGATTCCACACCGCATCGAAGATCGAAGAGCTCCGGTGCCCTTCGGGGTAGTTTTTCGATCCTCCGTCGGGGCCTGGTCGGCCCGACCGCGTGCTGAAGAACGCCGATGGAACGGACCCCGTTCCGTTTCTGCCCCAAATGCCACAATAAGTACCCTTACACAGACCAACACTTGGTCTGCAACCTGTGCCTGTCACCTGAGCACAGCGAAGACACCTGCGAGGCCTGTTGTGCGTTCTGGTCCCGAAAAACACTCCGAGACCGTCGAGCCAGAAGACTTAAGATGGCGTCCGCACCGACAGCCCAACGGGAGTTCGAGGAACAGGAAGAAGAAGGTACCTTCTCGATCCAAGACTCAGACTCCGAAGGATTCGACGATACACAAACCGTGAGTAAGACGTCGAAATCCACTCAGAAGAACATTTACAAGGCCCAGGGGACGCCACTGCCACCAGGCCATTGGCTCCACCCATAAATTCGGTGACCGCCCGTCGGCACCGAAAAAGGCCCAAACAGTGCCGAGATCGTCCGACTCCGGTCGAGACACCGGCACGCAGCCTTCTCGGGACCGAGAAAGTGCTGGAGACAAGCCTCGACACCGAGATGCCGGTGCCGACACGGCTCGACGCCGAGACAGCGGCACCGAAACAGATCGACGCCGAGAGGTTTCGGCCCCGAAAAAGAAAAGAGTCACCTCGGAGCCGAAAAAAACACGCAGACAGGGTTTCGATGCCGAAACAAACTGCAAGCGACCCAGCTTCAGGCTCTTATACAGAAGAGCACTCGCTAACCTCCCAAATGCAGAAGCATAGGTTTGAGGAAGAGCTGCAAGCAACTGATGTGGACCATACGCAAAAGCGTATCTTCATACAGCAGGGGACAGGAAAAATAAGCACCCTTCCCCCCCATTAGGAGAAAGAGAAGGTTGGAGTTCCAGACGGAACAGACACCACAACCAAAAGTGGTGAAAAGAGTTACCCCACCACCCTCTCCTCCGCCTGTGATTAACGTCTCACCAGCACAAACTCCATCACACTCCCCAGCTCACACCACCATGAGCCAGGGTGACCAAGATCAGGACGCATGGGACCTATACGACGCCCCAGTGTCAGATAACAGTCCGGAGGCATACCCTACAAAGCCATCTCCACCAGAAGACAGCACCGCGTATTCTCAAGTGGTGGCTAGAGCAGCACAATTTCACAACGTAAGCCTCCACTCAGAACAGGTCGAGGATGATTTCTTATTCAACACCCTCTCCTCCACCCACAGCTCCTACCAAAGCCTGCCTATGCTCCCTGGTATGCTCCGGCACGCAAAAGACATCTTTAAGGAGCCGGTCAAAAGTAGGGCAATCACACCAAGGGTGGAAAAAAAGTATAAGGCGCCTCCTACAGACCCGGCTTTCATCACTACACAGCTGCCACCAGACTCTGTCGTTGTAGGAGCAGCTAGGAAAAGGGCCAACTCTCACACATCTGGAGATGCACCACCCCCAGATAAAGAAAGCCGCAAGTTCGATGCAGCTGGTAAAAGAGTCGCAGCACAAGCTGCAAACCAGTGGCGCATCGCGAACTCCCAGGCACTACTTGCGCGCTATGACAGAGCCCACTGGGACGAGATGCAACATCTCATTGAACATCTGCCCAAGGACTTACAAAATAGGGCAAAACAAGTGGTTGAGGAGGGACAGACCATTTCCAACAACCAGATCCGCTCCTCCATGGACGCTGCAGATACAGCTGCACGGACAATTAATACATCTGTAACTATCAGAAGGCATGCATGGCTCCGAACGTCTGGATTTAAACCAGAGATTCAACAAGCAGTTCTCAATATGCCTTTTAATGAAAAAGAACTGTTCGGTCCAGAAGTGGACACAGCGATTGAGAAACTCAAAAAAGATACGGACACTGCCAAAGCCATGGGCGCACTCTACTCCCCGCAGAGCAGAGGGAATTACAGCACATTCCGTAAAACGCCCTTTCGAGGGGGGTTTCGAGGTCAAAGCACACAAGCCAGCACCTCACAAGCCACACCGTCCAGTTACCAGGGACAGTATAGAGGAGGTTTTCGGGGACAATATAGAGGAGGGCAATTCCCTAGAAATAGAGGAAGATTTCAAAGCCCCAAAGCCCCTACTACTAAACAGTGACTCACAGGTCACTCACCCCCTCCACACAACACCAGTGGGGGGAAGAATAGGCCATTATTACAAAGCATGGGAGGAAATCACTACAGACACTTGGGTTCTAGCAATTATCCAACATGGTTATTGCATAGAATTTCTACAATTCCCTCCAAACATACCACCAAAAGCACAAAATTTAACAACACACCATTCCAATCTCCTGGAGATAGAAGTGCAGGCACTATTGCAAAAGAATGCAATCGAATTAGTGCCAAACACACAAATAAACACAGGAGTTTACTCACTGTACTTTCTGATACCAAAGAAGGACAAAACACTGAGACCAATCCTAGACCTCAGAGTAGTGAACACTTTCATCAAATCAGACCACTTCCACATGGTCACACTACAAGAAGTATTGCCATTGCTAAAACTACACGACTACATGGCAACTTTAGACCTCAAGGATGCTTATTTCCATATACCAATACACCCATCGCACAGGAAATACCTAAGGTTTGTATTCAAAGGAATACATTACCAATTCAAGGTACTGCCTTTCGGATTAACAACCGCACCAAGAGTCTTTACCAAATGTCTAGCGGTAGTCGCTGCACACATAAGAAGGCAGCAAATACATGTGTTCCCATATTTGGACGACTGGCTAATCAAGGCCCATTCGTTCAAACAGTGCTCAAATCACACAAATCAGATCATACAAACCCTCTTCAAACTAGGGTTCACCGTCAATTTCACAAAATCCAAAATTCTGCCACGCAAGGTACAACAATACCTGGGAGCCATAATAGACACATCAAAAGGAGTAGCCACTCCAAGTCCACAAAGAATTCAAAATTTCAACACCATCATACAACGCATGTATCCAACACAAAAGATACAGGCAAAGATGGTATTACAACTCCTAGGCATGATGTCATCATGCATAGCCATTGTCCCAAACGCAAGACTGCACATGAGGCCCTTACAACAATGCCTAGCATCACAGTGGTCTCAAGCACAGGGTCACCTTTTAGATCTGGTGTTAATAGACCGCCAAACTTACCTCTCGCTTCTGTGGTGGAACAACATAAATTTAAACAAGGGGCGGCCTTTCCAAGACCCAGTGCCACAATACGTAATAACAACAGATGCTTCCATGACAGGGTGGGGAGCACACCTCGATCAACACAGCATACAAGGACAATGGAACGTACATCAAACACAACTGCATATCAATCACCTAGAACTTCTAGCAGTTTTTCAAGCACTAAAGGCTTTCCAACCAATAATAGTTCACAAATACATTCTCGTCAAAACAGACAACATGACAACAATGTATTATCTAAACAAGCAGGGGGGGACGCACTCCACGCAGTTAAGCCTGCTAGCACAAAAAATTTGGCATTGGGCAATTCACAACCAAATTCGCCTAATTGCACAGTTTATACCAGGGATACAAAATCAACTCGCAGACAATCTCTCTCGAGATCACCAACAGGTCCACGAATGGGAAATTCACCCCCAAATTCTGAACACTTATTTCAAACTCTGGGGAACACCTCAGATAGACTTGTTTGCGACAAGGGAGAACGCAAAATGCCAAAACTTCGCATCCAGATACCCACACAAACAATCCCAAGGCAATGCCCTATGGATGAACTGGTCAGGGATATTTGCTTACGCTTTTCCTCCTCTCCCTCTCCTTCCTTACCTGGTAAACAAACTCAGTCAAAGCAAACTCAAACTCATATTGATAGCACCAACTTGGGCAAGGCAACCCTGGTACACAACGCTACTAGACCTATCAGTGGTACCCTGCATCAAATTGCCCAACAGGCCAGATCTGTTGACACAGCACAACCAAAAGTTCAGACACCCAGATCCAGCATCGCTGAATCTAGCAATCTGGCTCCTGAAATCCTAGAATTTGGGCACTTACAACTTACCCAAGAATGTATGGAAGTCATAAAACAAGCAAGAAGGCCATCCACCAGGCACTGCTATGCAAGTAAATGGAAGAGGTTTGTTTGCTACTGCCATATTAATCAAATACAACCATTACACACAACTCCAGAACATGTAGTGGGTTACTTGCTTCACTTACAAAAATCTAACCTAGCTTTCTCTTCCATTAAGATTCACCTTGCAGCAATATCTGCATACCTGCAGACTACCTATTCAACTTCCCTATATAAAATACCAGTCATTAAAGCATTCATGGAGGGCCTTAGGAGAATTATACCACCAAGAACACTACCTGTTCCTTCATGGAACCTAAATGTTGTCCTAACTAGACTTATGGGTCCACCTTTTGAACCCATGCACTCCTGCGACATACAGTTCCTAACCTGGAAGGTGGCATTTCTCATCGCCATTACTTCCCTGAGAAGAGTAAGCGAGATTCAGGCGTTTACTATACAGGAACCTTTTATACAACTACACAAAAATAAAGTCGTCCTAAGGACCAATCCTAAATTTTTGCCAAAGGTTATTTCACCGTTCCATCTAAATCAAACAGTGGAACTTCCAGTGTTCTTTCCACAGCCAGATACCGTAGCTGAAAGGGCACTACATACATTAGATGTCAAAAGAGCATTGATGTATTACATTGACAGAACAAAAAACATCAGAAAGACTAAACAACTCTTTATTGCATTTCAAAAACCTCATGCAGGAAACCCAATTTCAAAACAAGGTATAGCCAGATGGATAGTTAAATGCATCCAAATCTGCTACCTTAAAGCTAAACGACAGCTGCCCATTACACCAAGGGCACACTCAACCAGAAAGAAAGGTGCTACCATGGCCTTTCTAGGAAACATCCCAATGCAAGAAATATGTAAGGCAGCCACATGGTCTACGCCTCACACATTCACCAAGCACTACTGTGTAGACGTGTTATCCGCACAACAAGCCACAGTAGGTCAAGCCGTATTAAGGACATTATTTCACACTACTTCCACTCCTACAGGCTGATCCACCGCTTTTGGGGAAATAACTGCTTACTAGTCTATGCAGAACATGCGTATCTACAGCGACAGATGCCATCGAACTGAAAATGTCACTTACCCAGTGTACATCTGTTCGTGGCATCAGTCGCAGTAGATTCGCATGTGCCCACCCGCCTCCCCGGAAGCCTGTAGCAGTTTGGAAGTTACCTTCAATTATTTATATATGTATCATCTCAACCTTAAATAGGTGCATACTTAGTCACTCCATTGCATGGGCACTATTACTGCAATTCAACTCCTACCTCACCCTCTGCGGGGAAAAACAATCGAAGATGGAGTCGACGCCCATGCGCAATGGAGACAAAAGGAGGAGTCACTCGGTCCCGTGACTCGAAAGACTTCTTCGAAGAAAAACAACTTGTAACACTCCGGCCCAACACCAGATGGTGAGCTATTGCAGAACATGCGAATCTACTGCGACTGATGCCACGAACAGATGTACACTGGGTAAGTGACATTTTCATAATAGAGGGAGAGACGTAGGCTTAAAAAATTATCGATTGCGCTGTGGACATAGCCTTCCTTTGCTCGCTGCACCACTGGATCCAACCTGGCTGATGAGGGGTGATACCCTGAAACCGGTCCCAAGATGCTTGTTTCTGGTCCTGGGAGGACCTGGCTTGGCAGTTTGGACAGGACTATTCCTCTGGGTGCTTTTGTGGGATTAGGAAAGTCAGTTCTGCTGGAGTCAGATAAAGAGATCTAATGCTTTGAGTTTTGGTGGGTTGAAGCAAGTGAACTCTAAGCGCAAGAGGTATCTAATGTGGTGTTGCCATATCTTTTGTAATTTAATGTCTGTACCTGCCAGCTTGAGAGACAATTATTCCATTGCCAGAACATGCCACAGGTGTGGGAACCACTGCGCTACAGAAGGCGGTGATATTTGTTTCCAGTCATCAATTGCCTGACTGTCTGCAACATGAAGGAGATGAGCGCTGAATCAACATGAATCATGGCTGCAAGACTGAGGGAGTGTAGTCCCAGGATTACCTAATGACAGTTGGCAGGGATGGGGAAAAAGTTGTTGATGATGGAGCAGGACCACCATATGCGTGTAAAGTCACCACTTTCCAGGCTGCATCGCCAACAAAAGAGCAGAGGAAGATTTCGGATATCGGGTAGGTGTATGATACTACTGGAATATGAGCTTTAAGGCTGTTTCCCGTAAAGAGAGGCCACAGTACATCTTAGGGATTTTGCGCCATAAAGTATCCCATTGCTTGGACGCCATCTCCTTTGGGAATTCTTTGTCCTAGAGTAGCTGAGAGGGGTGTTTGTTGAGAGGCATAGTGTTGAGGCGTACAATATATGCTGGATGTTAGGCCCTTTGATCTGTCGTAATCTCTAACCAGGCTCTTGAAAGGCCAGGTAGACTTAGGAATGGAGTGCCCAATGCCGCAGCTGTAGGTACTGCAGCTTAGCAGAATCAAGGAGATGGAATTCAGCTTTGCATTGGTCAAAGGATTTTACAAGAAGACATATGAAGGTCCCATAGATCCTGCAGTCCTTGTCCGTCCAAGCGCTAAAAATGCTCGGAGCCAGAGCAGGGGTGAATTCTGGGTTGCGGCAATCAGTGTGTTGGGTGAGGGGAAAGTCATCAGTCCCTTTGTTAAGGCCAGTTAGTCCCAGATATCTAAAACTGTCTTAGTTGGTTTGGCAGCATAGGCGCTGCCAGGGAGCACATGTTTGATTAGCCAGGCCAGGTCCCAAAGGGGTCTACATGCCACTGCCCTGTCCATGTGGAACCAGTGGCACTCACTCTCATGTGCAACCCAGGAGAAAAGAAATCGCAGGTGTGCTGCCCAATTATATTCTAGCTGATAAGGACAAGCCATACCCCCTCTATTGCATGTCTGCACCAAAAGGGTCAAGGAAATTCGGGGCCCTTCCCATTCCATATAAATGTACAGAAGTTGTGCTGTAGTCATGCAATTTCATCCTGTGGGATTGGGGTGGGGAGAGCTTAGAAGGGGTACAGAGCATGAGGTGGAATGTTCATCTTAATCACGTTAATCTTCCCCAACCATGATATATAGAGAGGTTTCTACCATTGAAGATCTTCCAATGTTGCGTGTTGCAACAGCAGCCAGTTGGCTGCTGTCTAAGAGGAGAGTGTGGGAGTCAAGATAAGGCTCAGATATCTTATCGCTGTAGGCTACCAGAAAAAAGGGGCCAATCCCTACAATAGGGATGTTTCAGACTTTGGGATCATCAGTTTAAGGATGCTCGATTTAGCCATATTAACCTTAAAGCCTGATATTGCACCAAAGGCATTAAGGCAAGACACTACTACTGAGAGGGAAGTGGCTGGGTGCGTCAGAGTAAGGAGCAGGCTGCCTGCAAATTAACCTTACGTGTCGGCCCTCCAAAAGGGATACACTCTATCGCCATGAATAGTGATGGCCAGCAGGTCAACTGCAAGGGCAAAGAAGAGCAGTGACAGGGGCCAGCCCTGTCTAGTACCTCCACTGAGGAGGATAGGGTCCATAGCGCGATCGTTAATGCAGACACTGGTCACTGGGAGCCATGTAATAGGCCATGGTCCTAGAAATCATATTTGGTCCCTACCCGATTTTGACTGGAACGTAAAAAAGCCAAATTCACTCAGTCAAATGCCTTTTCCGCATCCAGTGCAAGAAGGCAGTATGGAATCTGGTGGCGGTCGACCTTTTCTACCATATGTGCCACCCTGCGTACATTATCTGCGCCCTGACATTTACAGATAAAACCCACGTGCTCCGTATCAGTGATTCTTGTGAGGTATCGGTCAAGCCCAGCGGAAAAGATTTTAGTATGGAGTTTGGCATCTGTATTTAAGAGAGCAATAGGAAGAATAGAGTGTAGGGTCTTTATCCGGCTTAAAGATTAGAGAGATTTCTTCTGCTGCCATAGAGGGGGTAAAGCCTGTAGTATGTGCAAAGGAGTTAGAGCCATATCAGATGTTCACCCAGATTAGTGAGGAAGAGCCTATTGAAACTGACCGGGATACCATCTGATCCTGGGGTTTTACCCAGCGGGGGAGCCAGGAGTGCAAGATGGAGCTCCTCCAATTTGATCTGAGTTCTTTTGCATGAGCCTAGAGGAGCAGAGTCCAATTACATGCTACAAGATAGGAATCAATTAGCGTTTGGGGAACATCTTCCTGGTTGTGGAGAGCATGAGCGGAATTCTTGTTGTTTGTCGTGTTCCAAGATGGCCCATACCCCGTCCGAGGACATCCGCTTAGCCATATGAGCTGTGGCCTGAGCCAGTCGCAACAGTTGAGCAGGAGTGCACCGACCTGATTGCCTCCCTCATAATACCATTGCTTGAGCACCAGGAGAGAACGCTCTGCGCTATTCATCCTGTGTGATCGCAACTGGCCCCTGAGTATTGCTAGCTGTCTTTTGTTGCAGTGAGTGAAGTTTCCCTTGTCCTTTTGTTCTAGAGCTTTTATAACCAAGGTGTAGGAAGATAACTCCCTATATATTGTACTAAAATGAAGTACCCAGTGCAGGGAGTCCAGTGGATCCCAAAAAATGTGCAGAGGCAGAATTAGATGGGTCTAGAGCTCTATTTGTGGTAGTGTGGGCGAGCAGCTAGACTTATCAAGGAGTCATGTTGAGCATTTGTTGTACTCACAGAGGCAATAAATGAGACGCAGACACAAAGAATACATCCGAGACCAATTTAGGAAAAAAACCTGTTGCTTTTATATATGCTTTGAACCAAAGAACTTCGTTATAAGATAAGCAGTTTATAAATTAAACAATACTTTGCTGTTTCAAAAGTTGGTACCCAAGGTGCACCCACCGCAGCACAGGGGGAAGTTGATGGGCTGCTCACAGGTAAGTACCAGTGGTGACATAGGTTGGTCTCTGGGGTTGAGGCGAGCACTGCAGCACCACAAGTCAACACCAAACTTACTCTCTTAACGGCCATGGGTGGCCGGGTGCAGAGTGTCAACATGGCATCGTCCATCCAATGCTATCCAATGGAGACCGGGGTTATCCGGTGCAACGCTGCTCGCAGGTGAGTAAAGCAGGGTTAGGGGCCAATCTCCTGGAGTTTAGGTAAGTACAAGGGGGGCCACAAGGCAGCACCAAACAAACACCCTAAGGAGCTCAGGGGTGGCCGGGTGCAGAGTGCCAACACAGCTTCGGGCGCACAACGTATTTCAGTGGAGGAAATGACTTCCAGAAATGGGCTGCAGGTTCTGGCCAGGAGGCTGGGAGAGGTCAACCCACAGCTTCCCAGCCAGGTTAGTTGAGATGCCAGAGGTCGTAGGGACACGGTTGGTTCAGCTTTCCAAAGACCAGGGGCTACGGGTGCAGGGGTATCTTTAGATGTCAGAATCAGCTCACCAGGCAGGTCGGGGGAAGCCCTCAGATTTAGACTGCAGGCGTTGCTGGGGAGTCCAACAGAGGTCAGCCCATGGTGGACTCTTGGTCAGAAGCACCGGGGAACCTTCACTGGACAGGTTGACCACTTGGCCTCAGGCCAGGGGTGTCGGGTGCAGTGGAAACTTCTGGTGTCTGGTTTTGCGGTTCCGCAGGCAAGCTTCTTATTCTTTAAAGATGGTTTCTTCTGGACAGGTCCGCTGTCCATGGGAGTTCTTGGTCAGTGTTTGTGTCTCGTTGAAGGAGTCATCCTCTTGGGTACCGAGTCGCTGGAGGGTGACCTCTGGGTAAGGAGGAAGGTGGAGCAGAACAGTCACGAGGGGCCCTCCCCAGATCCCCCCATATTTGCCAGTGGAAGCAGAAAAGAATGGCCATATCAACTGTGATGAGTCATGAGGCGTGAGTGTCCCATCGGGCCGGCACCGCCTCTCTCAGATGGAGCCAACGAGGGAACGTGTCAGAGTCACCGCCACATCCAGTCTTCGTAGACATTGGATAATGCCTTGTTTTGTTTCCTGGGTTGTCAATACATCTGCCCGTTTGTCCAGACGCTGATGTTTAACTGTAGTCCTTGTAGGTTTCAAGTGAGGTCTGGAGAGGTATCAGTCAAGGAGGAGAATTCCACCCTGTCTCCTGGAGCTATGTCCAATATTTTTTCTCATCTCTGTAAGGGAACTCAACGTGTCACGTATCCATTCCCATTCAAAAAATCAATGCAAGTGGATGGCCCCACTGATATTTAATGTCCATGCCCCGTAGTTTATCTGTGATCGGTTTCAACTCTCTCCTGCGCCATAGCATACTGGAAGAAAGTTCCTGGTAGAGCTGTGTCATGCAACCCTGGTAGACCAGATCAGCATTCTTACGGGGATCGCTTCCTTTTCGGTGAAGAAGTGAACTGGGGACAGGATGCCAGGGGCTCTGATAGGGTGACCCGGGGCGGAGGCCACCCAGTGTGCCCTGTCCAAGACCTGTGGAGAAGCATCTTCATTGCCCCGGATAGACTGGAGGAGAGCTGTCCTGAATGCCATGATGTCATATCCTTCGGCTCGCTTTGTACCCCTCAGATACGAATATTATTGAGGCGGCTACGATTCTCAAAGTCTTCCTGTTTAGCCTGAAGTTCGATGTGCTGCTTCTACAGAGTTATTAATCGCCACCACAGGATCCCCTGGTCTTCTGATCTGGCATCAACTGTGTGCTGCAAATCATCCACTCTCTCACCTAACTCAGTGACATCCCCCTTGATGTCCTTGATAGAGCTCTTGAGATCCGATTTCAAGGAACCAATTTCTGAGTGGATTTCGTGGAGAAATTGGAAAATATAGGCTTGTCATGGGTTTGAGCGCATCTGTCCTGTTCCATCTCAATAGACTTGCCCCAAAGTGAAGTTATAGGTACCTCTTTGGTGGGTTTGTTGCAAGGCATAGTTCAAGGGAGACAACAGCTCCAGGGCAGCACGAGGGCAGAAAATCTGTGACCAGTTGGTTAAAGGCAAGAGGAGTCAAGCTGCGTCGGGGAGGATGAGACACATCCTTCCTTTTCGCAGATAGACCAATGTTTACAAAGAGGTTGTAGTCATTGGT